>NC_141156.1:118151153-118460403 GCF_053477565.2 Lygodium microphyllum
TTGGGTTACGAGCAGTAGAGAAGGAGCTGTAATTTTTATGTGTGTTTTGTTCTACGAAGAAGCTCTAGGAGATCTAATGCCTGGAGATTGCTTCTAAGTAGTGCGAAGATTCCAGATTATTTCAATACATATTGATTCAATTCATTGTGCTTTATCTTTATAGTGTTTACCACTTGGGTATTCTCAGGTATTCTCTATCTTCTCTTCCATCTCCTATCTCTACTTCCTTCTACTTCTGATCCCCGATGGATTCGACCTTTCGACAAAAACCCCTCCGACAACATGTTGGAATTTAATCTAGAGATTGTATCTATAAATGCATCCTTTCGATAAATTAGTTCATAGTGTTTATACACTCTTGGTTGCGGGGCCATGGGGTTGTTTGGGTGAGTATAGGAGGCTCGAGAGCCCTAAATCTATTGTCAGGTCCATTTTTGGTCCTGATAGGTGGCGTGTTTGCTAGGAGCTACTCATAAGTGGCAGTTCTTGAACCTTGGTTAATTAGGGACTAGTCAATCAGTTAATGCCAAAGAGTATCAAGATAGTCCCATTATTTCTTGATAAACACTGTCAAGCCAAGATCCAAAAACAAGAAAGATTCGAAAGGGCTAGATGTTGAGTTGAGATGCTTAGGAGATATTCTCCTCAAAACGTAGTAGCTCGATGCCCCTATGAGGGAGAGGTCTTAGTAACCCTAGTGCCACAAATGGTCCATTAGGAGGAGAAGGAAGCTCTAGTGCTCCCCTTCTCCCAATAAGTCAACCCACTTCAAGTGGGATTATATTCACACTGTTACAAACTCCTATAGTAAATCCGGTTGTTGTTATGGTGCAACCTATTGGAATTCCTATAGGAACGTTGGATTTTCCAGCTTTAGGTTTCTCTCTACCCATCTTTAATGGGTTAGTGGAGGAGGATGTAAAGCTTCACTAGAACTCACTGATGTAAAGCTTCATATCCTCAAGTTGTGCAGCCACCAAAGCCAAGACTACTACTAGTTCTAGTGATTCTAAAGAGGGTTCTACTACTGAGGAGGTTTACCAAGTATGTTTAAATGAGCCAATAGAGGCAAAGGATAGGATTCATGATGCTGATGTGATAGAGCTAGATCTCGGGACTTGCAACAATCCCCACCCTATTAAACTCTGTACTATGTTATTTGCTAATGAGCATGCAGATTATGGGCATTCCTATAGGAGTTTAGGGATATATTTGCATAGAGTTATGACAAATTAAAGGGTATTCCCCACTTTCTTGCCATACATATGATTCCATTGAAAGAAGGTAGTAAGCCAGTGAGGCAGAATGTCAAACGTATGCCTTTTGAGCTGAGACACCTGGTCACAGATCTCCCAGATCACTCCTTCTTCTTTCAGTTCAATCTGCAATTTTCAACATGTTTACAACGATAGCGACGCGCACGATTTCATCAATCTGTCCCTCTTAAGAAAATCCCATAATTGGCTAAAAAAGCAACTAGCTTTTTGCATGCCATCCTAATCTAGAAGCTTTTTCTAACTTTTTAAGATTTTTACAATAAATAATATCAAAAATATGCTAAAATTATCCAAAAATCTAGTATTTTCAGATAATCCATGCAACTCACACTAGTACTAATGGCTCAGATCACATTGATTCTCTAGATCAATAAAGAAGTCGAATGATGATGCATTCCATACTTTTTCACATTGTATCCTCATAACATCACGACATCTACTCCCTCTGAACTTGCACATCCTCCGGTATGTGCCAAAATCCTAGTTGTCACCGAATTCTGAGTCCTCCTCATGCTTTGCAACCATATCCTTTACTTCTTCATCTTCCATATCTTCATGGCTAGCCCCTGTATCATGAACACTATTTTCTTCCAATTCTGGCAACTCATAGGCAGTAGATTCCTGCCTTTTTGAATAATTTGATTCTTTTCCCTGCTACCAAAAATTTGATGGCTATCCCATCCAGCTCATTTAATGCATAAGTAACATTGTCAAACACATGTGTTACCACATAGGATCCAAACCATATTTTGGAAACTTTACACATGGCACTATGTTGGTTGCCTAAACTACTATCATAAACCAATACCTAATCACCATCTTGTATGGTTCTTGGTCTTAGTCTATGTCTTTTGTCAAACCATTTCTTGTTCTGTATCCTTGCTGCCCTTAACTTTGCGATTGCTGCCTCTATGTCTTCTGACTTTCTTTCCAACTGTCTAATGCGCAAGGCCAATAACTCCTCTAGATTCAACTCCTCCCAAGGTAGCACACTCCATGTGACTATCATCTCTTCTATCGGCATGATAGGTTTTGGACCATACATCAATTCTGCAGGCATATATCCTGTAACAACACTATGAGTTGTTTTGTCAGCCCACAAAGCATAAGGGAGCAATTGTGGCCACTCTTTTACTTCTCTCCACATGCTTTTGCCAATGCCTTCACAATAGGTGGATGACCTCTTTCACTTTTGCCATTTCCTTCAAGATTATAGGATAAAGTTAAAGCAAGCTTTATCCCCAACCATGCAAAGAAATCGTGAGCTTCATCAACATCCAACTCACCCCTATCTACTATAATTTTTCCCACACAACCATATCGACAAAAGATCTCTTCTAAGAGAAAAGTACACACAGCATTTGTTGTCTTAGTACATAAAGCTTTCTCTTCCACTTGATTAGTCAAGTCTTCATGAGCAAGCACAAGATACCTCATTTTCCAAAGACCTATAGGCATTGTGACCAAATCCACCACCCACTTAAAATGAAGAGACAATGGATATGTGGGTCGCAATCCATCCCGATGTCTCACAGATGTATACATTTGACATGTCGTACATGTTTCCACAAAGTGAGCAACATCCTTGTACATACCCTGCCACCAATATCTTTCTTTGATCTTTGTAAAAGTGCCCCAAAAACCTTTATGACCAGCCCACAAGCTTTCATGAAATTCTTGCATTACTTTTACTTGTGAAGCTCTGTCACCCAAAACTCGCAATGGCATACCCTGTTTCTTTTTAGCATGTTTCCATAAGTATCCATCTTTTAAGAAAAACCCACACACTTTCCTCTTGATTTTCTTAAACTCCTCATCTGACCATTCGTCTCTCTTTGTTAATGTACTGAGGTATTGACTAATTCTCAGCCACTCTCCTTCATATTTGTCTTCTAGAAACACTTCTACACAAGATGCAAAACATCTAAAGTGTCTCCTCTTTGTTGTCCAAGCTTTTGTTAATGCTATAGTAACACCTTACATTGCTAAATTCACTCTTTCAATATCATTTTCAGCCATAAGAAAGTCATCTTCTTCCTCCTCATCCATCATCCCATCTTCATTCTCATAACGTGCTCGAGATACTTTATTGACCGGTTGCATGTCTTGAATAAATCTCAAAGCCCCATTCTTTTTTGACATAGTAAACCAACGATTTGAGTACGAGGTTGAAGAAGGCTCCAAGATCTTCATGCGAATCTTTTCATTTAGCAAATCCATCAGCTTTGGTAAGTAAGCTTTAGGTACTAGAATAGGCCTCAAGTTCCATGGTACGTGTGGCACTGTAAATATGACCATAGGAGAGACAACATTTGGATCCACACAACCTATTTCACTTGGCTAAAATGCAAATGCCTTTCCATGTCTAGCCAACATCCGCATAAAACAGTCTCTCTCAACACGCAAAAGAAACCCTTATGCACCAACTTTCAATTCCTGTAATGTTTCGGATGTAAATTGATTACCTATATCATTAGGATCCTATAAGCTTGGTTGCCTTGACACTTTTTCATACATACCCTCACTCTCTAGTGGAAGTGGCAAAGCAATTGGTTTCACCTTTTTGTCAACTGTCTTATACTTTGTCTCCACAAGTGCTTCAACCCATTGTAATCCTTCCTATTGAGCAAACAATGCTATAACATCATACATGTCCAAAGAGCATACTGACAACACTCTGTTTTCAGTCTCATTTTCTGCACGTATAGTTGTTGAAATCTCAGCCATAGTGTCATTAATATTCAGCCCATAAAACATGCCTGAAATGCCTTCATTTTCAGCTAACAGCCCCAATACTCTCAGTTCCTTAGTAGCCCATTTCATAGATATGCGTTCAGCCTACACATAGCTTCCATAGGCTTAAACCAACATGAACTATTTGCTGCAAACTGAGAATTACCAATAGTAATTGCATGCTTCATTTCATCAAGAGGCGAGTACACCCTTTGAACAACACTACTATAGCCCCACATTATAGCAGTGCCTTAATGAAAATCTAGGTCTTTGAATTCCCTTGCATTTGGAACGAAAGGAGACTCTCGAAGTGTATCCCGATTTCTAGGATGATTAACACAAACAATAAGAAATTGGAGTGCTTTTCTACCATCCTTGCTTCTGACTCTTGCATAAGTAGAACCATCATCAAGCACCTTTGTTTCCATACGCACACCTATAATATAGGGTTGTCCCAAAATCACTGCATATGAGGAATTATCTTGCAAAAAGAAGTGTTGCTCCTCCTATACATCACCAATCATCACTTTGACATTAGGATATGCAGCATAGAGCTCCCTTGAAGAATTATTTGCAGCCCTCATTCGCCAACCATGATCAGTGTCTATAGGCCATGCACAATTTTCATACAATCCATGCTCAATGACATTTATCTTAGACCCATGGTCAAGTAAAGCAACACAAGGAGTTTCACGCTCCCCTATTTTCACTACCATTTCAGTCGTAGCTCTAGCCCAATGATTTCTTGTGTAGTGACTTTGAGGAATAAACCCTAGAGTCTCTTCTCCATATTGTTGCATTTGCCTTACTCCACCATGCATATTGCTACAAGACAATGCATTTTCAACCACTTTCTTCTCTTTTCCACATGTTGTCCACTGATTAGTAGTATCCTACATAGACAATCATGTACTTACTTCATGCTCATATTCAGCCTGAATACCCAACAAACTAGTTTCCTCTTCAAATTGCAGCAATGCACTAGTGGTATCACCAAGAAACTGATGCTTCCTTTTAATTATGTCAATGATCTCATCATGAAATTCTTGCTTGGCAATGCCAAGCCCCTCTCCCAAGGTGAATTTCACCCGACTGTTTAAGATCTGTTCTTCAAGAACCTTCTTAAGATTTGTGGCTGCCTCAATGTCAGATTGTAACTTATATCCTGGCTGCTTGCCCTTCTTTTTGCCCTCTTATTTGTTATCATGTTTTTGCTCCTAACTGACGTCTTCCATAACATGCTCGGGAGGTGGCTGATTTGCAGCTTTAGGCTGATCCACACTTCTTCTTGTCATTCTTTTAGATGTCCATGCAATATCTTCATCTCTTTTTTGTTTTTCTTCCACAAGTACATCTGTGTTTTGTACCTTTGCTAAATATGCATATACTGAATATGCATCTACCGGTGATTCCCAACCAGTTATGCCACGAATGTCTTGCCCTGCATGAGACATTTCACTATCAGTGACCTTTCTCTTTTCAGCAGCATGTAAAGCATGTGTCCATATTTCAGCCTTTGGACCAACCATCACTTGGCCATGCATTCTATCCAATTGTAGACCAAAAGTAGAAGCATGTACCACCACATAAGCATTTCGGATAGCCAAGTCTTCCAACAACTTATGCATACCTCCCTTTTTGAAATTCAAAGCACGAGGCAATCCTGTTTCTTGTGCATGGATATTTTCATCTTTCCAAAAGATGAGCTATCGTGCCAAGGCCTCTTGATAGGCACCACAATCCTTTCTCTCGTACTACAAACTATCACACCACATACATCTTTTTCCAGGCTTAGGGGCTGTTGCCCATCCCCTTTCCTCTTGTCCTGTTTCGTCCAATTTTGCAACCTTCAATTGAAGATCCCGCATGCCTTTGACCAATTCATCTAAGACATCTTTCCTAACAGAGGAAACAATAGCAGGTGTAGCCATAGGGTTAGCCACAGAAGTAGGTGGCTTACTGGATACTTCAACTGTCTTGCCCGTGACAATGGGCAAGCTAGAGACATGCAATCTTTCTCTTCTTCTATGCTTCTTCACAAGTGTAGTAACAGCTTCCTTGACATGTCTCCACTCTGTTTTCAAACCTATCTCTGTAGTCTGATCCTCCAGCAAATCATCAAGATTCTCTTGAAGCTCAAGATTAGCTGCTTGTAGAAACAATTCAATTTTCTAACTTGCAAGAGCTTACTGTTCTGCAAGATCCAACTGCTCAAATGGACTTTCAAATTCTCTTAACAATTCTATAGCCACGAGACCCTTATTGGGTTGTAAAATCCACTCTTGAAAAGTCTTGCACGTAATCAAACTAATATCCTCAATGTAAAATTCTTTCCTGAGTGTCTTCTTGAAGGCTACCTAGTCAGCATCCTGCAAGTATAATTCAGTAATCCGTGCTTTCAATTCATGAACAGTAACACGTGCAAAATACTGGCTCCATGCAGATTGAGCCACCCCAAATAATTCCATCTTCTGAGCATAGGTATGTACATATCCAGATACATTCCTGCCATTGAATAACTTCACCTCACGGTCAGCTGCTTGCAAAACATTCATCACAACACTTTCTATTTGAGCTGAAGCTTGCATCACCTATTGTTGTTGTTGTACCTGTATAAGCATATTCATATTTTGCACCAACTGTTGCAAAACATCACTAGAGATTGTATTCGAAGATTCTCCCATCTTGTCTTTCCTTCTTCTGACGACCTTTCAGGTCAGGTTCACCAATGTCGAAGGGGTTTTTGTCGAAAGGTCGAATCCACTGGGGATCAAAAGTAGAAGGAAGTAGAGATAGGAGATGGAAGAGAAGATAGAGAATACCCAAGAATACCCAAGTGGTAAACACCACAAAGACAAAGCACAATGAATTGAATCAATATGTATTGAAAGAACCTAGAATCTTTGCACTACTCAGAAGCAATCTCCAGGCATTAGATCTCCTAGAGCTTCTTCGTAGAACAAAACGTGCATAAAAATTACAGCTCCCTCATGGCTGCTTGGAACCCAAATTTGATGGCTCTGTTGGCTCTGAAAGGGGGGTAAAACCCAAGGACGTCTGGCCACGAATCTCCCAGATCACTCCTTCTTTCAATTCAATCTGCAGTTTTCAGCCTGTTTACAATGATCGCAACGCGCATGATTTCGTCAATCTGTCCCTCTTAAGAAAATCTCATAATTGGCTAAAAAAGCAACTAGCTTTTTGCATGCCATCCTAATCTAGAATCTTTTTCTAACTTTTTTGGATTTTTACATTAAATAATATCAAAAATAGGCTAAAATTATCCAAAAATCTAGTATTTTCGAATAATCCATGCAACTCACACTAGTACTAATGGCTCTGATCACATTGATTCTCTAGATCAATAAAGAAGTCGGATGATGATGCATTCCATACTTTTTCACACTGTGTCCTCATAACATCACGACAACGTGATGCCCTTCTTGACTCCAAGCAAAGAGAATACCCAAACATATAGGTGGTTAGCGCCTTGTAATACAAACAAAGGGAGCACCCCCAACTTATCGTTGTGGTCCCACTACAACTCTCCTACACCCCAAGGATTGGCCCTAGGATGTGCCATCTCAACATATAACACATATGCACAAAGTTCACTCTTCATAATATTCGTTCCAAGAGATAGTATATTCCTCACCAAATCGGTCCTCAAGAAAACAATTATACTAAACCTACAGCATAGGGAGCCTCACACTCATCGTGGGTCAATAGTTTGAAACCAAGTACTATGCACCCAAGAGATAGTTCTATTTATACCATGTCGATGCGGCAATGCAAAGTGGATGATAAGTGCACAAACATTTTACTATGCAAAGTGGATGATGAATGCAAAGTACTATGCACCCGAGAGATAGTTCTATTTATACCATGTCGATGCGGCAATGCAA
The DNA here is from genome assembly GCF_053477565.2 of Lygodium microphyllum. Classification (NCBI taxonomy): domain Eukaryota; kingdom Viridiplantae; phylum Streptophyta; class Polypodiopsida; order Schizaeales; family Lygodiaceae; genus Lygodium; species Lygodium microphyllum. The sequence goes on from NC_141156.1 coordinate 118,159,069, forward strand.
AGTGGATGATGAGTGCAAAAACATTTTACTTAAACAAAATCAACATTGTGAATTTTCTTTAACATTCTTTCCATGATTTTCTTCCACTAATGGCTTTGCTGCGATGATAAGGCAATGCTGATTACTCCATGCCACTATACCTCTTAATACCTAAAATAAGATCGAAACCAAAATGAAAATTGTAGCAAAAAAATCAGATTCCGAACCATATTTAGCACAAAAAATCCTCTCTCTTCCTACCTTTAAGGTTTTGCTTGCAATGGGTAGGCTAAGAGGTCTTTTTGTGTATGTTTCTTCATAATGTAAGCAATAAATACACACTAACACATGCAAATGGAGGTCAATTGAGGAAAATCCTCATGCCTTACCTCCATTATACTTGCACAAACATAGCTCTAATTTTCTATATTTTTTCATATGTGCTATCTAATTTTTTTCTCAATTAAAATATTTTTCTCTATTTTCACAATTATTTATAATTAAAATTATGTCTTTTCTACATTTTCTGATGTAACACTTAAGAATACTAAGATTCATTATTGCTCCCCATTTTCCTCCATGGGAACACAATTTGCCATTATGGAACTCATAAAATTGACAATTTAACATTAAACCGCACAGTTATATGTTTTGTGTAAAGTGTATAAACGATTAAGACTTATTGTTTGTGTTGACATTTCTAATAGAATTAACCATTTTTAAACACTAGAAATCAATTTCAACCATAGGAAACCAATATGTATCATAAGACCGAGATGAAGCCCACTTACTCATAAAATGACATATACACTCATCGTAATTCAAAAATGGAAAGCCGTTGATGCTCATTTATAGCCACTGATGCTTCCTTGACACTTTCTTAATCTACCCCTTGCATTCCATCGTACCCATGCCCCATCATTCTCTCAACCCATATAAACCATGTTTATGGTGAGAGAGAAAGAGGAGAGAGAAAGACGGATTTTTTATCTTGCTAATGAATACTACATCATTCCTTGCGAGAATTGGAGTGTTGAAGAGCAAAAAAATCATGCAACCAATGCTTAAGAGCAGGGAGCGAATCGTTGCTGATGAGAATTTACCATTTTTGGAGGATTTGAGGTGCCGAAAAAATGGTCCCCCTCCCCAATCTCATTTCATTTTTTGAGTTTTGTGGCCTTACTAATCAAGCTTAACATTAAATCCCCAAATAACTAGTCCATTTCTTGCTTTTCACACTTGCTTGAAGTGGTTTTGACCTGATTGAGGGGGCAAACGAACTCGAAATTTTGATCCAACTACATGGATAGCTTTCTTGTGTCGAACTCTATCACCCTAGCCTTTGTCACATGCTTTCTGGCTTATGGATCTAATAGCTACTTCATGATTCTAAACCTTGCGGCCATTAAATGGAGGGTCAAATAGACTCCAATTGATGAATGGACACTTGCATTGGATTCCTGATGTCGAAACGCATGTAGAAAAACTTTAGCTCCTTGATTCGCAACTATTTCATTTCCCATGAAAACTTGCTCTTTTATGGAGCTCGAGGTCTTTTTGTGCTTGAAAATCGGCTCCAAAAATCCACTCTCAACTCATGTAATTTCAAGAATTTTCCTATTTTTTCTTTCAACAGCACCATTTTGCTAGAGTATAATTTATGTAAAGTACTCCTGAATTCATTGGAGAGATACTCTCTCTCTCCATCTAATCTTAGGCACTTAATTTACACTACTATTTATTTCTCAACCAAATTCTTAAAATTCTGAAAGTCAGAGAACACCTCACTTTTCTCCTTCATAAAATACACCCATAGTTCTCTTTGTATAGTTATCAATGAAGGTTATATAATATTTACATCTAGCCACTAATGTAGTATTCATACAATCACGTACGTCTAAATATACAACATCAATATATACTTACATGTTTATCATGAGAAAATGCATGCCTTTTCTACTTTCCAAGTTTTTTATCATGAGGAAATGCATGTATTATCTATTTTTCAAATTGGCATACTTTAGTAGACTTTTTACATATAAGCCACTTTGAACTTAGGTAAGCCTATCATGATTTCATGTGATTGTATATTCTTCAATCACTACACATTTACATGATCGATATATTTATACCAAATGTTAATATCAACCACAACTCTTCTACCTTGTGCAAACGTTGCAGCCTAGAGCTCGGATACATTTACATCCAAGGTAAACATTCCACCCACATGCTTACCTTTTGCAACTAGCTTACATTCATTCTTCAAACCCTGCATAAAACAACCATCCTTATTTATAATCCCTACTCAACCATTTTCTTAATCGAAGCTATATTCTTTGTAATATTAGGCACTTGTAGCATTTCAACCAAACAATTAACTCTTTCATCCTACATACTTGATGGAATACTCCCAAAATATGTAATAAGATGGGTATATTCTAGTTGTTTCCACAAAAGCATTTTAGGATTTTTCATCTCTATAAGCCATTCTCCATGAGACATTATGGTTAGACATGTCCACATATCGTGCATCATTACTCATTGTTGATACATATGCATTTACTACATTCATCATGTGCTACATGACAAATAACTTCTCTTTATCAATCTGATTTCTACTAAATATATAAATGTTATGTCGTCTTCTCCCTATTGCCACCTTTGTCAAAATTTTTATGAAAAATGGGGACTTGATGGAATGCTTATTGTTTCAAGCACTTTAACCTATGCGACTGTGACTACCTCTCATATAACCATGGCACATTCTCATAGTTACCATATCAAGCACACTAATTTACCTCCTTGTTGTAGTCTATATGTAAAGCTTCCTCCATGGCTCCATAATTCAAGTGATGCTACAAGCGTAATCCATCTCCATAGCCTCAATTTCTCCAAGATTACCCTAAGTGGAGGAGGAGGAGGAGGGGGGGGGGGGGGGGGGGGGGGGGGGCAAGGAATAGAAGAGGAGAATAGCTTCTCATGTCGGTCACTCCCTCTCACCCTCGTGTACAAGCAAGAAGGTAGAAGCAAGAAGCAAGTAAATAGCTCTCTTAAGATTGCACGCTAGAATAAGCTTACCCATTCACTTTTTTATTTTTATCCATAGGGATTTTTCAAAATGAGGCCTCCCCCCAAAGTTGGGCACCCCTCCTCTTTCTTTCTCAAGTCAAACCTTCTTGCTTTGATGTATATGGCCTTCATTAATTGGACCATCTTGACTTATAATGAACGAATATGTCATGCCACAATCCTCCAACCGATGTGGATCTTGTCTAACTAAATTAATGTTACAAATGTTTTTACATGCTCCTCAGACTTTCTACTTCTTCTGCCTTCAAGATTTAAGGATGATGCACACAATGGTTAACATAAGTTTTTCCTATGATCTTCTTCAATAATTCCAACAGTAGTTCTTCCCATCTTCATCTATTCAAAATTCCTTACTTCATCAAGAACCATCATCAGTAAAAGAAGCCATGAAGTTATCTTTTGACTACATAATAGCTTATATAAGTACGCATACTCACATAGTATTTACACCATAATCTACATATGGTTTGGTTCCTCAAATGTGGGACAATGCTTCAACCCATCTCCTAAACTAACATCATACATCCTATACACGAGAAAGAAGAGTAGCATTCTCCCCATAGGAAGAGAAATCATTTGAGAATTTTACTTTGCTAGTACAAAAATTCATGGAGTATTGTGAGCAATCACTTTACTTCAATAGCAACTCTCCCATCTTCTATAGTTTGTTTTCCTTGTACATTCTAGTCCTATTCAATGCAAAAATGACCATCAATCAAGTAAACCATGAACATCAACAGTACCATCTTCAACAAGTCTGGTCACCAACCACTACTACACCAATGGTCATCTACTAGAGTAATAGTCAAAGACTTTGGCATCATCTTATGTGTGGGAGCTTTCGCTCAACCGCCAAGACCCACGGACCGCTTATTGTTTCAAGCATTCCAAGTCGAGCACTAATGGCTACCTCTCACATAGCCGATGCGCCATCCATATCTACAGGTGTAGTGAGCTTACCTCCATGCCAATCGAGTTACCTCCTCTCTCGCACACTCCGGTAGCTCCATGATCTAAGTGCAAGCTTCAAGCAAGCTCTATCCTCAAGCTCCACGCTCCAAGATCCATTGCCGCGAGCAAGACAAGAGAAGAGAAGAGAAGAGAAGAAGAGAGGAGAATATGGAGAGCTTCTCCTCCCCGGTCCCTCACCCTCACACACTCACTCCCTCACACTTTCACACTCCCTCTCTCAAGCACAAGCTCAAGCAAGCAAGAAGAAGAATAAGAAGAAGAAGAGGAGAGCCACTTTTGGCCACACACAAGAATGAGCTTCTCATTCACTTTTCAACTTTATATACAAAACCCTAAATCCCTTTTGGGCGGTCATCCCCTTATCCCCTTTTTTACATGGCCGGCTGTGGCCTGGGCTCTTTTTCCCATTGTCCTTCTATCTTCCTAGCTTCCTTTCCACCGCCTTCTACATTTATAAATTGCACGAGTGAGAGCCCGATGCTCCTTGAATTAAACCATGATGCGCTTGCGCTCTTTTACAAAAGTATTGACTTGCGCTTTTTCTTACGCGCCCTTCTCCCTTATTTAGGAATTTTCTCTTTGTGCGTCTTTGTCTTCCGTTTCACTTTGCCTTGGCCTTTGTCTTCTATTTTAGCTTTTTCGGATTTTCCACCTTCGTTCATTTGAGCGTTAACATTACCCCCCTCTTAGACGAGTGCTAGTCCCACGGCACTCACCAGCATAGGTAGCAGGCTTTAGCATGCAATGAATATGTGGGTGGCAAGGACATTTGTGGTTGCCATGGAGGAGTGTTGGTAGTGGTGGGGAGGAAGGTCGTTGGGGGCACGTTGGTGGTTTAGGTGGTTGGTGGTAGGGCTATTGGAGTTGGTGGTAGGGCTGTTCTTTGCAGGAATTGCACTGATAGAGGACAAGTAGCGGTTTGTGGGGGATTCTGCACATGATGATTCTTGGCGGGCTTGTAGGATGATAAAGGATAGGAATTCAGAGTTAAGTCTCGATGAAGAGCGAACGACACCTTCGTTGGAGTCTTCAATACCTGCAATTGAAAACCTCTCATAGGTGGTCTCTCCCTAGGGGTAGTGCTAGTCTTCTCTATCGTGCACAAGACATAGTTCAATTTTTGGGAGACAGGTCGAACTTTAAGCAAGCTGAGAGTATTGTTCTGCACTTAAGGACCCAAATTGTGTATATACTTCGGTGCAGATATTATGTGAGTGCTCGTGCATACTTAGATATTATGTAGCTAGAAGACCGTGGGTTGGTTTCTCGTAACAATGTGTGGATGAAGCAAAGTTGTCCATGTTGAGAAGAAGTAGACGTGAAGGTGTATGAGACATCCTTTGCGTTGTGACTGCATGACGTAGCCTAATTGAACACAAGGACACCGCACTTTTGGTAGTTTGGAGCTATTGGACTTGCTTGATGAGGATGGTGTACTTTTCATGGCCATTCGTGCGGTGCTTACCACAAGTGATTGCAATGGTATTAAGGCAGAGTGCAAGAGGGAATTATGTGAATAGGCGGGTGACAGGTCTAACCATAGGCGAGACAAGCTTCCTAGGTACGTCCTGCCCTTGGTGTGCCCTAAAAAATTGTGGGTGATGCTAAGGGGCTAGGGGACTAGGGATGGAGCCAGCCGACCAAGGTCACTGGATGCACCTAATTTGAGGACCCCTAGGTGTTGTGCTGTGATCGTGGGTGCTTGTTATCTTTTCATTCTTTTTTTTTCCTAATCTATTTTCCTTTTCTGTTGTCTTTTTTTGTTTCTTTTTCTTATGTTTATTTCTTTCTTTCTTTCTCTTTCTTTCTCTCTTTTTTTTTTGGCTTGCCTGAATACAACCATTGCAATATGTTGAGGCTATCAGCCTTTCAATGGGTTGAAAAATTTCAAGCTTCGAAGGCTCAGGAAATGGACATTACAATGATGATTGTGCCCTAGCCTCGTTGTTGAAGAAGCAGTTGTTGAGATAGGGAGATACACTTGAGATATTGCAAACCTCTTTGCGACACGTGATGTCGGTACAATTGAGATAACAACTGTTATGAGCCAACTGTAGAGCTTGACCCAGAAAGAGAGCATAGCCCATGACTATGCTTTGGGTCATGCGATGTGGGCACTCGCAAGGGTGATTCTTCACGTTCGGCAACATGGTTTTGTCGCGGTTCTTTGTGGTTGGTAGTCTTGCGGTGACTTGGGCATTGAACACGTTCGCACGAAGACCTGTGTCATCCTGCATTCACTTGTCACTTCATGAGAGTATATGCAAGTTGCATGCGTCAAGTACAATGAACAAATGCAATCATGTCAAGATATTACTTTTTCAAAATCCTATGATACTGATTGCAATGCCTATTCCGGTGTTAACATATATTAGCAATAGGTGAGGAAAGTGTGTACAAGTGGGGAGCCTGCCCCTTTAACCATCAAAAGACAAAAAGTTATGGCAGGATGGCCTTTGCTAAGTTGGGAGCTACTCTATTTGCACAAGGCGGGGTGAGTCCAGGTGGTCAGACGACTAAAGGCTCTGTTGGTGAGGGGCTCTTGTGAGGTTGGGCAAGGAAGATGTCAGCCGGGACTTGAATGGTGTAGTCTCTGGCTGCAACCATTTCCAAAATGCTTTTGAACAATGCATCGAATTCTTCCTTGTCTCGAGCTACCCTTTCTACCTTTGAGCACCTGGTGCCCGAGTGTCTGTTGGGGGCTCGCACAACTAGTGTTGCCACACCTTGTGTGCTTCTTTGAGCTTCTATTGCCCTGGCCTAGGGATTCTTCGGCCTACGTCTGGGGCAATGTCACTTGGGACCTCGTTTCTTTGCATACCTTTTGAGGCTAGGCACATAGCGCACCGGCGGAGGAGCTTGTGCTGCATGTTCCCTTCGACGGTGGAGAGCGTCTTTGCAAGCTAGCTGCCCTGGGTGCTCCATGTCTTCCACGTAGGGGGACCTGCAAAATGTGAACCAAGGATTAGGCCTTGATACAGGATAAAACCATTCACATGGAAGGGATTATAGTGTGGGTTATCAAGCGCATATGATGAGAAGGGGAGGGGTGAGGCATGCAGTGTTCATTGTAGAGGGATGGCCCCCATGATGATGTTCATTTGGCCTCCAGCCATTAGCAGATCTTGGCTCATGCTAAGTTACGTGGACTGGTTGTCATGGAGTGGGGCAGGGCTCATCCTCGGGAGGATAGACCAGAAAGGGGAAAAGGTGTATAGAAAGGGACGGTACATTGTCTACACCATCAGAGATGTTGGTCAGGGCTTCCTATGGTGGTAATGAGGGTTGCATGCCCTCCGCCTGGAGGTGGGAATGGTCACACAACTTCTAAATGTGTGGTGAGAGGAGGACCTGAGGAGCTTAGCTTGTCGAACCCAACTCTTCTCATCGCGCTTGACTATTATTGCTTGTGTGTGTTGATAGTGTCTATACAGGGTCACAAAAGGCATTGTTTATTTATATACATATCTATGAATTAGTTGAAAAGACACTCTATCAAATTCGTCTAGCAGGGCTATGGCAGTATGATGGTACATGCAAAGGATGGGGTTTCGCACCATGTACGTCCCATTGAGTTGATTTAAAACCAATTGAGAGTCCCCTTTCACCAATAACTGACGGATACCACCCTTCTTTGCAATATTCAAACCCATAATCAGGGCTTTGTATTCGGCCATATTAATAATTGGTAAAATTCACCCCGAGATAAGCAGCTAACTTCATGACAATGCGTCGTCGGGGGTCTCGGATGACAACTCCTACACTTCCTTTTTTGCATGCACCCCTGGACGCCCCATCAAAGTACAAGGTGTACGTCCATAAAGGGTTTACACACATGTCACTTCACGAGGATAAAAGCCAATTGTAGAACTCTGGATTATACTGGAGCGTGGCACATGCATCTAGTACTCGTGGCAGCTTACTCAGTACCAATAGATATTTTGCAACATCGAGTAGCATGGAACCTTGTCGGAGTCTACTGGCAACATGTAACTCCTCCTCAGTGAGAACCTTATCAGATAGAGAGTTCTCTTGGCTAGTTTCAGCTAAGTTCGTACCTCGAATGGCAGTCAGCACTCGAAAGGAAGTTGGTGTCACATAGGTTGGATCTTTTTGAGACCGCCATTTGGCCAATCACTCCTCTGAGACTGTCACGATCTGGGCTCCTAGTTCAGCCATTGCAATGCGGCTTTCACACCAACGTTGTTCAAATTGACTTCGACCCTCTGATAGTCTCTTTAGTTGCTCTATCTCTAAAAGATTTGGTTGGCAGAGCACATCATTGAACGTTACAGTTAAGCGTAGTTCATCAGCTTCCTCGTCAGAGATGAGTCGCATGCGTTCATACAAGAGCCTGTTATAGTGCTCGTCAAGATGTTCTTGCTCTTCCCAGGATAAGGGAAATGGCAAGTATTCTTCAAGCTGCTCTTTAGGGAATGCGCCCATGTCTGCCAGGATGTAGACATGTGCAAACACTTTGAGCTTAGCATCCAACTCGGTTAAGCATTCTGTGACACTTCTATGTTCAATGAGGGCTTGCTCAGTTGCTATCTCATGCAAGGTTCTAGGAGTTTGCCTAGGCTTCAACATTACTGGGAGCTCAGGCCTAGACGAGCAAGTTTGGCCAACGCTAGGATTTCTTATGCTCTTGGGGTTTCCATGTTTCTCATGAGGTATCGTTATTGAGTCATGGTTCTCCTTGGATGTGAGTGGTATAAATTTGTCACCCTGTTGTGACAGCATTGTATCCACTTTTGATTGGTCAATGCGAGTTCTATTGTCGGTGGATTGAGTGTTGCAAGCAGCCATTGATGGTAATGACTACTTTGATTTTTCAAAGCACACGAATGTGTCTGAGGTTTCATCACTATTAGGAGAGGCATCAATGGGGTAATTGGTGGATGGACTCGCTGCTTTATTCCTGAGCTCTCCAGCGCTCTTGGTGTCAATGTTCTTGGGATCCCCAACCATTTGTGACTGATGTTGTCTTCGTTGTTTTCTCCTCTTTTTCTTGGTCAGTGAAGGTGCATCTCTCAACGACTCAGGACCCTAGGCTAGGTCAACCATTGATGTGCTTGGTTGGGCCTCAGCATTCTCTTTCTCTAGTGCGTCCTCATGGGACATAGCCAAGGCCTGCTGAATAGCCTTGCTAGGTTGTGGGGGTACAACTGCCACCCTTTTTGGAGAGTCTAGCTCTTCAGCCAATTCCCTTGTGTTTAACTCCTCCAGCCTAGGCTTTAGGCACTTTGGAAGTACTGGAGTTGTCAAGGTAGTTGGTTGCGACACCTCCTCCACATGTAAACTACTAAGGACACATTCCACAAGGGGCATTGTCACGACCTAGGGCTGTGACTGCTGTGATCCTTGATTGGAAGTAGTAGCGGCATGTCCAGTGGGCTGGCTACTCTTGGTGGATTGCGGTGTCAAGTCCTTAGGTTGATTGGAAGTGATGGTGTCTTTTGTTGCCCTTTGAGCATTCATCTATGTAGATCGAGCATGAGTTGATCCAGTCACATTAGGTTGCACAGGCATATCCTTGGGCCGAGAGCTATGGCTAGTGTCATGTCCCATCTCTTGGACATTTGGCAACTTAGATGGAGATAGAGATTGGGAGTGAGTAGCCGCCCTTGATGACCGCTGGTGTGCTTCCTGTGTCCGTTTGGAAAAAGAGGGTGTAGGAGATCTAGGACCCTTAGGTGGACTTGGCACAGGCTGAATGATTTGCTCAAGGCTACTAGACGATTGTGCCATTTGCTTTGTTGAGCGATCAGCCTTGCCATGAGCAATGTTGTGCCCATGATGCCCGTTATCCTCTTGGGAAATTAAAGGCTTTTTGGGCACTAATGGCTTTTGTGCACGCTCAATGGTTACATATGACATCTGCTTATTAAGCATGCTAGGCTGAGGCTCTTTCTTTCGAACTCTCATGTTTGTTTTCTTGTCTCGAGACCTAGAGTTTCTCTTAGATTTCCTCCTGTGCTTCGTTGCTTCTTATGCAACCTAGCCTTCAACTGATAGAGGTGGTTTAGCAAGGGATTTTGGTACCCAAATCCATCGGTTACCTGCGTAATACCCTTGAGCACATAGCAACGCTTTGGATATCCATCGCGACATGGTGCTGACCCACCATCGGTGCCTGCGTCTATAAGGCTTGGGCTTCTTTTGGGGTCTTCTATGATATTTCTAAGTCCAAAGCCTGTCCTTGGCCCTATCTCTTGACCTTCTTGTTTCAGCCATGGTATCACTCACTGGTTCTCATTGTTCGACCTGTGCTTGTATTAACTCTTCCAACAAGTCCTTACTCTCGTTAGCAGGCTTGACTGTTGTGTCAACACCCTCCTTGCCTTTCCCTCGAGGTTTGATGAGGTCACCCTTACTAAAGGTTGTGACTATCCTCACACCCGATAGTGTTAGGTGTATCCTCTATGCTACATAGTCGGCCTCACACTTGGTCGCCCTTTTGAAGGGTCTTCTTAGGAGGGTTTCCTTCTAGTAATTAGCACTATTTGGAGGAACATGAAACAAGATAGGCAAGCTTTCAGTTTCAATTGTTGCAAGGATTTTGCACTTCCCTATGAGTGCTTGTGGGTGTCCCCCATAAGGGCTAAGATTTGCATTAGTCGGTGTGAGCTTTGGTTGGCCTAGTAGGGTCCATGATTCATAGGTTAAGATATTAAAATGTGCTCCTTCATCAATTAGAGCGTCAATAGTATGCTCTCTTTTCGCGGTGAGCTTCACCCTAAGATAAGCAGGTGGTACTATGTCTTCGTCTTCCGGGTCTTGGCTTGTAAATTTAAGCCTTCTGACAAATGCCCTTGAGTCCCCAATTGCACGACCAGATGTGGATTCTCCACTGATGTCTTGGGTTGTCTGTGTAGTGTTGCTCAAGGTACGTCTCTCATCAAGAGTGTCATGTCTAGTCATCTTTGCATTTGTAGCTTGCTGATGTTGCATTTTGCTCTAACTAGACACGGTCTGAACACAATGTCTTTGTGTTCTTGTGGTGTGGCCTTTTTGCCCTTGATGGCTAGATTGGCCCATTCATGTTCTAGGGTCTTCGGGTATGGGCTTTTGATTGCTCTTTTGCAAGTGAGAATCCATGCTTGTGTAGAGCCATTACTACACTAGGGTCCAATTTGGAGGACCTATCATGGCGCGCGTTTTCTCTCCAACATACTTGGGGGAGGTGCGGAGGGGGCAGAGCCCCCTTTGCGGGGGTCCGGAAGGGGCAGTCCCCCCGGCCCACATGGCCGTTACAGTAAACACCATGCACAATTTGAAGAGCCGTTTATAGCCAAATTTTGAACTAATTGCTCTAATTTTAGCCCAATGATCGATCTTTGATGTGTCTTTAGCTCTATGTAGTCTTTGGGGTCAATTTCAGAGTTTAGATGCGTCAAAATTTGTGTTCTAGATACCTGTCCGATTTTGACAGTTTTCTGTCTAATACTCAGATGTCCGATTTTTAGTAGTCCAATTTTCAGAATCGGACGTCCAACTTTGGGTTGATCTGATCGGCCCAGTGGTCTGATTTTGGTCACATGCGATTTCTGGAATCGGACGTCCGATTTTGACAGGTGTCCGATTCTGAGTGGTCCGATTCCTTTTGTCCGATCTCCAGGGTCCGAGTGTCCGATTTTCAAAATCGGACGATCGAGTGTCCGATGCAACAGACAAAGGTGGTCCGATTCTAGGACTGGTCCGATTCTAGGAATCGGATCGGAGGGGTGGTCCGATTTTCGGAGTCGGATGGTTTTCGGAGAGGTCCGATTTTCGAAGTCGGACGGTCCGACTCCAGAGATAGGGCAATCCTATTCTAGGACTCGAACAAACTGGTCCGATTGTGCGGCTGACAACCCACGAGTTGCATGCGATGCCTCTAAGCTGACATCTACTTCATCAAATCGTGCAGTGCCGTCTAATTAGATGCGCAGAGGGAAGCGCCTGGCGTACCTGAAAACGGTGTGGCGCTCGAATCGATCAGCACATTGACGATCTCCCTGCGGCTCTCTCTCTCTCTCTCGCTCTCCGTGGCTCTCAAGCTCACTCTCTTCTCAGAGGGCAAGATGTCAAATGTGGCCTTTCCTGGTTCCCTGGGCCTCTTATTGCCCCATCCCAGCCTGCTGTGACCTCAGAGGTTAGTCCCTCGTACTCTTCCAGCCAAAAATCTGAATCTGTGCCCCTATTTCCCTGTTTCAGCCTGTTATAAGCAATAGAAAACCCTAATGTTTTCCTTCTTTTTTTCTATCCTAACCTTAACCTAATGCAACAAAAATCAAAACCAAAGATGGAGATGGATGGTCCTATTCTAATATTCAACAACAAATCAAAAACCAGCTTGCTAAGGAGATCGAATACCTCTTCAAACTCCCTCACTTCCCACCTATCTACCTCAAGCACTGGTTCAGGGAAAACCCTACTTCAATGCTCGATTCGAAGCACGCAAGCACTCAAGGCTTGAATCCGTTTGTCCTGGCAACGGAACCAAAATGTGGGAGCTTTTGCTCAACTGCCAAGACCCACGGACTGCTTATTGTTTCAAGCGTTCCAAGCCGAGCACTAATGGCTACCTCTCACATAGCCAATGCGCCATCCATATCTATAGGTGTAGTGAGCTTACCTCCATGCCGATCAAGTTACCTCCTCTCTCGCGCACTCCGGTAGCTCCACGATCCAAGTGCAAGCTTCAAGCAAGCTCTATCATCAAGCTCCACGCTCCAAGCTCCATTGCCACGAGCAAAACAAGAGAAGAGAAGAGAAGAGAAGAAGAGAGGAGAATATGGAGAGCTTCTCCTCCCCGGTCCCTCACCCTCACACACTCACTCCCTCACACTCTCACACTCCCTCTCTCAAGCACAAGCTCAAGCAAGCAAGAAGAAGAAGAAGAAGAAGAAGAGGAGAGCCACTTTTGGCCACACACAAGAATGAGCTTCTCATTCACTTTTCAACTTTATATACAAAACCCTAAATCCCTTTTGGGCAGTCATCCCCTTATCCCTTTTTTTACATGGCCGGCCGTCGCCTAGGCCCTTTTTCCCATTGTCCTATCTTCCTAGCTTCCTTTCCACCGCCCATCTACATTTACAAATTGCACGGGTGAGAGCCTGCCACTCCTTGAAATAAACCATGATGCGCTTGGCTCTTTTACAAAAGTATTGACTTGCGCTTTTTCTTGCGCGCCTTTCTCCCTTATTTAGGACTTTTCTCCTTGTGCGTCTTTGTCTTCCGTTTCACTTTGCCTTGGCCTTTGTCTTCTGCTTTAGCTTTTTCGGATTTTCCACCTTCGTTCGTTTGAGGGTTAACATTTCTCATCACTATCAAAAGGTACATCAACTTCTTTATCATCCATAGCATCCACTACTCCTCCAACAAGATCGCTTCATATCGGCTATCCTAGCAAAACATGTCTTCTGTACAAGTGATAGTATGCTGCCTTTGACATGAGTGCTATGGGATTGGTTCTCATCTATGGAAAAAATAATATTAACTACAATTTTGGAATGATAAAGTCAAAGCAAGTCAAAGAACAAGTGCTAGGATTCATTTTTGGAAGATATAATATTATTTTTGAACTCTAGCAGTTTTTTTGTAGTTTTATTTAACAACATCATAACTACTTTTTGTATTAATCCGTAAGTGACTTGGGTTCCACTCATGCACATTGTAATATTTCTCATAGTCGTATTTACCAACCATAATAGATTGTGTAGGTTGCAACCTTGAAAACTGTAGTATAATTGTTTGGGCTAGGTCCAATTAATGTAGGTTGAAGGATGCATCATGCGAGGACCGGTCAAGAGACCACAAAGTGGATAGGATATCCAAAAAGTGGTGGAGACCTTGAAATACAACATGAGGCTAAATACAACCATGATTTGCAAGGGGCTTGACCCTAATCCTTATTTTTTTGTATATAAAGGCGGGAGGCCATAGTTCTATCCATTCCTATCTGTCAATGCTCCATTGTATTCAAGAGCCAAGAGCTCATACCCATTCTATCACCAATGTATAGGAAAGGAGTGGAGGATGAGAAAATTGTTGTTGAGAAGCATGAATCTATAGCATTGCTATGGAGGTTGAAAGACAAAGACTAAACTCATGAAGACATAGACAAGAACAATGATTGTCACACAAGTGAATGAGGTTCCAAGATTAAATACTTGAACTCATAAACACAATCTTGTGTATATGGACAATAGCACTGACACTTGACTGAAAGGACGAAGGACAATAACATTCCATTCAAATGATAAGAAAGTATAATACTTTATAGGCTCATGATGGTTCCCTTTTTCTCCACTATGCCTATGGGATTCAAGCATCTCTTCCTAGACTACTTGCATTTCCTTTGCCCACTACTCCATACAAATAGGCATACTAACGGTTGTGATTGCCAAACTCTCAACACCCCTCCTCAATGACAACCAAGAAGGCCCAAAGTGTGTAGAGGCTTTAGTGAACAAACACCTACAAAGTGTGGGCACACCACAAACATGGTAATCATCCAGAGATTGTCAGAAACAAGGCTAAGTGTGGGCACCAAAAACATGGTGGACATTGAGAGGCTGTAATAGAGGCTTCACAAAGTGTAGAGTGGTTGTAGTGCCAAAAGCTACATGAGGAGTTTTACAAAGGTTATGAAAGGAGCACTAAGGTAAGCTCATACAAGACTTAAAAGATTCAATCAGAGTAGTGGCAAAAGAAGGACTAGTGAGGCATGTCCTTCTCTTGATGGTCTTCTTCTTGCTCTTCTTCATTTCCATGTTTTTCTTCTTCTTTTATAGATGCAAGGTGGGCCTTTTGAGACTTTTTTCAAGCATGATGGAATTTCTCAGTTTGTCCGGTTCTTTTGCAAAAGGCACAAACCAAACAAACTTTCTTTCCCTTGTTCTTGTTGTTTACATATAGCATTTATTCATCTTTTGAAGTTCTTGGCTCTTCTTTGCTTCTGATCTTCTTTTCTTCTTCTAATAGAGAGGCCTTAGTCTCAACCAAATTAGGATTTGGCATGTAAATTAATGTAATGGAAACATTACCATATTCACAAGAGGAAGACTTTTCAACAAAACACCAATGCATACATCCTCATCTATCTTTATTTTAATTCCTGCAAACTAAGTTAAAAGACTTTCCATGTAATTTAAGTGAGTTGCCAAAGAGGTAGTGCTCTTCATATCAAGTCTGAAGAATTCAATTAACAACCCATATTTAGAGGATTTAGATTGAGCTCCAAATAAGGTTTCAAGCATGTTCCATGTGTCATGGGAGGTTTCACAAGTATCCACATGATGGATGTGGCTATCATCCAACTCAAGCTATATGATGGATTGAGCCTTGTTGTCACTTTTCTGCCAAACTGTTGTAAGCAGCATCTCAGGGCTTCTTCTCCTGACCACTAGTAATCACTCATGAGGTCTTCTTCATCAGGATAAGCTTTATCAGTGTTTGCCAAGTATGAAATCCGACTCTATTAAAGTGACATGTCAGTGAACTTTTTCCCATGTTGAGTGATTGGAACAGCAACCAATCAACACTAGAATTCTCATGTTTAGGCTAATAATGAGCTGGCTTTGGATGTGTCAAGAGACACAAGCAATGCCAGTGTAGTATCAAAAGTTACTAGTTTGAAATTTGATCTTGTTCCTTGGGTCTTCCAAATCTCCCCTTCTTGTTGATTTGATGTGTAGACTTGTTGGAAACTTTAGTGGTTAATCAGATCAAAGTGGCAATGACTTGGTCCAATTGGCAGGAGTGAGAAAATGAAGAAAAAAATTAGCTTCGAGTGAAATGGCTATGGCTTCCTTGTAGTGTAAATGAGCATTAAGAATTATATTATTATTCTTCTTCAAGTTGAAGAGCTTCCACATTAAGACCTTGTTTTGCCATTTGGCATGACCAAGAATCAGCTTCAAATCTAAGACTTAATCAGTAAGAGAGTTGGTCTTTGAATGTGTCAAAAAACACAAGAAGATTAGTGTTAACCAACACTAGGTAGTATCAAGAGGTACTATGTAGTTGAAGTACTTGATGTTGACCTTGAGCTTTGATTTCTCACTTCCCTTTCTAATTTGAATGCAGCACTAAGTAGATCAAAGTGAATCAAAGTTGCAAAGGGTTGGTTGAGCCCAAAGGAATGAGAAATTGAAGAGGTTTATGAGCTTTGAGCTCAAAGGCTATGGCTACCTTTAGGGTTTCTAAACAAGCAACTAGTTTTTTTGTTGTAGCAGCTCTCATAGGGTAGACCATTTGAGCTAAGATTTGAACGGAAGGTAGCTTAAATAGCAAGCTTTCAAAGCCCCATGACTAGAGTGAATAGAGTGAAGTGTGGAGTGAGAACCAGTCATACGACTTGCTCTACACCTATCTAGGATAGCGAAGACGAATTTTGGCAATGGTAGGCCCTGCAACATGCAATGTTGAGCTATAAAGTGGTACAGAGAAGAGCTTGAGGTGTAGATGATATGTCTAGAAGAAAGCTTCAATAGATATTGTCTGGTTTGGGAGATTCAAGAGCCCCAATGTGACAAGGTGCAGGCTGGCTATGGCGGCCACATAGAGAGAGTGTGATTCAAGTTGGGAGATGAAGTCACATACTCAAATTGAGCTTAGACTAAGCTGGATAGAGGTGAAGAGAAGTTGGAGGAGCAAAGAGGAGAGATGAGCCATGCTCAACTAAGCTCTAATACCATGTTGAGAAGCATGTATCTAGAGCATGGTGATGGAGGTTGAAAGACAAATACTAAAACTCATGAAGACATAGACAAGAACAATGACTGCCACACAAGTGAATTGGGTTCCAAGTTTAAGTACTTGGACTCATAAACACAATCTTGTGTATATGGACAATGGCACTAACACTTGAGTGAAAGGACAAAGGACAATGACATTCCATTCAAATGATAAGAAAGTATAATATTTTATAGACTCATGATGGTTCCCTTTTCCTCCACTATGCCTATGGGATTTAGGCCTCTCTTCCTAGACTGCTTGCATTTCCCTTGCCCATTGTTCCATACAAAGAGGCGTACAAATGGGTGTGATTGCCAAACTCTCAACAATTGTAACGAGGAAATGTTATGATGGAGAGTGATATTCTATACCATTGATTTTTTTTCAAATATGTCTCTTGAAAAAGTGATCATGATTTGGAAGCAACATCCTCAACTTAATAGGTATCTTATCACATGTTAGTACATAGTATTGTATAGATCTCTATGGATACCCATTATTTTCTTTTACAAAAATAGCCATATTATGCAATCAAAACTCACATTTTGATGGTAAAATTTTCAATATCATGCGATCAGTATGATTTTCAAGGCTAAAAAACAACCTTAATTTTCACCCAACTTGTCCAAGCACCCATATTTTTAGCAAAAAAAGTGAAAATTCAACTAAAAGAAAACACTACTCCTTACTCACCACCACATCCATGGAACCAAAGGGAGAAGAAAAAAACATGCACAAAGAGGATATTTCAAAATACTTGCATGATAGCATGATCTCATCTTGTGTAAATACATGCACCCATACATGCATAGATATAATGAGTGTACCCACATACATGGATGCATATATAATAGAGAAGTTTAGATGACATAAAAGTGGAGACATAAAGAGCAGAGAGAAGAAAGAGAGCTAGAGTGCAAGTCAAAATAATTGAATTGAAAACATTATCAATGAAAATGAGAGTAAAACTTCACATTTTGGGTGGGTTTTCTAGAGATTTAAGTGTCCTTTCGGGAATATGATTTTTTAAAGGACTCGGGATTCTAATTGCACATTATACATATATGGAAGAAAACCTCATTGTGAATTTTGGAAGATATTTTGGTACACTATATAAATCCATAAGCATTTTACTATTGTAAAGGTAATACTAAAGTTGGGAGTGTTACTAGAATTCCAATCACTTGTACTTTTTAAAATATGTTTTGAGCTTTTATGTTGTCTTTCTTACTATTTGTTGTTGTCTCTTTTATCTTTGCTTAGACCATTGATAAAGAATGAGGATCATTTTGGCTTGTGTCCCTATTGCAAAGTTGTAAGTTGACCTTAAAAGGACAAATAAGGCACTCGTAAGATTTTTAGAGATATGAGTGTGATGGTAAGAGCTCATGAATGAGTTACATCAAACTGGATGTGATAGATGGTGAGGTTAGAAATACAGCTGGCATGTGATAAAAAGCCAAGATATTGATCTTATGGGTTAAATGGCTATGTAAGTGTAGAGGCATGAGGGGGTGACAATTGTGATAGTCAATTCCCATGAAAATTAAGTCAAAACTAACCTATGAGGTGTCAATGATGGGGTGATGCCATGAAAGCAAGACATCAAGTAGGTGAGGACTGGCAAATGATCATGCTACAAGGAGGAAGTTGCATGTGAATGTTAGGCACAAGGGAAAGGGGGCATGTGAAAGAAAGAGGGAGAGTGGGGGAGAGGATGGGCAAATGATGGGTGATACAACGAGGGTGTTCCATGTGAATGTTAGGCAAGAGGGCATGAGAGAGAGAGAGAGAGAGTGTGTGTGTGTGTGTGTGTCAGAAGGCACTGGAGGGCATGTGTGAAAAGGAATAGAAGTCGAAAGGGGGGGCATGTGGGAGGATTCAGGAAGTGGAGGTGGGGTGAGGGCATGTGTAGGGACGGAAGTGCATGTGTAGAGAGAGAGAGAGAGAGAGAGCAGCTTTGTTGTTTTCTTTCTTTTTTATTGGTTGGACGTAGGCAGCTGCTTTCGCCTAACAGCCATCATTCACTCCGCCAACGTGGGTGTGGCTGCCGCCCCAGCCCTGGCCCTCTACACCGCGTCACGTATTTACATAGAACGAGGCCCAGCCTGTCATACCGCGAGAGAGAGAGAGAGAGAGAGAGAGAGAGAGAGAGAGAGAGAGAGCGGATTTCCAACTTCCATGAATTTCACTTTTAATGTCTCTTCTAATGTCAAAGGTAAAGTTTTCACCTTACATGCAAAGCCCCTCTTAACATGGTAGGAATAATTGCAAGATTCCTTAAAAGCATATCTCACAATCCAAGACAAGCTCTCGTGGACTCAAACTTGAAAATTTGGGGACTCTTTCACTAAACATTCTACCCCACACAAGGAGGGAGGCCCGAGGGAGCAAGGGAGGGATTCTACCCCGTAAATTGCTTAATAACGCACGCACTGAGTAACAAGGTTAATAGCATGCTTCAAGATGTTGTCATTCTTGGTTAGCCTTAGGTATACTCTTTCTCTTGCATTTGCAAGAGTCATACACGATTTAAACCGATTTGGAAGAACTTATTTAGCTATAACCTCCATTAATAGCCATAGATGATTCCTCTCCACGATTGGATTGGGCTTTTGTGCATTTTAGCGTTTCTCAAAATAATTTGCTAATCAAATCTAACAAAATATACAGGTGATTGAGAAAGCAAACAAAGTGTGGTCGTCCAAAGCTAGGAAAGCTAAATGATGGGACAGATTGCTCCAACTATGGAAATTGAAACTTCCCTCCTAGGCAAAAGTCTTTGTTTCAAGGGTTTTGATAGGTGGTCTCCCCACAAGTGATAGGCTGCATTGCAGCAACATCAATGATTGCAAACATATTTTTGCACCATGTTTGATGAGATTCCAAATCATATTTATTTTATTTCCTACCATGAATATGGATAGGGTGATAGTTTTGGAATTTAAGGATAAATTAAATATTGGAAAGCCGTTTCTTAAACAACATAGTTGTGTGAACAGTAATTTAATGTTCAAATCTCATCCTTACAATTCACTAAAGCTAAAGACAAGTCCTGTTACAATGCTCAAGTTTACACCTTAATAGATCATTTTCCTCTCACAACAACTACTTATATTGCTCCACGAGGGTTGTAAAGATATGAAAGATGGGATTGCAAGAGAACTCAAAAAGGTCTTAAGTAGCAACAAGGTCAAGAGTAGAAAACTTGTTTCACAATGGATTGCACAAGTCAAATCAATGGCCAACTATGAGTGGCCAATATTGTGCACAAGTTCATAGACAAGTTTCAAGTTCATGCGATTCCTAAAGGGACAAACTTTCCTCCCCTAGTCCATATCTTGAAGCAAAAGAAAAGCCTTTGTTTCAAGTTCTACCTCCAATCCTTCTCTTCGACAAAATAGAAGTGAAACCTAGAGATTATTACCTAACCACAAGCCTTTGAAAAGTTCTGATTAACTATGAAGAACATTGGTTCTAAGCTATTTCACATTGCATAAGAGTATTAATTCTACTTATCTCCCATATATGACTTGGTTTTTAGCCCAACAACCTTGAAACAAATATACAAGTTTTAGTAGCTTGCCTACAAGGCTAATATTAGCCTTAGCTTTGAAAAAGCTAAGCCTATTCTTGCATCAGTGGTCCTTTCAAAGACATAAACAAAAGTATATATCTATTTTTCCCTTTAGACTCACCAATCCTTAGGCACATCCACGCACCCAATGATCTTCGAAATGCAAAAACATGCCTTTTCCAGGTCAACTACCCTTTAATATCATTCAAGCTTTACCCTATACATCTTGAAGTTGTCTCAAAGAATGTCATGCCTAAAGTTTTCGTGTGGTGGACGATAAACCATATGACAACATCAAGGGGTCAAGCCTCTCTAGAAATAGTTCTTTTTACTTATGAATAGAGCTTGCTTTCATGGTTAGTTGAATTTCAAGTAAGATATATTAGGAGTGAATGAGAGTTTGAACGATGGTTCAATGAAAAAATGGGATTTGAGGGGAGTAGTGCTACTAAGGTCTATTCGAGCAATGTGCAATGCTATGAATTTCAGAAGGCAAAAAGCTATTATAGGGCTCCTAATCAACTATTCTTGTATAATGGTTTAGGATGCCATAGTTTATTTAAGATCTCTTTGAAGGAGAAGTGCTATTTAAAAGGTAGCCTACAAGCTAATCAAGAAGATTCTTTAGAGAGCTATCCAAAAATTAAACCATGAGTAGCCTTTCCTTTATAAGGAGACTACCTATGAATTGTAACCATCTCTTTGTCAATGTATGTTTTGATATTTTATGCAACATGAAAAAAAAAGACAAGCTTTCAACATTCAAGTACCAAATCAAATACTTGGATGGAACATAAACTACAAGAATGCCCAGATCGATGATCAATATTAATAATAAAGAAGTTGGTGTACTTGGCATTCAACTTCTCCATAATAAGCGAGCTTTTGCATTTTATGGCTTAAGGAACTTCTATACAACCTTGGATCGTTAGTTAGGTTTCAACTTTGCACATGATTATGTGTGAAATCCTTGAATGGGAGGATAAACTATCTTGCAATAATTTGGTTAAGGATGTTCAAGAGTTATAGTTTCTTAGGTACGAGGTCCGCTAGTGTGCACTCAAGTTATAAATTGGTACATTCACACATGGACATGTGAGAGGGTGTTGCTTCATTAGCTCTCAACTCCCATGCCTTCTTGCACATACGTATGAATCCTAGATTCATAAATTATAAGGTAGCAATATGGTATTGTGGTTTTGCTAAAGAGGGAGTTAGTGAGACTTTGACCAAAGGAATGAGCTCGAAAGAGACAAATAACAAAGAAGAACCTTCAACAAGAAAGAGGCAAAACATAAGATGGGTTGAAATGCTGCATTCTTGCAAGTTTGTTTTTCCTTCTTGCGCCATAGGGCTTTTTAAATGCTATAATAATCAAACTTTTTCCTCCCCTGACATGGACTCTCTCTCTCTCTCTCTCTCTCTCTCTCTCTCTCTCTCTCGGGGGGTGGCTTGGGTGAGGCCTTGGTTAACTTGTAACTACATAGCAAGTATAGGAGGGTCTCTCTCTCTTGACACATAGAAACTACGTTACACACTTATAATCACCTCCAATCCTTGAAAAAACCTTGCTTCCTTAAAGGCACTAGTGATAGGAACTTCATTGAATAGAAGGTTGTCCTTATTTTGGATGATATCCTAGTGCCCATCTATTGAAAGTAGCTATATAGAGAGTATGAGCCCTACCTTGTTTGTTTGTTTTGAGTTAATTTGAGAGCTAGGTTGCATCAGCTATAATGGTGGTAGGGTGTTGCTTCATAAGCTCTCAACTCCCATACCTTCTTGCACATACATATGAATTGTAGATTCATGATTTATAAGCTAGCAATATGGCATTGTGGTTTTGCTAAAGAGGGAGTTAGTGAGACTTTAATCGAAGGAATAAGCTTGAAAGAGACAAGCCTAGGGTGTGCACCTATAAAAAATCATCTATATAATGTGTGTTGAAAGGGTATTAAGAAACACCTTTTCTTTACATGCTATAAAGCCATAAAAAGATCCATTTTACTTTACTAACCTTACGGGTTTGTTTCAAGTTATAATTTAAAATATCTTTTGTACATATATTTTTATAAATTTTACTTAAAAAAAAACCATTTTCTTTGAACTCAAGTGATATCTTACATGTTCTATAAGGTGGATTCCTTGGGGAGACAAGTAATGAATAAGAACTTTCAATAACAAGAGATAAAGTATAAGATGTGTTGAAGTGCTTTCTTGAAGACAAATTTTCCTCCTTGCATCCTTGGGGAGACAAGTAATGAAGAAGAACCTTCAATAAAAAGAGACAAAGTATAAGATGTGTTGAAGTGCTTTCTTGAAGTCAAAATTTCCTCCTTGCACCGTAGGAGTTTTTAAATGATGTAATAATCAACTATTGCACTCCCCTTGCACAGACTGTGTTTGGTTAACTTCGATCTACATAGCAAGTATAGGTGGGCTTTTTTATTGGAGAAGAAAGTTATGTGAAACATAGAAACTATGTTGCACACTCATAATCACCTTCAATCCCTGAAAAGACATTGCTTCCTTAAAGATACTAGCAATAGGAACTTCCTTGAATAGAAGGTTATCCTTATTTTGGATGATCTCCTACTACTTATCTATTGGAAGTAGCCTATACTATATAGAGAGCATTCAAGTCTCAATATTTGTGTGGTTTTGAGATGTGTGCATGAGAGTGAACTTACTAGCGTAGGGATTGGAGATGTAAGTGTGGTGTGATATATAAGCAATGAGGAGTGAGGATTGCATTGCCTCATGGTGTGAATGAGACCAGGTCCTTGTGAATAGCCGGATCCGGATCACGGAGAGTGTGAAGACGTAAGGGTGGGTGCCACTCTTGTGTGTGCACATGTGATTATGTCAGCGCATACTATTACAAGGTGGCTCGAGCCTTGGCCCAAAAGCCCAGCGAAAGAGTCTCGGATAACGGGATTGGAATTTGGTGCAAGGGACAAGTTGGCCCACTCCTACGCAACCACGAAAAGTGTTGAATTAGAAATGCCCCAAATATAAGGGACGATTTTAGCGGGCTCCAACTTCCAAGTTCCTAAAAATGGGGGCTCCGCCACGTGTCGAGCTCTCACTCGTCAAAGGATTTGGATGGCCCCCCCCAAATCTAACGATCTGCTAGCTTTTCACAAAATAAACAGGGGAGAAATTCGCGCAAGGATAGAAATTAAAAGGTCAGAGCAGCCAATCGGGATTCGGGAATTTCTAAAAGCTGTCTGGTGAAAGGAAAAAAAAAAGGCGGGCAAATTTGGTAGGGTTGGCGGCCGCGAAGCGAGGACCAATGAGGAAATCTGGCAGCACGAGTGCAAATAGCACCATGACACGTGGCGGTAGCCGAGTGGCTGGAGAAATGCACGATACGGGAAAATTGGAAATTCGTTGTAGGTGCAGTGTATGACCTTCCAGGTGCAGTCGAGGTCGATGTTCACGAATAGCCCAGATTTAGTGTCAAGTAAATCGCTAGCTTTTTTAAAAAACCGTAATATTTATCCAGAGCTTTTTTAATTGTAAAATCTAGGGTTAAAACGACTTAACATAGTCCAAGAAAAAACTTGCAAACTGTGACGCGTTGAAATTTTTATGCTGGCTTAAAAAAATGTATACATGAATATTGGACGAAGGTTAGGGGAACACTAGGCAATTTGCGTCGAGGTCACAAAAAATTTGCACCCTAAGGTATGCTTCACATGATAACAATCTTGTTGTGCATACATGCTCCCCCAAGGTACTAAAACCATAATTTACACCGTGGAAAGCTCATAATGTATGCCTAGTTGTCTTTGGGTAAAGTTATTGTTGACATATTATGTGTCTTTACTATCAAGATTTAATGTATTGTGAAAAGAATACAAATGAGACAGGACCTATGAAAGTAGGCTATGCGCAATATGGAACATCGAGGGGAAAGAAGTAAAAGAACGTAGATCACCACAAAGTAGTAAAGGCTCAACTCAAGCAAAGGTAGACAACATCAAAATGCAAGCAATTAGAGTATGTTTCAAGATCATTTTAATAAAGGTATTAAGCTTTGCTCACAACATACACTTTCAAAGCCCTCATCTACTTCATCTTCTTCCTTGATTATATGTCCTCTTGAGAAGGAGCAACTTAGCCAATATGAGAGAGAGAGAGAGAGAGAGAGAGAGAGAGAGAGAGAGAGAGAGAGAGAGAGAGAGAGAGAACATCAAAGAAGAAGAAGAGGGAGAGAGAGAGAGCCTTAGGCCAAGAAAAAGAAGAACATAGAAGAAGAAGAAGTAGCAACAGTAGAGCGATAATGATTGAGTAGAAGCACTTGAGTCATTTTCTCAGTCTACAACAAAAGACACCATTTGTGAGTCTAGAGTGCTTTTGGTGTAGCTTTGATGGTCTTGAATTAGTTTATGAAGCAACAACATAATAGATAGTACATGTGTAGCTCCAAAGTTTGGTTGTTTAGAGGCTTGAGGGGCAATGCTACACTCTCCTTTGTAGGATGGAGAAGAAGCTATTCTTTACAATCACACATCTCTCTCTCTCTCTCTCTCTCTCTCTCTCTCTCTCTCTCTCTCTCTCTCTCATAATCATAATCATCATCATCATCATGTCCTTCTTCTTCTTCTTGAAGCTCTAGTATAGCTAGTGTGAGCATTGTGTGGTAGAGGCCCTAACCCATAGGGTGCTTGGGTGCTCTTCAATCGACAACATAATATCAACTCATTACGCATTGATGGAGTAACACCATATGTCACTACTCATGGTCGATCTATGAGAGAGGATTGTGACAAATTATTTCAAGCCATGTCGCATTAACTTGCTTGTGATCATGAAGTACCACTATATTTTAGAGTAACTTCCTACTTTGTGGGGTCAAGAAGCATAGGACACACATAGGTAATCAACAACCTTGTCAACTTATGCAGGCTAATTGACCTGAGTGTGTCCTGGCACTTAGAGCTTCACCATGCGTAGGTAAATAGACATGTGTTCTGGCATGTAGCAAGTTGGAGCCTTACGGTCTTGTGCAAGTCATTGATCGATAGTGGATCCTAATGCCAGAGAGCAGGAAGGTATCACGAGGAGACAGAAACACACAAGGAGGAGAGGGGAACTTCTGCGTGTGTTAGGAGGCAATTAGAGGAAGAAGGAGCCACCTTGTAAAATACTACCACATGTATTTGCTAAGAAAAATGGAGGTACTCCATTGTTGACTCGGTGGCATTTTGTTTCTCTGAAGGCAAAAATGTGAAAGAATGGGACACACGCAAGCTAAACTCCAATTTGCATACTGGCATAAGTTGATTGACTTGACTTGCATGTGGCCCATTGCTCCCACTGATATAGTCGGTCTGATTTATGTTTTCTTGGGAGTGAGCCTTGAGGTGTTAACTAAGTTTTTGTGACGTACGTACTGTTCTAGGTGGGATTTTCTTCAGTTTTGTTTTTCCTAAATTTTTCGAGGGGATTTTTTAGTTGCGGAGCTTTTATTCAGATCTAAAATTTTGAATCGAAAAAGAAAAGGTTCAGGGGAGATCGTATTGGACCGTGGACGCGATTGGCCGACAGGGCGTGGCCGCCGCGAACAAACGCATATATAAAAACGAGGCCAAAATCTCCCCCGTTCTCCCCCCCCCCCCCCCCCCAACTCTCTGCATCTATGTATCTCCTCTCTTTGCCTGTGCGTTTCCGTGGCTCTCTCCCCTTTCTCTACCGCGCCATGCTTTCATCTGCACTATAGAGCACACAGAGAGAGGCACACAGACCACCGGCCATGGCTCCCTCCTCTCCCATCCGCCACTGGATCCGCAGCTCCCCCCTGGGCTCTGGCTCCTTCGGCCATGTCTCCCTCGCAGTGAACCTCGATGGCGGTGGCCTCTTCGCAGTCAAATCCATCCCCTGTTCATCCCCTGTCTCCTCCCCTGCATCCTCCTCCTCCTCCTCCTCCTCCTCCTCTTCTTCTTGCTGCTCCGCCTCTTCTTGCTCCTCCGCTGAGCTCCTCGCCCTCGAGAACGAGCTCCACATCCTCGCCCAGCTTCGTTCCCCCAGAATCCTGCGCTGCCTCGGGAGCGACTACTCCATCGAGAATGGATCCGGCTCCCGCAACCTCTTCTTGGAGTACGTCGATGGTGGCAGCATTGCCGACCTCGTGGCCAATTCGGGCGGGCGATTGGATGAGCACCGGGTTGCCATCTACACTCGAGGTATCCTGGAAGGCCTGGCCTATCTTCATCAGAATGGGATTGTCCACTGTGACATCAAAGGCCGGAACATCCTGATTGGATCATCCACAGGCATCAAAATTGCAGATTTCGGGGCAGCCAAGGCCATGGCGAATTCGGGTTCATCGTCCTTCCGAGGCACTCCACTGTGGATGGCTCCTGAGGTCATCCGCGGCCTTGGGCAAGGCGCTGCGGCAGACATATGGTCGTTGGGATGCACCGTGGTGGAAATGATGCAGGGGAGGCCACCGTGGAGCAGCAAGACTAACCTCACAGATCTCCTGTTGGAGATTGGGTGCTCCGAGAAGAAGCCGCCATTACCGGAGTTTGCCTCCGAGGAAGCCAAAGATTTCCTTGGGAAATGCCTCAACAGGGATCCTGATCTGAGGTGGACAGCAGGGCAGCTGCTGGAGCATCCCTTTGTGCAGATCAAGCCAGAGGAGCTTTCCCGGCAGGAGTCTCCCAGAAGCACTCTTGATTTGTTTTGCCACAGCGACGAAGAGGATGATGAGCTTCTGTGCTGTCCTCCCATTCTCTCTCTCCCCACCTCTGTCCCCAAACCCTTGTGCCTGCGGGAACCAGCTGAATTATCTCCTGTTGCCACTCAACCAAGGGAGCAAGACTCCACTGCCGACAGCAAAGGCAGTTGGATCACAGTCCATCGCGCCGCAGGGTGGCATGAGGACAGGCACAAACCATTCTTCTTGAGGCCTCAAGAAGAAGCAGGGGTGATGGTGAAAGGCTGTGAAGTCAATTTTGAGGCAGCCTCCTTTTTGAGGAGGAGGAGATCAGTGGGGTGAAGCTTTGATATGTGTTAATTCTGGCAAGGCTCTCTTTCTCAATCAAAGGATCACTATCTTGGAGTTGTGGCTATGTCACTGAGGGTCAAGGACTGGGCATCATCTATGTGCCCCACAGCAAAGGCAATGGGCTGATAAAAGAGACAAGGTCTGCAAAGCCTAGGAAATGGCACACCAAGAACCCCGCTTGCCCGCGCAGCACCGGCGCCTGCGCCTGCGCTGGTCCAAGTGCTTCGAATTTACCAATGCTATGTAAGGGCAACAAGAGTGTGTGCTTGCAAGTCCTCCAAGCTCTGAGCTTGCTTCACATGTTCAATACTGTGAGGCAGCTAACCCCCTCTCTTGATGAGGACTGTGAGGCCCCCAGGGAAGAGCAGTGGCAGCCAGCTGAGCCTGGACCATTCTTGCTTAGATTTTTAGAATGGCTCAGGCTGACACTACAAAACATGTTTCAGTTACACAAATTCTGATCAAATATGACATTGTCAATAAGCTTGTCATTTACTTGAGTTCACTATTGCTCTTTGTTCAAATGTGAGTTATCAGATTCACATTTACATGGTTCATAATTGCTCAGGAAGATGGGATTAACCACTTGTTATTAAGCGCCTTACATTGGGAGGGGGGCCTTACTAGTGGATCGTTCAAGGGATAATCACGCCTTGAGATCCTCTTTTGATTTAAATTCGAGCCTTCAAAAGCACAAAGTGTTTCGGAAATATCCTATGCATCTTTTATGTAGAAAAGGTAATGGGTATGGTATGCATCTTTTATGTAGTAAAGGTCAAGATACCTTTTACGTAGTAAAGGTTAAGAAACTACCTTTTTATGTAGTAAAGGTTAAGACAACCTTTTTTGTGGTAAAAGGTCACGAAGGCTTCCCACATGGAGATAGTTTATTGCAACCTTTTATGTGGTAAAGGTTAAGAGGGCTTTCCACGTGGAGATACTTATTGGAATGAAACTCTGCAATTTTAACTACTGATCTTTTGGAAAAGTTTCATACATTGCATCCGTTGATGTTGTGAGTGGTGGAGAACGTAGTCATTAGTTGAGGTTATTTATGTGTGAAGGGCCTTTAAGGTAACCTTTTATGTTCATCGGGTAGGTTCCCATGTTCTGTACCTGTAGTTGCGTGCTAATGTCACTCCCATGAATTCTTCAGCATGACTTGGTTAGTGGTGTCCAATTCTTGGCTTACAATGAAAATCTTGGATACTATCACATAGGCCCTTATTTTTAGGTCGAACTTTGGGAACGGCCTTAGAAGACCCTCACATGCAAGGGTTATGAAGTTCCTCCACATGGTAGAGGTTGGGATCAATGCTAAAATCTCAAGGGCAACATACATTGAATTTGATGGTTGCAATAAATTCCTTAAGTTTCAATTTTGGAAAAAGGTGTTATTTGATTTTGAGGGGCCAATCCCCCTGAATGACAAACTCCCATTGGGTAGGATTCCAATCTTTGAATTAAGTTGGTTGACATGAAACTCAACCAAATAATATGGACTTCATCGCAATTGAAGTAAGGGGTCTTAGAGAGTGCACTTCTGTTAAAATAAAGAAATAATTGGCCCAACAACTTGTGTCTACCTATCAAAGATTGATGTCGGGTCTTATGATAGTCCACTTACATGGGATCCAAGTTAAGTTGTACCCATAACCAAAAAGTTAAACTTAGTTCGTAATTTATCTCTTGTGCACATCTTCAAGTAGACAACAACCAATTTCCCAAAATACTACCATCTTGAATTTATGTGTCTCACCCTTCAATTCCCCTTACTAGTCTTCTTCGACCTTATGAGCCTTATTTCCCTTCTTAATAGGAGCCTACTCGATTTGACAAAAGTTGAGCATATTCTTCCATTATTCTCATGAATCATTTACTTTTCCTCTCATGTGCATGTGGTATGATTGATCTTTTTAGGAGCAATATGTCTAGTTAAACATGTGATAAAGTGCAAAATGTTTGAAATTGTGACAATATACCTATCAAAAACATTGAACACTTATCGGCCTCTAAGCCAATTGTAGGAATCAATACAAAAGTCATTTATTAAACAAAATATAACTTGCACTTGATGCATTTTGTTCACTCTATTAACTTTTGCAACTACACTCCAACTTTTTGGTAATTGTACTGGACTCTTTTGTGGCATAGTGTGAGCCTCATAAGCTCATTTCTCTTATCGTTGTGTAATCCTTTTGCATCCCAATTGAAGGGCCATGTCTCTTATGTTGTCGATTGTGACTCCTTAAAAGTTTGAAACTATGATATTCATACTAAGGATTTGCCTTCCATGTTAATGATGGTGAAGGTCAATGATTTTTGGACAATTGGAAAAACTCTCAAATGACTTCACATAAGCTAAACTCATTTTTGTTTTCTAGCATGTTTCTCTTCTTTGGGTTGCAATACACATGTTTTTACTTTTTTTGGTTGCAAACATTAGAAAATGAGGCCAATAAAAATCCTATTTGTGAAAAAATGCAAACACATGCAAGGAGGGCCTTGAAGTTGAGGCATGAGGAGAGATACACGAAGATGAAACCTCACCGAGAAAGAGAATTAAAGAGTGTTCCCCATAAGGAGACCTTTAAAAGTTTGTTGTTGGTTTGTTACAAAAAATAAACACATGACTAGTTGCATTTCAAACTTGTGAGTTATGTTCTTCATGAATTTATACCCAAAACAAAGAAACACGAACAAACATTTGAAAGTTTTGTCTCTAAGTTGCGAAAAGGGGTAGGTGTTTGCTACAAGGAGACAAGTTTGAGAATTGAGTACCCAACCAAGGTGTATTTTCTAGTTTGGATTTCAACAACTAGCAATTTTGGCTTCATGGGTAATTTGCTCATGGGCTATGAGGTAGCTATTCTTGTCTCTCTTGATGAGAACTATGAGGTAGATCTCCCCCCCAACCGCTCCCCCCCCCCCCCCCCCCACCCCCCTTCAAGGGGAGGAGCAATAAGAACCATTTGAGCCTAGATCATTCTTGCTTTGAATCTTATTTGCCTTAGATTGACGTTGCAAAACATGTTTTAGTCACACACATTGTGATCAAATATGAATAATAAATAGGCATGTCATTTACTTGAATATGTTATTACTCCTTTGTTCAAATTTGAGTTATATCACCTTCACATTTACATGGTTCGTATTATTATTTCCTTAAAACTTCAATTGCTCACTTACATGTAGGACTTGGTTTAGTTTCATTGTTATTCTCTTGAAAACTTATATTACCCAAGGTGAGATTACATTCCATACTTATAGAGCCTTTTAATTGAGCATGAATTGCAATAGGACATATGAATTGTTTCAAGCTCACAATCAATAAACCACTCGTTATTAAGTGTGTTACATTTGGAGGGGGCCTTAGTGGATAATTGAAGAGATAATTGCATCTTGATTAACATGTGCTTTAGATGATAATCAAAATCCTATTTTGATTTGAATTCAAGGTCAAATTTGAGCCTTGAAAAGCACACAATGCTTCAAAAATATCTTATGCATCTTTTTTGTAGTAAAGGTCAAGATAACCTTTATATACTAAAGGTTAAGAGACAACCTTTGCAATGTAGTAAAGGTTAAGGCAACCTTTTATGTGGTAATGATTAAGCGGGCTTCCCACATGGAGATAGTTTATTGTTTGTGGGGTTTTTCAAAATGAAGCTTTGAATTTTTAATTATGCCTCTTTTTGGAAAAGTTTGATACACTATGTCCTTTGATGTTGTGTGAGTGCTAGAGAAGGTAGTCATTAATTGGGTTTTGTTTATGGGTGAAGGGCCTTCAAGATAACCTTTTGTGTGCTTTGGGAAGGTTCCCATGTTTTATGCCTCCGAATGCTTGATAATGTCACCTCCATGAATTCTACATGATGACTTCGTTAGTGGTGTCAATTTCTTGGCGTACATTGAAAAATCTTGGATACAATTATCTTGGCCCTTAGTTTGAAGGTCAAAATTTGGGAATGCCTATGAAGAGCCTCACATGCACAGGTTATGAAGTTGCTCCACATGGTAGAGGTTGGGATCAATGCCAAGATCTAAAGGGCAACATACATTGAATTTAATTGTTGAAATAAATCTTTAGTTTTGATTATAGAGGGCGATGTCATCTAATTTTGAGGGGTAAATCACCTTCAATGAAACACTCCCATTGAATAAGATTCCAACCTTCGAATTATGGTGATTGATTGATATGAAACTCGACCAAATAATATGGAGCTTGGGGGTGCACCTATTAAAAATCATCTATATAATGTGCATTCAAAGGGTATTAAGAAATAATCTTTCTTTACATGCTATGAGGCCACAAAATGACCCCTTTTACTTTATTAAACTTACCATTTTTTTAAAGTGTAATTAAAAATCCAATTTTCAAATGTAATCATATAAATTTACTATATGAAATGACATTTCCTTTGAACTCATGTGGTATCTTACATGTTCTATAAGGTGGATTCCCCGGGATATGGAGTCTGTCGCAAATCGAAGTAAGGAGGCTTAAAGATTGCATTTATGTGAAAAAATGAAAATAATTGGCCCACCAACTTGTGTCCACCCACAAAGATAGATGTCGGGGTCTTAAAGCAGTCAAGTGTCCACTCACATGGGATCCAAAACACTAACCAAAAAGTCAAACTCATAAATCATGTCTTGTGCACATCTTTCAAGTGGACAACAACCAATTTCCCAAAATACCACCATCTTAGAATTTGTGTGAAAGTTGGAAATGCCCCATCACTGTAAATTCCCTTACTTGTCTTTTTAGATCTTATGAGCCTTCTTCCCCTCATTAATAGGAGCCTACTAGTTTGACAAAACTTGAGCATATTATTCCATTATTCTCACAAGTGCTTTACTTTTCCCTTAGGTGCATGAGGTATGATTGATCTTTTCAAGAGTAGTATATCTAATTAAACATGTGATAAAGTGTAAGTTGCTTGAAATTGTGAGAGCGTCCCTATTAAAAACATTGAACACTTATCGATCACATTAGAATTTGTTACTTGAAGCAAATCTTGTATATAGCCATTTATAGGAATTAATACAAAAATTCTTTATTAAACAAATTGTAACTTGCACTCAATGTTCTTTATTGAGTTAATTGTAACTTGCATTTGATAAATTCTGTTTACTCTATCAACTTTTGCAACTACACTCCAACTCTTTCTGACCATTGTACTTGACTCCCCTTTTGCAGAGCTAACCATCACTAGTGTGAGCATCATAAGCCCATTTCTCTTCTTATAGTTGTGTTGGACTTTTGCATTCCATTCAAAGGGCCATGTCTTATGTTGTTGATGGTGACTCCTAATAAATTTGAAATTATGAAATCCATAGTAAGGATTTGCCTTCCATGTAAATGACGGTCTGGGTTAATGATTTTTGGACAATTGGAAAAATTCTCAAACGACTTCCCACAAGCTAAAGCCAAATTTGTTTTCAAGCATGCTTTTGTTCTTTGGGAATGCAATACACATGTTTTTACTCCTTTTGGTTGCAATACATTGGAAAATGAGGCTAATAGAAATCCTTTTTTGACAAACTGCAAACATATGCAAGGAGAACCTTAAAGTCAATGCATGTGGGGAGACATGCCAATATGGAAACTCAATGAGAAAGAGAACTAAAAAATCTCCCCAATAAGGGGACCTTTAAAGTTTTGTTCTTGGTCTTGCTAAAAATAAACACACGACTAGTGTAAGCTTTGCATTTCAACATTGTAAATTAGGTTTTTCATGAAATTATGCTTAAATCAAAGACAATGAACACACATGTGAAAGTTGTGTCTCTAAGTCATGAAAAGGAGTAGGTGTTTGCAACAAGGGGACAAGTTTGAGAATCGAGTACCCAATCAAGTTGTACTTGTTGGTTTGGATTTTTGCAAGAAAAGTTGGCTTCATGTGTAACTTGCTCATTGTCTATATTTAACTTCTCATGGCTTGCTTGCATGTACTTGTGGGTTGGTCATGAGTCACTACTTCTCATATGTTGCTCTTCCTTTGATGTCATTAAAGTGTTTTGTTGGGTATACACATGTGTAGGGTTGGTTACGTATATACATGGATACATAATTACTCCTTACATGTATAAAGAGCCTTTACCTAGAGTTCATTTTTAATGGGCCATCCATGTGTATTGCATGCATGTTCCTTTGATGTCATAAAAGTGTTTTGTATGATATGCACACATGTAGGGTTGGTTACATACATACATGGATACACAATCCCTCCTCACATGTATACATAGCCTTTACCTAGAGTTCATTTTTAATGGGCCATCCATGTGTATTGCATGCATGTGCATATAGTATCTCTGCTTGAAGTTCGTGTTTAATGGGCTCCCCATGTGGACTATGTGTCTACATACATGCACCCATTAGTAGATGCATGCATTTACTAATGTGGGTTATGATTCTTTTAGGCTCTTAGTGTTGAGCTATTTAACTCATACATATATAGTTATGTACCTACATGTGACAAAGTTGATGAAAGTATTGTGTGCTTAATCTAAGCATTCGACTTTTAAATGTATGTGCTTGATTTTTAGTACTTTGGAGTAAGAAAGATAGTGTTCTACATAGTATGAAGTAAGGATATCTTTTTCCTCTAGAAGCTTTAACCATATATCATATACAATTCCACCTCTTTTCGAGTACAAGATATATCATACACCACACCACAAAACTTTGGCCACTTTTGAAATCCATATTTTCTTGAGAAAATACCTAAAAAATGCTAAGAGGCTTTTGTATATAATGATACCATGACTGATTCAAGCCAATAATTGAGCTTTATGGGTGCTATTTCTATTTTCGTCCCCCATATTCTACCTAGCTCTTTATAAATGGGATGGCATTTCCTCTTGCCATATCATGTTCTATTCCTATGTTCACTTGTCATTGCAATATCTACATCCAGATTCTCTCTTGTCTCAAAGCTTTGAATGCAAGCAAGGTAACATTTGTTGTAAGAGTCGAGATGGTAAACCATGTGCCATTGATGACATCTGCAACATAGGTTAGGTCTTTTAGTTCTTACAATACCAATCCGCCTGTTTGATTTTGTAGCAGATCATACCCTTTCCTTTCAAATAATATATTTTTTGCTTTGTGTGTATAGTGATGGGATCATACAATAGTGTGGCTACTCAAGTTGTATTTCTTAAAAATTTATGTGGAATCACTTCTTTAGCTTTTATGATGTTAATTTTTAAATAAAAATCTTTGTATTTCTTTGTTGTAGCATGCACACGTGTGCACATACACATGCACATGCATTGAAAACATTAGTCAATAAAAAGTTTTAGATAAAACAATATCTACAGATAAAGGGCTAGAGACAAGTGTTGACCAATTCTAAAGATTTGTCAAAGTTTTCCTAACATATCTACAAGACTAAGAAACATAATAGATTTCTTCTTATTCAACTATATTTCATAACTCGTGAGCAACATGTTGTGATTGGCCCAACTTGCAGAAGCCTTCAAGTCCATACAACATTATTGTCCTAGCTAGGATTTCATTAGAAACTAGTTGATTCATCTTGAATTGGAGCTTGATTTTGGGAGAATTAGGCTAGAGGTCTTTGATCTTGGTAGAGAGTATTTGATCATGGCAAAAAGCTAGGTCATCCAATATGCTTCCATTGAAGAAAGAGACAACATGTCCTTTGTTTATTTGATAAAAATTCATGAGAGATGATTATTATCCCACAAGTAAAAGCCAACACCTAAAGCATTTGTGTTGCAACCTAGAAGCCATTTATGGGATGTGTTTTAGAAGAAAAATTATGATTAGAATATACAATACATGTCTCAAAGAAATTTTTTGGGTTAAGCCATATAGAAAGACTCAAAGAAGCATCATCCTTCCTTTTATCACCAACCCCATATTTTTGCAATGAAAGATCTTCCCATGAAATTGTAAGAAAGTCAAATATATTGAACTATTGAATGCTAATTTTAAAGGTCTTAGCCAACATTTTCATATTCGTAAGTTTCTAGCCACTTTTCAAACTTAGAAGGTGTCGGGGACAAAAACCGGCACTAACCGGCACTAAGACTTTAGTCGATCTCCTACACTCTCCAAATAACCCTCACGGCCTTGTGACCAAAAGCATCTAGATGCTACAAAATAATGCATCTAATGAATGTGTTTGTAAATATAATCTTCAAACTGTAGTCCAAGGTACTGCGCATCATGACTCCAAGTAAAGGTATCCTCCTGCACGTAGATGATTGCTTCACCTTGATACACACACACAAAGGGCACCCCCCTAGTGGATTGCTATGGCCCCTACAGCTCTCCTACACCCTAGGGATTGGCCCCAAGATACACCATCTTAATGCATAAAGAATAACAAAACATACTCCGCTCTTTCCTCACTAATATATCTTATAACCCATGTATCTCAATGCCTTGGATGTATCTTGCACACTTAGTCAATAGAATACAATTGTAGTGCAATGGTATATGCAAGATTATGCTTGTATGCAAAATGCGAATGAATGTGCATAAACATGTTTAATGAGACAACCAAACCGTGAATGTGCGGCAATCATTCCTTTACATTTTTCCATGAATTTTCTACTCATTGCAACGTTGCTAAAACACACCCCAAAGACACCGAATCCTTCTGACTCATGCTATATTTGGGCACATAAATAACACACGATCATCCTACTCATGAAATGCATCAAAAAATCATTCTTTTTAGCAATTAGTATGTGATTGTTTACACATAGATATCTTTAGCACACCGTGAATGACACCAGGACCACTCTTATGCTATCGAAACGCCTTATTTAGACACAAAGATACTTGCTTTTATGATTTCTAAATTCATATATAAAATATAATTATATTTTATGGTTCTCGAACTTATTCTCAATATTTACTCTTTATTGGTGATGCTAGGAGGCATATTTCACAGTGGATTCCATGCCACGGTGGATTCCGTGAGGTTTTGCGGTGGATTTCGTAAAATTCTATTACCGAGGCTCATACATAAAGTGGATTCTTTGTGCGAGAAGTCGATGGGAACGCCTATCCTTTTCGGGCGTTTTGTTAATTTTATGTGTACATGGGTGATTCCATAGCAGGTGATTCCATAAAATACATATTTAAATTAATAAACGTTTATGAGTTTAGAGTGCACACTCGTAATAAATTAAGGTTAGAATTGATTTCTAACCAATTTATTTATGTAGCTGAAGACTGCTAGGTATTCACTTTTGTTGGTTTAATTGTATTATTTTTTTAACAATTGTGAATGCTTCAGTTGATGTGTAGAGCGAGCAGCGGTGGCATTGGGAAGCATTGGAGGATAGCGTGTATTCAAGTTATCGTCAATATTTTTGATTCGCGCTTATCTTAGGCATGGCGCCTATATTTTGTCGCGCTTATTTATCAAAGCGCTTGATATTTATTTATTATTTTTGTATGCACATGGACGCACGATTTAAATATTTGTATTGGACATTGTATTTGGGTACCGCTTGACTTCTTGGGCACCCATTAGCTTTAATTCTTTATTGGCACAAAAGCAAACTTAAAAGCTAAAGCGTGCTATTTTGTAATTTGGGCTATTATTTGAGCTTGAAGATGAATAATATATGAAATACATGCTTTGTGGAGTGCTCACACAAGGCATGGGGGGAGATTGCACCCAATTGGTCTCTTGTTCATGTCGTGCAAGCTTTCTTCATTGATTTGTGTGCAACAAGTAGAGTTTTTTTGTTCTTGGGGACCTTCTGACGCTCACTACGTGCGCATACGGTGACCGATCTGTGCATCAGTGGTACCAGAGCGAAGCTGAGATCGAGAGCTTCCAATCGCTTACCATCTTGCACGAAGGTGGAGCTCCTGGAACGATCGAGCTCTACAGTCAGTTTTGTCGCGAACGGTCGATACCAGCGTGTTCCTGGCGGTCAAGAACCCCCATCTGCACCCTCTGATTGCGAAGGACCAGCCTCTGTAGGCGGAGGACCACGCTGATATCTCCTTCATCAAGTCGTCTTCATACAGATAAGAAAATCTTAAACTCCATAGCTCAAAGCTTCAAAGCTTTAACTTAAAGCTTAATAAGCTTATTAAAAAGCTTAAGGCCTCTCAATTTCACGATTTGTGGCCGCGGCATGCTGTCGCCTGAATCGACGGCGGAAAAAATGGCCCCCCTCCTGAAAAACGAAATCGACGAGACAGCCCAGTTTTATTAAGCTTAGTCACTTAAGCTTTAAGCCATAAGTTCTCTAAGTTCTGAAAGTTCCCAAAGTCAATTAAGTAATCTCCAACAACTCTCAAAGAGGCAGTTCACACACAAAAGCTTACGAACTAGTCTATTGCTCTCTGGTAGACTCTGTTCACACCTGTAGACTTGCTAAACTAGTTTCAGCAAACACAGAAGTTCATACACAGGCCATACGTAGATTATACGTCGTTTCTACGCAGACGGTTGTGACAACGAATATCGCAATCGCAAAGGACAAAGACCATAAAAGCCAAACAAAATATACAAGCCTTGTATACTCGCCTTTGAGCTACGCTCATCCCGCTAATAAGATTTCGAGAGTGTGAGGTCTTTTGGATTTTGCAGGATGACTGAACAAAACATGGACGATTTTATGGCTGAAGTTGATCTACCTGAACCAACAATGGAGTAAAAGTTGGATTTGATTATGATGCAGCTTGAAGAAGAACGAAGAGCCTGACAAGTTTTGCAAGTTCAATTGGCCAATCTACAACGATCTACCACCGACCAAGATGGATTGCAACCCGAAGATCTTATACGCCGTACCATCGATGCGACACTTGAAGCCCAATCCATTTGCAAAGAAACAAAGATAAGTAAAAGAAACTTCAAATTTCGTACTTTCAATGGATCATGCGATGGAAAGACTGTACTTGCTTTTATCAGTCAATTTGATGATTTTCCATGAAGAAATATATGCTGAGAAAGACAAAATTAAATGTGTCACTAACCATTTAGTTGATCGAGCATCCTTATGGTGGACTGTGGTCCGCAAGAGTGTTGATTGCCCTACTATATGGGAGACTTTCCAAAAGAAGTTTTTGCAGAATTTCCTTCCTCCTCAATTCCATGAAAAAGCCATCAAGCAATGGGATCTTCTACAACAAAGAGATCGCGAACCTATTTCCCAATACACTGAACGTTTTTGGAATGTCCTACTGCAACTACGCATGCTCGAAGATGTACCTGAAGCGACTCACAAACGCAAGTTTATGTCTGGCCTACTTAGACATATCTATGCAGAAGTCAATATGTTCAAGCCTACAACCCTTGAAGATGCAATTTCCTTGGCTCATGACACTGAAGACAAGATTCGAGGAAGAGACAAGCGACCACAACAATTTCCAACTAATGGTAACTATGGTTCCAAACAATTCAATTCAAATTTTTGAAGATTCAATCAAAGTTGTTTTCTTCCATCTTCATTCCGTAAGTCTTGGACACGACCACTTGCTTTGCCATCAAACACCAATCCAAACCCTAAGCCATCCTCATAGTCAAATCCCAACATTCCTAAACTTCCTGCCATTACCAATAATGTATCTAAAGCCAAACCCATAGTTTTTTATAAATGCCATCAACCTAGACATCTAGCAGCCAATTGCCAAACCAAAAAGCCACCTGTCCATATTAATTATCTTGGAGCAATAGAAGAAGAAGAACGTGAAAAAATGCCTGATTTTACGGAAGATGATGACGACATTGGTACTACTTCGGATACTTTGCCAGGTATGCCAACTCCCCATTCTTTGTTAACAATGAAATGTTTTGTGCATGGTAAAGAAAAGACTATTTTACATGATGATGGGAGCACACATGACTTTATTTATGCAAAGTTAGTCAAAGAATTGAATTTACAAATTGTTTCTACAAATTATCGCATCAAAGCTGCATTCCTAGGTACGAGATATAATGGAACACAAGAGGTGCATAATTTAGAAATTAAAATTGATGAATATACTGAACGAAGAAATTTCCTAGTTGTACCTTTGCAGTCTAGTGACATTATCTTAGGAATGCTTTGGCGTCATCAATACAATCCTGACATAGATTATTCTACGCATTCAATTAAAATTTATTTTCAAGGAAAACAAATCATATTGCATGGTATGCACGCCTCCAATAATTTTCCACCCACTGCTTACTCATACTCAGGCTAAACGTGCATTACGTAAAAGTAGCAAACCTTATTTAATATGGGTGAATGAAATTCAAGCTAAAGAAAAACAAATGCATCGTAGGCATACACAATTTCTTGCCCAATTTCAAGATTGTTTTGCTGTTGATTTACCACCTGGACTACCACCTTCACGTCCTAAAGATCACAAAATAGATTTAATTCCTGGAACACAACCACCATGCAAAGCACCATATAGACATAACCAAATTGAACAGAAAGAAATTCAAAATCAAATAGAAGAATTGCTTAACAGAGGATTAATTAGACCTAGTAGTTCTCCATTTGGTGCACCTTTTTTATTAGTGAAAAAGAAGAATAATACTTATCGCATGTGCATTGATTATCGTGCCCTAAATAAAATTACTGTTAAGAATAGATATCCGATTTCTAGGATAGATGATCTTATGGATAAACTACAAGGATCTGCCATATTCAGTAAGATAGATCTTAAATCTGGCTATCATCAAGTAAGATTTGATAAATCTGATATATTCAAAACTGCATTTAGAACACAATTTGGGCACTATGAATTTCTAGTTATACCTTTTGGTTTAACTAATGCACCAGCTACATTTAGTTGTATGATGAATCTTATATTTTTGAAACATCAGTATTGTGTTATAGTATTCTTTGATGATATATTAGTATTTAGTAAAAACGAGAATGAGCATTATGAACATTTGTCTTTAGTTTTTAAGTTGTTAAAAGACAATTAATTATATACTAATCCAGAAAAGAGCGAATTCTTTCAAACAGAAATTGAATATCTAGAACATATTGTTTCATCAGAAGGTATTAAAGTTGACCCTAAAAAGATAGAAGCAATTTTAAATTGGCCCATACCCAAAAATGTGCATGAGTTACATTCTTTTCTAGGTCTTGCTAGTTTTTACAAAAAGTTTGTGAGGAATTTTTCATTACTTGCATTACCTTTGACTAAACTTTTAAAAAAAGGTATTGTGTATAACTGGTCTGATAATCAACAAAAATCCTTTGATTTATTGAAACATGCTTTAATCCATGCTCTTGTATTACAACTACCTGATTTCAATAGATCATTCTTCTTAGTAGTTACTGACACTAGTGGATCTGGAATAGGAGCCGTCCTTATGCAAGATAATCATCCCATAGCCTACTCTAGCTGTAAACTCAAACCATCTAAACTTAAATATTCTACATATGATAAAGAATTACTAGCTGTAGTACAAGCCTTATGTCAATGGAAACATTATTTAATGGGATCTGAATTTATGATCAAAATTGACCAATAAAGCATTAGACATCTCCTTGGTCAACCACAAATATCTGACAGACACATTAAATGGGCAGTTTTTATTCAAAGTTTTCATCCCTTTATACAATATCAACCAGGAAAAGAGAATGTTGTAGCTGACGCTTTGAGTAGAAGACCGACAATTCATAATATTTATGTGATATCATTTGATTTCCTTATCCTTATGAAATATACTTATCATCAGGATCCTACTTTTCAAGCTGATTGGAATAAACTAGTTGCAAATAATTGGATTCCTATTGATTCACTGTTTTACAATAATGGATTCATGTTTGATGAAAAAAAATTATGTGTGACAGTTCCATTTCGATCATTTGTTTTGAATGAAATTCATTGTCCTCCATATCAAGGTCATAGAGGTATTATATCTACTTTGCATACATTGACTAAAGATTTTTATTGGCCACATATGGACACTGATGTATCTAACTTTGTATCTGAATGTTCAGTTTGTTAACGAGTTAAAAGACACCATGGTAAACAATATGGTTTATTAATGCCATTATCTATTCCATCACGACCATGGGAACAAATTTCAATGGATTTTATCACTAGTTTACCTAACACTAAAGCTAACCATGATATGATTTGGATTGTTGTAGACAGGTTTAGCAAACAAGTATATTTTATTCCATGCAAGAAAACTTTAACTGCATCTTAAGCTGCTCAAATGTTTTTGAAAACTGTTTTTACTAACCATGGTTTACCAAAAGTTATTATTTTTGATCGTGATTCTAGATTCTGTAATAATTTTTGGATTACTTTATTTGCTAACTTAGGAACAAATATTGATTTTTCATCTGCATTTCATCTTGAAACAAACGGTCAAATAGAAGCTACTAACAGTACTATTTTAGATCTTTTGTGTGCTTACACCATTTCAAAACCACATACATGGGATACATATCTACATCTACTTTAGTTTACATATAATAATACACCACATACAGCTACAAAGAAAGCACCATTTGAAGTTATTTATGGATATAGATTGCCGACACTTGTTACATCATTATCAAACAAAATTCAAACTGCTGATGATATTGCTAACATGCATGCCACTATTTTTGATGAAGTTAAAGACATGATTGCCAAAGCCCAGCAATCATATACAAAACAAGCAAATAAGAAAGGACATGCTATGAATTTTAAAGTAGATGATTATGTTTGGTTACGTATAGAAAAATGAAGATTACAAAGTGTAGATAAACACCCAGTAGTGAAATTAGCACCTAGATTTTATGGACATTCAAGATCATACACAAAATCAATGACAATGCATTTAAACTAGAACTACCACAACATTGGAAAATCCACAACACCTTTCATATTAGTTTATTACAACCCTTTACAGGTCAATTACCCGTACACCCTGTCTATGAAAACCCTCCTTTGCTAGATGATGAAACTGAAATCCTTGAGCCTGAAACTATTATAGATACTGATTTTATGACCACTAGAACTGGCTGTAGATATTCTAGATATTTGGTCAAGTTTAAAAACCATTCTGTTGAAGATGGGGTTTGATGGATTCTCGGGTTATGGAGAGAGTAGATGAGACAGAGAGTAACCAATATCTTACATAGCCGTGTCATACAAGTTTACCATAATAAACTTGGATCCGATTACCTCAATAACCATGAAGTTTATGCATAGATCTATATCAGATTTTGTTCCATTTCCTACAACAAATTCAAGCTCTAATGCCCTCCATTTCATGAAGATACATGTATTGAGACTTCAAGATACAAGGTATAGAGAGATAGAACTCATTACAACTGACATAGAGTCCAAAGGATGATAAAAATGCATCAATAGAACCACAAATGTACTTCAGCCCTGCATTAAAACAGTAATTTCCAGCCCTCAAACTTGACTCAAAAATGTATACAAACTCATGGGAAAGTCTCTCATTACAATCTCAACCAATGTCCTATTGTTTCGGGAGCATTGTCTACACAAGGAAGTGATTAGATTTTAAGAAACCCCTTCAAATGAATGAGTTTTAATGGCTACCATGTTATGAAAGTTTTGGGAGAGCCTATTCAGCCCATACATTGGCAAAAATCACCTCTTGACTTACCCCAAAGTAACTCAAGTACTTGGGCACAAGAAGGGCTTCAATGGTACACGAATATGGTAAGAGAATGGAAGAAGAAGCTCATAAGAGCAGGCTGAATACTTTATCTTTGTTTTTCCCTTTCATGGAGTGTCATACAACTCATTTCCACGTTACCAAATGGATGGGGCCAAAGGACTCTTATCTTCTTTGTTTGTATCTTCTCTTGATCTTCAATTTGCTTTGTGTTCGCATGCTTTGGAGCATTCACCATAGTCTTCAACTCTCCCTCCATCTTCCACAGGTGTGCAGGCTGAAAAATGTGCCGCAAAATGTGGGTTGGACTCCTCTCCTTCTTCCACACAAAAAAGAGTTCATATAGATCATACACAAGTCATATAAGTCCTTTCCAACTATTACTCCATGTCACTTGTGGACCTAGTCAACTTTGGAGTGCTCTTGACAAAAGTTGGATCTTCCAAGCTAATGAACTTCATAAACCAATGTGACATAACCTATAAACTATCAATTACCACTTGTTGATCAAGTTGAAGGTCCTCATATACACTATCATTGCCATTTTTCTTGATAAAAACTGAAAATTGCATGTCAAGTTACAAAGGAATTTATGAGATTAAATGACATCTAAGACAAATGTAAGGGAATAATGACTGAATTATGTATGAAAGTTTCTTATGTGGATCCTAATGAAGTTCTTTTGCAAACATAAGAACTCCATGTTTTATGCCTGGAACAAAAAAGCCTTTGA
The DNA here is from genome assembly GCF_053477565.2 of Lygodium microphyllum. Taxonomy (NCBI): domain Eukaryota; kingdom Viridiplantae; phylum Streptophyta; class Polypodiopsida; order Schizaeales; family Lygodiaceae; genus Lygodium; species Lygodium microphyllum. The sequence continues at coordinate 118,202,769 of NC_141156.1, forward strand.
CAACGCAGATCTAGCAGGGTCAGATACCCTGTTAAAAGATTTGGTTTTGAAGGTTATGCAACTCATCATTATTCTTATATGGTGAAACTAGTTGAGGATGTTGAGCCCACTTGTTTTGAGGATGCTGTTGGTCATGCTCATTGGGATGCAGCAATGAATGAGGAGATGGCTGCATTAGAAGCCAATAAGACTTGGGATTTGGTACCCTTACCTAAGGGTAAGAAAGCTATTGGTTGTAAGTGGGTTTACAAAATCAAGCATAATGCAGACGGTTCAGTTAGCAGGTATAAGGCTAGGCTAGTTACAAAAGGCTATGCTCAAACATATGGCATAGATTATGACGAGACATTGAGTCCAGTTGTTGGGATGGCAACTGTTAGGTGTGTGATTGCCTTGGCAGCAGTCAAAGGTTGGAGTTTGCAGCAAATGGATGTTAAGAATGCCTTCTTGCATGGTAAATTGCAAGAAGAAGTGTATATGGAGCAGCCAGCAGGTTATGAGAAGTTAGAGCATCCCACATATGTGTGCAGGTTAAAGAAGGCGCTCTATGGGCTGAAGCAAGCACTTAGAGCATGGTCTAACAAGTTTGGAGAGTATCTTATCAATATTGGATTTTGTATTTCTGATGCTGATCACTCACTTTATGTGAGAAAGGGAGATGTAGGTTTGGTCATCATAGTCATCTATGCGGAAGACTTGATTATTATCGGTGAAGGTGACAATGGGATTGCTGAAGTTAAGGACTTCTTGAAGAAGAAGTTTGAGATGAAAGATTTGGGTGAGTTGAGATACTTTCTTGGTATTGAGGTGATCAGATGTAATGATGGTATATGGCTATCCCAAAGGCAGTATGGCTTGGATATGTTATCCAAGTATGGTATGACAGCATGTAAGCCTCTTTCAATACCATTGGAACAAAATGTGAAGTTGAGTGCTGATGTTGGAGATGAGATAGAAGACCCTACTATGTTTAGGAGGATAGTAGGGAGTTTGATTTACATGACTATCACAAGGCTAGACTTGAGCTATGGTGTTGGCCTTGTCAGTCAGTTTATGCAGATGCCTAGAAAGCCTCATTTGGATGCAGTTAGACGTATATTGAGGTACATGAAGTCCACTTTACAGTATTGACTTTTTTATGAGGCAGGTAAGGATGTACATGTCTTTGGATACACAGATGTAGATTGGGCTGGCAGCATGTCAGACAGAAGATCTACAAGTGGATTCATGTTTTCCCTTGGTAGTGCAGCAGTTACATGGAGTAGCAAAAAGCAACCTACAGTTGCTTTTTCGAGTACAGAGGCTAAGAAGATCTACAAGTGGATTCATGTTTTCCCTTGGTAGTGCAGCAGTTACATGGAGCAGCAAAAAGCAACCTACAGTTTCTTTATCGAGTACAGAGGCTGAGTATAGAGGTGCTGCTATGGCAGCATGTGAGGTGGTATGGTTGCAAAAGTTATTAGGTGATTTGGATGTATAGGGAGATGGTATAGTTGTCATTCATTGTGAAAACATGAGCAGCATACAGCTAGCTAGGAATCTAGTGTTCCATGCTAGGACAAAACACATTGAGATGCACTACCACTTTGTGAGAGAGAAGGTGCTTGCAGGAGAGATTGACTTGGTATATGTTAGCACATAGGATCAGATAGCTGACATTTTCACAAAGGCATTGGGTGCAGAGAAGCTTCGAAAGTTCCAAAGCTTACTTGGAGTTGCAGAGATAGAGTTGAGCTTGAGGGGGAGTGTTGAGATGGCAAGCTCAACATGTGCGGACATTGATGATGGACCACCTGGCTAGATGGGTCTGCACATCTACACTTAGCATGTTGGTGGTCATTATGATACTCACATGGCCACTAACTTATTATATTTAGTTTTTTACACCTACGTATAGCTAGAAAAGACATAGCGCCAGTCGATTAGTGTAGTCGGTTATGCATTGTTTGACTTAGTAGGCCACTTTCCTTTATGTTGTTCTTATCTATACTTTGTGTACATTGTATAGTGTGTGGAAGAAGAAGAAGAAATCAACAAGAAAATGTTTTTCGCCTCCATCTCTCTTCTTGTGTTCTTGAGTGAGCTTCCTCTTATATACAGTGTGTGTTTGGCACAGTAGCTCAAGCAAGTCCCCCCTCCACACGATTCTTGACAGAATATGTATCCGATGAATATGATAGATTCTTGACAAAGAATGGCATTCATAGGTAGCTTACTTGTAGCTACACTCTACAACAAAATGGAGTAATAGAAAGAAAGGATAAAGTTATTATGGAGACTAGTTGTATGATGCTTAATGAAAAGAATATGCCATTGTATTATTGGGATAAAGTGGTAGTGATAGCTATGCATATGCTGAATCATGCTCCTACTATAGGGATGCATGATATGACACTATTAAAGGTTGTATGATAAACCCATCTGAAAGTCTTTGGCTGCATTGCATATGTATACATTCCATATGAGAAGATGAAAAAGTTGGACCCCAAGGCATAGAAGTGTTTGTTTATTGGTTATGCCCATGAGTGGAAGACTTAAAAATGTTGCGATCCATCTACCAAGGAAACGGTAATTAGCAAATATGTTATCTTTGATAAGTTGGCTTCATGGTATGGGTCATCTACTGCTACTATTCCTCATGATCATTGTTCAAATCATGTATCTTTTGCTATTCCATAGCAGAGTCTACTATGCTTGGACCTACAGGTGATGTATCTCTCTAAGTGTTTTGCCTTGGACTAGCATGTTGCATAGTCATGGATCACCATCCATTGATAGCACTACGCCAATGAGGGGGAGAAATAAAGTAGAAGGCAAAGGCAAAGAGAAAGTTCTTGATGATGCTCCTGGGATGATGACTTCATGATAAGACCCAATTGTTGACAGCTTGGACAATGAATTTGGGATTATAGGGGATGATGACACTGGGATACAAAATGTTATGGCTATATTGAAAAATGAATTTGATGTAAAGGATTTGGGAGAATTGAAGTTTTTCTAGGCATTGAGGTTGTGAATTCAAACAATGGACTTTGGCTAAAGCAAATATAGTATGCAGTTGAGATACTGAAGAAATATGGTATGATAGATTGCAAACCTCTGGATACTCCACTAGATCAGAATACTAAGATAGATGTCAATATTAGAGTTGCAATTTTAGATGTTACTATGTACAAGCAAATGGTAGGATCCATCAAGGCTACAATAGACTATGGACTCTTCTTTGAGAATGAGAAGCACTTGATGCTCATGGGATACACTAATGTAGTTTGGATAGGTTTTCCATATGATAGAAGCAGTCTACTAGTGGATATGCATTTAGCCTTGGTAGTGGAATGATTAGCTAAACTAGCAAGAAGTAGTCAATAGTTGCACTCTCTAGTACTGAGATAAATTATAATGATGCCCCATTAGTAGCTTATGAGATTGTTTGGTTGCTAAAGTTGTTGACATATTTGGGTATGTAGGTGTATGTTCTAGTTACATTGTATTGTGAAAATATGGGTAGTGTACTTTTGGCTACAAATCCAGTGTATAATGCCAAAACAAAACATATAGAAGTACACTATCACTTCATATGAGAGATGGTACTTGCAGGGAAGATAGATCTCTTGCATGTCAAACTTGAAGTCCAAGTAGTTGATGTCTTTACCAAGTCATTAGGTATAGATAAGTTTAGTCAATTTAGAGAGCTGCTTGGGGTACAATGTCTTTCTTGAGCTTGAGGGAGGGAGTGTTGACCATCAAGCTCATTCTATTCTACTGACTGCCCAACTGTAGCTTAGCTGTGTGTCATGTGTGGTCAATAAGTTGAGTCATTAACTCAACCATGGTTAGACCTATGGTTAGGATTGATACCTAGATTATCTTCACTGTCGTAGTGTTAGATTGTAAGGTAGATAGATGATGAATAATGAAGATGAAGATAGCATAGAGCACACTGCTATGCTCTTTCTCCACCTCCTTGCCCTCTTGTCTCTCTTGAATTTCTAACATTGTTGGACACATTGAGGATTTCCAAAACACAATCTTATTTGGTAGAAGTGATTCTTTTCTAGTTAATAAAATCTAGGACTGGTGCTCATATCTAGATTAGATAAACCATGTGAAAGTCCTTTCAAATTTATCCAAAAAGGACATGTGAAAGAGAACATAGTGAAAAGAAAAATATTGAGGGATTCAATTATTTTAGACATTACTTTTACTAGAAAAAGTGAAATAAGAATCCCCTATTGATAAACTTTTTCATTGGTTTTCTACATTTGTTAGTGAAATCTTTTGTGAGTAATATCAATAGCAATAGGTCAACCAAGATATCCAATAGCAATAGCTCATCCTATACTTTAAATTAAATTTAAGAGCCTTGGCCTTTTCCTCACTGACCTTTGAAGTAGGAACAATAGAGAACCTATCATACAATTCAAATAGATCCCCTATGCTTTATTATCTCCCTTAATCATATACACACTATCATTTGCAAACATTTGAATAGCAAAAAAGGATCCATAAAAAACAATAGAGAGCCTCAATATTTTAAGAGTTGATTATAGTATCTACATTTTCAAGCAAAGGGACAATAACCATACTATGCAAGAAATATATATGGATCCCTACCTAATAGACCTCTTAAGTAGGAAGATGTTTGTAGGCCTATCCCTTAATACATAATCTAACAGAAGACACATATGATTTTGTTATTTTCTTAGCTTCAAAGCCAACTCATTCTAGATAGAGAAAGACACCTTTATTAGGCTACACATTCATTGGAGTTTTTCTTGTGCAATATGCTCATTGGAATATCTTATGTGTTGACACATGACACAATAACCAAGAAAAAGAGGGCCAATGTAACATTGCAAAGATCATGAAAAGAAGAAAGAAAAAGAGAATCATGTTTAAATGAAAGTCATTGAGTTCCCATTCAACAAGCACACTGTTTTGGATGAAGTGGACTTAATTTATTATCTCTAACTTCATCTTTGGATATGTAAAATTGCTATATGCCTAAAGTTTTTAAACAAATTAGTCCTTAAAGGGCATCTAAAGGACCATAAACAACCTAGACAACTTAGTCAATAAAGGGCACCCCAAGGACCATAAACAACCCAAAAGGCCCCATAGGCCTAGTGTACAATAAAAAACAACTATATTGAAATTGGACACTTAGATGGGAATTGGGGGCTTTTTGGGTACTTTCTCACCCTTTGAGTGTCTGATTTCAATGTTTCAAAACTCATTTATGAAGTTTTGATCTACTTTGAACATGGTGGTGATTTCAACACATTGTGTTTTATAAGAAAATTTTAGGCTAAATAAGAAGAGAGTAAAATATAGATGTAATACTCAAAAAATGCGGATATAATCTCTTTTTTATAGCTCAAGGTAGCATTCAGGATACTAAGATATGTGGACTCAAAATTGTTAGCTTGTTGGGCATCTCTAGGGAGAGAAAGCCCCTTTTTCAAAAAGACATTTTTCTACATAGTGTGTTAACCTCTCTCAGATTGGAGTGTCTCTTGTTCCTCTTTGACTTAATAGACTCCAAAATGGGCTATTTTTCTCCTAATGAGGTACTACTTATCAGTTTGTGCTATGACTATTTACTAGTCTACCCTATACATACAAGTGCTAGTTAATACTATGTAATATGCCTACATGTGCAAGTTTAGCATTCTTGAATGTGCTAGCTATCTCTTTATGGTGTGCCTATAGCTATTAAATAAATGTATACAATACAATGTGCCCAAGTTGTTAAATAGTAATATCTAGTTTGGAGCGTTTAGTTACACTATGTAGCATGCTAAGTAACACTCTGTGGTGTGGTTACAAGTGCTAATTAGCACTTTTTGTTATTAATGCATGTATTGATTGGAATTATATAGTATGCTAACAAGTGCTAATAAGGAGTATGTAACATGCCCATAGGTTCTAATTAGAACTCTAAGGTGTAATGTAACAAAAATGCTAATTAGTCTAATGGCAATCTAGTGCTAATTAACATTTGTAATGTTCCAAGCATGATGTATCTAGTTTCCATACAACTACTTATTGGACCAGAAGTCCAGGAGATAGATGATACAGAAGCACCTCCAGAAATAGAGGAAGTGCCGATGTTGCAATTATTAGAAAGTCTTTAATCAACACTTTAGAATATGCTTATAGGTGCATTGTAATAGGTACATGTGCTAATTAGCTTTGTGTTTTCTTAGAAAAATGCACTAATGCATCATTTGTTTACATGTGTGACTTTGAAGGAAATATTTCTTCCTCCCTCACAAAATGCACTAATGCATCATTTGTTTACATGTGTGACTTTGAAGGCAATATTTCTTCCTCCCTCACAAAATGATGCATAGAAGTGAAGAGTGCTAAAAGAACACACTATGTCTAGATAGGGAAGACAAGCTAGTTTCAAATTTGTTTACATCTATTGATATAGGAATATGGATTTATGGTGATGGTAGTGTAGGCCATTGTTCATGAAAAACCGAGGTTTAATGTATACTGAATTACATGAATCTCAAAAAAACTTCAAAAAATTTTGAACAAGGTTTAAAACCTTGAATCCTTAAAAAGTTTTAATTATAAAAATGGTAAGCACATGTCATTTGATTCAAAAATCCCTCCAAAATTTTGAGTTAGAGGTTTTTTTAGCTTGTCATACAAAATGTTTTTCATGAACATTGGTGTAGGCCACTCATTTGATTTGTCCAAGCATAAGGTAGCTAGGGTATCATTTGACCTTCCAATACAAGTTGGTGTTGATAATGATGGAAAAGAGGATTTAGACAACATCCAAGATATCTAGGATGAATGATGTAGATGAGCATAGACGAAGAAGAACAAGGCTTTGAAAAGGTGGGCTAAAATACATTGGGAAGAGGTGAGAAGAGGAACGTGATGAAGTTAGGTCTATAGGAGGTGGTGGTTGGAGATATCTAGGAGTTGAGAATTTGATGCATATGAGCACATAAGAAGAAGAAGAGGGCTTTGAAAAGGTGGATTAGAGTACACTAGAAATAAGATATCTCCATTTCATATGAAATTATCCAGGAGCTAAGAATTTGATGCAGATGAGCACAAAAGAAGAAGAAGAGGGATTTGAAAAGGTGGGTTAGAGTACACTAGGAAGAAGTGAGAATAAGAAGTTGATGAAGAGGTTTCAAGGAGGTGATAATTGAAGAGAGTGGGGATGCTTCAAAGCCCATATTGTTGCAAATGTGTGCAACAAGAAGTTATAGAAGTGAGAGACAATTCACTATTTGAGTGAGTACTACATAGGAAAAGCAAGGATAAAGAACAAAGAGTGCCCTTGCCATAGGGTATGCCTACCCAAAAAACTAAAGCCCAAATTGCTAGTGAAAAGGAGTTGCTAATGTTAAAATAAGAACCTACAATTATGACATTGCCTTGCTTTCATATACTTTTGAAGTATATCTACGATTAGGATATCACTAGTACATGTTATCTCTCTCCCTTTTGTAACCAAATGGAAAAGCCTTTTGTAGGTTGGTTAGTTTGTAAGGTAAATAACCTTGACGTATTGAAACACATTATTGCAAGCCTACTAGGACACTCTTATTCATCAATTTTACCATCTTCATTTTTGCATAGACGTACTTTTAACATGTTGTTCACTCCACATGCCCACCTTCATCAATGTTTCCTCACATTTTCTAGGTGATACTATTCCAACAATTGACACAAACTAGATGAGGTGCAAAGGGGATGAATGGAAATCTACTATATTAGATCTCAATTGTTTGATGTGCCATGTTGTTGAATCCCAATAAGCAATGGATTCTCCTTATTACAACAATTAGTTGGTAATATACTTGATTAATTGACAATGTTATACCTTGTGTTGCAAAGATGCACATGATTTCTCAGATTGGCGCATCTATTTATTCCACATCTTTGTTTGACCACATATACGAGACCTAGAGTCTTTAGGGTAATTTATACATTATTTTTGCAACAAAAGCCCAAACTTGAAGATGTTCTCTCATTCCAACATTGTTCAAAAGTGTAGAAGAAACCAATTTTATTTAAAAAGCTTTAGAAATTTTGGGTATCAATCCTCTGTACATTGAGTATAGCAATTTACACTTGATGGTAGTTATCATGAGGTGGTTAACAATGATAAGGGAACTTAATTAACACTCCCATACATGTAGTAGAATAACAATTGATGCTCAATGGTAGGTACTATAAGGTGTTTAACAATGATCAAGGAACCTAGTTAACATTGCCATAAATGTTATATTGATGTTCCAAGGAAAGATCTAGTTTTCTAAAGGATGAGTTGATAAATTGGCTCCTATAGAGTGAACACTAGAAAGAGTCACATAATCATATGCATTGGAACTACATAATGTTACATTGATGTGTTAGATACCAATTTCTAATATTTGGAATCATTTTCATTACTATGCAAGTTGGAGTTGTAATTTTAGGTTCTAACTAGTAGTTTTTACATGAGTTATCAAGATGAGAAGTCGTTATAGGTTCAAGTATCATGCACGTTCTTGGTACTATTAATGTGGTACAAAATCACTAGATGGTACATTAGCTTCCATTGTTATAGGCATTGTGCATGTTCAAGAGACAATCACTAGTAGTTTGCTATGAGTGACTCATTGCCATCCCTACCAAGCTTCCATACCTTTCAACAAAATAAAGGGCATGCTTTCCTTGCACTATGACAAAATAAAGGGGTCTACATGTCTTGGGCAATGAACTCCTTTGAAATGTTATGTAAGTTCAAAATGATTAGAATCTCCCATTTTTGTGCGCATAAACTTGAGATCCAATGCTTCTATATTTTATCTCCTTCTTGCATACAGCCATAATAAAATAAAGGGGATGCTTGCATTGCATACCCTATGATGAAATAAAATGGTCTACATGTCTTGAGCAATGGATGCTTTTGAAACATTGTGTAAGTTTGAAATGAATCAAATATCCCATTTTTGTGTGCATAAACTTGAGATCTAATGCTTCCATCTTCTATCTGCACCTACGATGGATATTTCACAACAAGTATCCAAATTTTACTCTTAGTAAGGAGGGTCCAAATCACTAATTCTTCGTAATTCAGACACCAACAAATTTTCAAGGTAAACCCTTTTGAATTTTAATCAATTGTGAAAGTACCCACTCTTTCATATCACCAAAATGTGCAAAAAGGCTAGTCATGAAAGCTACTCCTGCACCTAGTTTACTTGTGGAGTTAGCAAACGACAAAGAAGTTCTGTCAATACAACAAACTAGTAAGGTAGAATTTATATTGGGTGGCAAATCTTCCAAAATGAGATTTTGGATTATGAACCTCGGGGCTTATGAATGCCTGCTAGGTATGGATTGGGGGCTTATGGATTTTTAGCTTCCTTGAGGAATAGGCTATCAGATGACCTTGCTGCATAAGCATACAACCTAGTGCAAGAGAACTTGCGTCTGTTACGACCTCAAACTCTTGACTTAGCTAAGGTAGCTTTAAAATGGGTGTTGTTACCAAAATTTTCTTGAGCTGCTCAAAACTGGCTTGCTCAATGGTCATCCACATAATAATAGTTTACTTTTTCAGCAAATTAGTGAGAGGTTCAGCTATTAGAGCATAATTTCTTATGAAAATTCTATATCATCCAATCAATCCTAAAAAACTTATTACTTCCTTAATTGTTGTTGGTGGTTGCCACTCTTGAACATCTCTAGGGTCTACAATTCCTTCAACAGATACTATGAATCCAAGATATTCCATCTGCCTTTTGAAAAAGGCACACTTCTTTTTCTTGACATAGAGCTTGTGCATCCTCATTGTGTCAAGCACAATGCACAATTGCAGCTCATGGTCTTCATCTCTCTTGGAGTATGTTACGATGTCATCAAATAATACTAGGACAAATAATCAATATAAGGTAAAAAAATGTAATGCATTAATTTGTTAAATGTAGTAGGGGCATTAGTTAGGTCAAAAGACATTACAAGAAATTCAAAACGACCATATCTAGTATTGAAGGCAATTTTGGGGATATCTCTTCCCTAATCCTTATTTCATAATAACCAGATTGGAGATCAATCTTGGAAAAGATTTTTTCCCCTTGCAGCCTATCAAGTAGCTCGTCTATTCTTGGGATTGGATACTTATTCTTGATTGTTACCTAGTTTAGTCCTCGGTAATCAATGCAAAGGTGGGGAGTTCTGTCCTTTTTCTTTTGAAACAGTACTGGGTCTCCCCATTGCAAATTACTGGATTAGATGTATCCTTGATCCATTGACTTGCTCTTTTAGCTCAATTGCTTCAGGGATAGATATTTTATACAAACTCTTAGTGATTGGAGCGGCTCCTGGTTCAAGTATGATCTCGTGATCCACTTCTCTTTGAGGTGGTAATTTAGTTAGCACTTCTCGGAAGATGTCATCATGTTCCTTTAGCCAATATGGCTCTCCCTTTTCTTGATTATTCTGCTCAACCTTATTTAATTTAATGAGATACATAGGTAATCATTTTCTTAACCCTTTTATTATGCGAGATGATGTGGCTAGTTGAACCTTGGGTTTTCCTACCTCACCTTGGGTCATCACTTTTTCCCCCCTTTAGGTTTTGAAAAGTCACATGGCCTTTTCTACATTGAATATGTGTCTCATTGGGGATTAGCTAGTCCATACCCAATAGACATTCGTAGGCCCCTAAATTCACGATCCTAAATCCCATTTTAGAGAGATTGCTTCCTAGGCTAAATGTCACTTTGCAAGTTTGCTGAGTAGACATAATTTCTTTTCCATTGGCAAGTTCCACAAGCAACCTAGATGTAGGTATTGTGTCTATACCTAATTTCTTGGCACACTTTGGTGACATGAACGAGTGTGTGCTTCCACAGCCAATCATAATTTTAAAGGACTTACCTTGATATTCTACTAGTGTGAATTGATGCCCTCTCCATACCGGCTTCCATAGTTGGGTTTCCCTCTTTTTCAAGCTATTTAAGAATTATAACAAATGTTTTCCTTTTGCAATTGAAGCTTGAATCTGACCTCTGTACTATCCTTGGTGAGGAATTTGGCCAAGCTTTGGGCACTATCTTTTAAAATGGCATGGCTCATTATAGTGGAAACACCTAGGCACTCCTAAATTACTTCTTGTAGGTATAAAGTTTCTGACTACATTTGCTTTGGCCCTCTTTCCTTGACGAGGCGGACACTGACCTTGGGCTTGCTTAACATAACCTCATGAAGTCCCTTTGTTTTGATTTCAAAGCCTATTATTCCTTGGCTTTGACTGAATCTCCTGAAATGAGAGGTGTTGCACAAATCAAAGCATCTTGCAGATCACTTGGGTGCATAGATTCAAGGCATGTGTTCATAGGAGCATTCAATCCGTGATAAAACTTAGATACCTGCTAAGCAATAGTCATGGAAGGCATATATTTAAGCAGTGAGATAAACTTTGAGTAATATGCATCCAGCAGCTGTCTTAAGTTAAATAACTCATTCATTTTTAGCATGCGATAAGTTGGTGGTAGATATTGATCACACACAACTTGTTTCAGCTTTTCCCAGGTAATAGTTGTCTTAGCAAGTCCCTGGTCTTTACACCATTGTTTCCACCATAGGCATACCTCATCAGTCAATTTCAACTTGGCAATCATAGCTTGATTTTCCCTTGCCATCGAATTCTGGTGGCTTATTAACCTGCTTAAGGAGATACTTCTTCTCTTGAATTTTAGTCGGACTAGTGATGGTTGTATTACCCTGGGTTATCATAAGTTTCATGAATTAGTTTAGTACTTAAGCTTTTAAGCTTCGTTTCCACATTAACATATCTTACTAGTTTTGTAAAATAATGATGGGCCAAAGAGCACAATATTTTTACAAAATCTAGCCACTGTTATCTTTTATTATCAATAGCCATAAGCAATGATTTTTACAAGTAAGCGATATTTACAATGGTAGATGTTTACAAGTAAAGATACATCAACATTGATAGGTTAGGCTAGATGCTATGTACAATTTCCAAAATAGGATATTATTATATCTTTCTTTTTCAGGGATGGATATCGGTTACATTCATGTAGAAGAAACTAGATCGATTGCTATCTATGTCCATAAATCTATACTATGGAAATGGCAAAATAAAATAAAGGGAATGCTTGCCTTACATACCCTATGGGGCTTTCCTTGCATACCCTATGACAAAAGAAAACAATTTACATATCGATAAATGAATGCTTTTGAAACAATGTGTAAGTTCAAAATGAAGAGAATCTCCCATTTTGTGCACAAACTTGAGATCCAATAGTTTTATCTTCTTCTCCTTTCTTTTACCATATCCAAAGCATCATACACATACACATGCACACACGCTATCGTAGCGCGTAGGGTTGAAGGTTACCATAGGGGCTTGGCAAGAAAATTGGACAATATAGATAGAGATGTGTCTTTAAGAGATAAGTAGATTACAGTGAATGTTAAAGGTTCAAGAGGTACTTCATGGTCAATCATAAGGGTTTGAAAAAGAAGAATGTATGGGGATTCAAGAGCTTAGACTCCGGAGACGGTAGAGATAAGAGAAGGGTTGAAGGTTTCAAGCCAATTTCTTGAAGATGTTGATAGAGCTTCCAATTGCATGTTCTTAGCAAAGATCACAAGAGTATTATCTCATAAGTTCTAATTCAAATCAAGCTTGTTTTCTTGACTATAAGAGCAATCAAAAATTATAAAATCAAGTACAATATGCTGTCGTGTATCATAAACAACTCTGCATCCCATCATTCATACATGATGCCATAGCATGAATCAACTTTGCATGATTACATTCAATGTAGACTGTTAGGAACAAAAGCTTATGAGTCAATTACAAGGCTTGTAGGGCAAAGAGACTTGCTTCAAGAGAGCTTCAAATTGAGTTCCTGATAAGGATAAGTTACCACAGCCAAGAAATAAGAGAAAAAGATCCTCTTAATTCAACTCAAAGCATCTATGAATGATCTACAAACATTGCCTTGCCATAGGGGCGCATAATACCTGCATATTTTTACAAGATGTCTTTTGTAGAGTAAGAAATGAATTAAAAGAACAGTGCTGCAGCTAATTATTTGAATATGGCTGAAGATATCAGCCCCAAATCAGCCCAAATATCTTTTGGAATTCACCTTTGATGATAGCATAAACTTCCCCTAACACGGTGTCGGTGTGTTTGGTGTCAAGAGTCCACCACTGGGGTAAGAGATAGTAGGGTGAAGGTAGATTCAGGGAGTGGAGTAGATGGAAGAGAAGGGGTTGGAAGAAATTGAAGACGTAGAAGAATACTCCCAAAAAGAATTAGAAAATGTAGAAGAATACTAACAGAGATGAAGCTTGTCTGTTTATTCCTGCATTATGAGAATATAAACCTCTAATAGAAAAAAACATGTATAAAATAATATCTTCCTCTATGTTGCTCAGATCGCTAATCTGATGCTTCAATTGGCTCCGAAAGGGGGGTAAAATACTAGGACACCTGGCCAGAATTCTGCCAGATCACTCCTTCTTCATCTCCCACTTTGGAGTGCTGTTCAATGCCTAAAAACAACGATCGCACATCGCACGATTTCGCCAATCTCTCTTTTTACATAAAATCCTCTCAAATTAGCTAAAAGCTACATGCTTTCTTTTACATGTTATCATAATCTAGAACTTGTTTATAGTTTTATGGATTTTTACAAGAGATAATATCTAAAATATCAAAAATTGGCTAAAACTTGTCCAAAAATCTAATATTTTTGAACCATGGACACTAATACTAATGTCTAAAATGGCATTGGCTCTCTAAATCAATAAGAAACCCACACTCTAGATTTTTTTACATGGTGTACGTGTAGCGGCACGACAACGCACACGCACACGCATATGTGTGCACATATGCACACAGGCACGTACGCACGTGTGTGCGCACACACACACACAGATAGGGAAGGGAGGAGGAGGGAGAGATTTCATATATATGAGAGCTTAGAGGAAGTCTTTATTCTCTTCTTCTTCTTCTTCTTCTTCTTCTTCTTCTTCTTCTTCTTCTTCTTCTTCTGCTTCTTCTTCTCCTTTTGCTTATTCTCTCTCTTTTCTTGTGGCAACAAGAACTAAAAAATTGAAGAGGAAGAGGTTATGATATTTGAGGATATTATCCAAGGATTGTGAGGTCATTCTTTGCTCTATCTCATGGTGACCATGACTACATCAAAAGAGGAAAGAAGGATGATCATATTACACTATGCTCATTGAGCTTTCTTGTATGCATTCATATCTTGATTGAGAGTGTGAAACACAACATCCACTTTTGGAACATACACACATTACAAGACATACTAGGTGAAAGCTAATTCAATCTAGGCTATAATTCTATGCTTAGTAATATTAGTTTGGTAAAACCCCATGTTAGCCTTAGTTATCTAAGATATTGGATTGTTTACAATCACAAAACAACTAACTTAAATGTCAAGTCTAGATTCTATAATCTTTATTAGTGCCTTGATTGAATTGGCGTTACAAATATGACGACCATGACAACCATAGTAGCTTGTACCACACATATATGATATCTGCTCCCACCAAGGAGACTACCTATGCCTTGAAAGCATTACATATACTGTTTGTAATAATATGCAGTCTAGACTACCCCAGTACCTTGAACTACTAGGTTCATACTATGGATGGTAGGTTGTTGAGAAATTGGACTGATGCTACTCTTGGGAAGCTATTTACAACAACACTTTCATGTGGGCAACACACTATTTCTACATTTGTTAAGTGGGCTAGAACAACATAACTCAATATTGCAAGCTGATTGTAACAAAAAATATATGCTTTCAAACATAGCCAATCAATTGACACCTATTAATAAGTGATTGATGCCTATTAATGATCTATTGTCTCATGCATTTGCATAGCTTCATCACTTTGGCATATTAGCAAGGATATTTCCTTAAGCATGTTCTTAGTATGACCAACACCTCAATAGGTATGTGTTGCTATACTGAGACTTGTATCACATGCAAATGGGAAAAAATCTATGTTGGTAAGGCTTTATGTCTCTCAACGTATTGTTCTCTTTATGCCAATAGCACAATCATCACTACATTATGCTATTGGATTGAGGCTATCATCCAAAAACAGGCTAGACTAATACTTCCTACTCACCTATCTATTGGAGTGATACTTCTTAATCCCCTCTATTCACTATTGGACTAATACTTCCATTGGAAATAGGCTTGGAATAAACCTATTCATGCTAAGTCCTTACTTGATATCATTCTTAACACTTAGATTGGTAGGGATTTTTGTCTTCTAAGTGTTGTTTTAATTATTTCTAAAGGCGTGATCATCACCACACCAAGTGTGTGCTTTTGGACCGATGCTTCCGTCACTAGGTTTCCGAGTTTGAAGCCTAGAATATAAGTGGGCTTCTCATTGGATCTACATTGGCTTACCTATGCACTAGCTCTTGGTCCGAGGCTTGAGTTATGCAACATTCCAACTTAGCAAAAGCCCAAGGTCTACACATAACACTTATTTTCTCATTGGATTGTACTAGTGGACTAGGTATTCTTGACTATTCTAGAACTGGGACTATGAAAAGCACGGTGGCCATGTGTTTATTACTATCTCATGGGGTTATTTATGCCCCATGTGCATGCATATTGAGCAAGCCATATTGTTAGATGATCATCTTCAGTTGGATTTGTACAAGGACTTGTAGACATCAAGATAGTCCTTTATTAATCCTAGGTAAATCTAAGATGTAGCTATGGAATTAAAGACATACTCATACTATCTCATAATTTTCATGGTATTACTTGCTTTTTGCATTTCCAAGTGCATACTAATCCTTTTTACCTTTTCTATACCTAATCATCTTAATATCTTTAACGAATGTCCATTTGAACTCTAAACCATTTGTTGTTTCATATAGAATTCAATTCTCATGGAGATAAATTGGTTGTTGGAAAGCTTCACAAAGTCACACATATTGCAAAAAAGGACCAATGGTTGGGATCATAAAGTATAGATGCCTCAAGATCCAAACTAGGTCCTCATCGTCATCTTCACCTCCATCGTCATCATCTCCCCAATCATCACTCTCTCTCCACATCATCTACCTCTGGACAGAAGCTTGGAAGCTTCTATTGAAGCTTCCATAAGGGTTCCTTAAAACCGTGATTGCAAGACCCAAATTCCTACGCGAAAGAGGAGAATCTTGGATAGTAGTACCCTCGAAGTGCGTAAGGGATCCAAAGAAGATTTGCTGCGTCGAAATCTACCACATCAATGGCTCCTAAGAAAAAGGTGAGAGGAGCACACGCGGGAGCTTCCACCCCGAGTACACGAGTAGACAACGCCCCGATTCTTAATGCCCAGGTTTCGATAATATTCCCGCATGAAAAGGATGCACTAGGCATGTTTAATGCTCGTAGGCAAGATTAAATACATTGGAAAATTTATTTGCTCGCCCGATTTACAAAATTTAGTTGCATGTCAAATATTTGCGATTGCTTGCACTTCCGTGGTTAAGGGTAGTTGGAATTCTGAACGTATGATGCATAGGTAAAAAGACGGAATTGTGCAAAGGCATCTTTGTTGCATCGCGCATAGGACATGGCTTATAACACATAATGCTTAGTTGTGACTCGTGTATAAGATAATCGTAGATGCCTGTTAAATGATGTTCGAGTAGTTACAATGCACGGAAAGGATTTATGAACCTTGTAAATTGCATGCGATGATTGTTACATTCTAGGTTGGGCTAAGTGATAGAGGACGAATTAAATCAATAATAGAATCATGGCATTCGCTCATGCATGGAGTTCTTTTATCAAAATTTGAATGCATCTTCATTAAAAATATTATAGCTTTGATTTCATTGCATTAAACGTAGGGTTTATAAGAATAGTTCTGAATGTAAATCAATGTTGCATAAGGGAAGGAAAAGAAGAGATCACTATAGATCCTATAGTTGCAAAAAGGTCTATGGTCTTGAATTTGCATCTTCGCATGGAATGATGCATCTCACCTATCTTGCAGTTATTTACATCTTTTAGGGAAAGTATTTGCATCTTTAAAGGGAAGATCATCTTTACTCGTGGGTTGGTTAGATCAACTAAATAATTCATGTAAAATTGAATAGCTTACATGAGAATCATAAAGATATGATTAGCTAGCATATGACGATCACCTCAATGTGCTAGGTAGGGTTAAGCTATGATAAAATTCTGCCTAGTATCGCACTTGGGTTGCCAACTCCGATCTCAAAGGTCCTACCCATAGTTACTAAGTGTTAGGATTATTTAAACACCATGCAAGTACGATCTAGGGTTCTCACCCTAAGGATCAATTGACCAAATACTAGACTTCTGTATGAATTTAGGAACCCTAGGGCCAAAGCGTTATCGGCCTAGTAGGGTTAGAGTTGGGTTGGGTCAAGAGGACTCCCAAGCCCTTATCTTGATCAATGGTATTCTTAATCAAGAAAGACCATACGAAGAAAGATATAATCCCACAAGTTAGGTGCTGACACCTATCTCGTGCAACAAGTTGCAACGTCACGTGGTTTTGTGTCTAAATCACAAAATAGTATTGCCACACCTTAGAACAAGGTTGGCGAGTTCTAAGTACAAGTCTAATTTTCTAGAGAATGAGTAGTCATCCTGCTACATCACCCTTCCTTGGGGCTGATTTACCAAGTTATGGTAATTATGAATTGCCTAGCAAGCAATTGACCAATCAAGTGATGACAACGAGATTGTCCAGGATTTATTGACCACATAATATATGGAAACCTAAAGTATTGACTATTTGGGTTAACAAGGGTATAAACCCTAACCCAAGGAAAAAGGGTAAACAAGCAACTCAGCTTACGAAACCCTTGGGATCTTGCCAAGTTGCGATTGCTCCAGAATCTAATACAAGAAGTATTTGAGGAGAAGGAATCATACCTTAGCAGTTGGCCGTAGAAACGACCACTGGAATGCTCGTGTTTGTACACTTAGGAGCACTGCTTGTAATTCTTTGCTCGAGGAACTAATTCAGGAAAAATAACTAATGTTTCAGGTTGAAAGCCTGGAGGGAGAGGCAATATCAGTTACCTCCAAACTCTCTCCCTGACCCTATACAAGGGGGTTATTAGCCGCGTTGGGTACGTGGACCGAACCTGCCGCAAGAGGTCTCTCCGTGGGTGCTACTTGGAGCAGGAGGACGCTTGGGTGCCAGGGGAGGCTCTGGCCATAAATCCCTTACCTTCAGATCCTGCACAAGAGGCCGATGTGACTCGAGATGGGATCTCGAAGCTTGCATACTAGTCAACGGGCGGAACTTGGAATACCGATCCCTGAGGATTGCTGGAATAGCCTTTGTTCAGATTATATGATGTATTTCAAAGACTGGTAAATAAAGATCAAATGTTGAAAAGGAACTTGCTTGACATTGTTTTTCTGTGTCAGTGCCTAAGTTACGTGAAGGAACCAGTGATTAATTGGTTAATTAAAGAAGCTATTTTTTCTTGTCAAACTAAATGTGGTAGGTAATTAGATACCTAAAGCAACCCGAGGAAAGTGCCGTGGATGTGACCTTGGGTCCGTCCTACGGAAGGGTGGTCCCAGTTGGATGGGAACTTTTCTCAAAGGAAATTGATAGTGAGGCAACAATGACCTAGAATCTACAGAGCTAGAGTCCCGATTCATGCTATTTTAGGGGAACGAAATGGGACTATGCCTTACGGGTAGAGAGGTCGAGCTTCACATCCCTCTCATTTCCCATTCTCCTTGAACCAAGTGCAGTATAAATCCGCTTCGACCTTGACGTTTCTGCACAAAGTAATTCATCTAGGGCTCGACGCTAGCTACCTTCTAGGAACTTGACCATTAGGAAAACCCTGATTCAGATCGGTCCTAAGTGGGAACAATCGGAATGCTTCCGCTTCGTGGTGGGTGGCAGACTCGGGAAGACCTAGATCACAATCCCCGTGACATTCCTTGGGAGTGCCGGGCGGCGCTTTCTAGACTCTCTTCCCGATGGGCTGCTAAGATGTGTTCTACAAGTGGACAGGGGGCACGTTACACCTTCTTAGCATAGCAATGGGCTGCAATATGACCTGTTTTGCCACATTAATGGAAAACAATAGTAGAATTTCTAGAACCTCTATTCTGTCATCCACCTCTTCCTCTAGAGCTCCCCCTGCCTCTAAAGTTTCCTCGGCCTTCTGAAACCTGCATTTCACCAAATTGCTAATTGAACCTATTTTGCTAGTTATCGCCAGTACGTCCCATTTTGCAGCCTCTCGAAGAGGATCTACCATGTCCCCTTCCTGAACTTGAGTAAAATGCTTAAATCTGGTCACAATTGTTTTCAGATGAGTCACCCTACATATTGATCTCTTCGGTAATCATGAGAGAGATCAACTCATCAAAATCTGAAAATGGCTTCTGTACATATACTGAAGTAATAAATGATTTCCATGCCTTCTCATTATTAAGGCCACTCAAAGTGGATGAAACCAAATCATCATCATCAGGCATTGCATCAATCGCTGCTAAAGCATCTGCAATGCTCCTTACCTTCAACGCATACTCATTGACATACATTTTCCCTTTCTTCAAGGCATTCAACGCTTGCTTGAGTTGAATCTTTCGTGCCTTTGTATTTACTGAAAACATGTTCTAAAAAATTATCCAAGCTACATGTGAAGTTTCTGCATTCTTGATATGTCCCAACATCATATTATCAATGACTGCAGATAACCAGTACATCACCTTTTTGTCTTTCACATTCCAGTCTTTCCATGCTTTTAATTCATCTGTAGTCGGAGGGATACCCAACTCTGGCTCCTTTTCTTTACCTGAAACAAACTTATAAAGGCCCTTTCCAATGAGGAAGTTCGTCACACGGAACTTCCATGAAGGGTAGTTGTTCTTGTCGAGCTTCTCAATAATGGGATTTCCACTGTTCTCTGCCATTATCACAAACAAGGATACAACACAGTAAGCTAGTCTTCTGCAATCTTTCACAACACGTGCACAGCAATACACCAAGCAACCTTTTTCACTAATTGCTTAGTAGTACATGTAATCTGCAACCTTTTTACAGATTAACCTTATGTTTGCTTCCTGCTAACACCTCGAAAGTTACAGATTCGCAATCTATAACTTGTGCACCCACATTTGGTCAATACAGCCGAAATCACAGTGTACCCTGAAACTATTGTCCGTAACTTGGCGGCTCTAAAACGAGACCTAAAATGGCCTCAGACGCCCACAATAACTGCGAGATAGTCCTAAAGGACTAATATGCAAAATATACATCGCATACCACCCTGCTTTCAGTGCCTCCACAGGCACTATCCAAGAGAGAGAGTGGAAAAATGGGAGAGCTTCTTACACGTTGCTTACTTGGTCGAATCTTGCTTCTTCTCCTTCACTTCAGCCTTCAAAGTTAGGCTCTCTCAGTGGCGTGGCTCTGATACCATGTTAAGAATTGCATGATGGGGGGATTTGCTTGGGCTGCTACGCCAAACACACACTATATACACAAGAGGAAGCTCACTCAAGAACACAAGAAGAGAGAAGGAGGCCAAACCTTTTTCTTGCTAATTTTTTCTTCTTCTTCCACACATTATACAATATACACAAAGTATATATAAGATACAACATAAAGGAAAGTGGCCTTCTAAGTCAAATAGTGCATAACGACTACACTAATTGACTAGTGCTATATCTTTGCCAGCTACTACAGGTAGGCGTAACAAACTAAATATAATAAGCGATAAGTTAGTGACCATGTGAGTATCATAATGACCACCAACGTGCTAAGTGTAGATGTGCGAACCCATCTAGCCAGGCAGTCCATCAATGTCCGCACGTGTTGAGCTTGCCATCTCAACATCTCTCTCTCTCTCTCTCTCTCTCTCTCTCTCCCCCACTTTCACGGTCTCCAGTCCTACTACGGGTGCGCCACGCAGTATAGTAGTGCCACACAGTTTGCAGCAATAGTGCAGCCAGGAGAGCTGGCACTTTGCACAGTCACGCAGTTTGCAGCGTGCACGCGAAGTGCACTCTACAGACTACATGAGTGCTGGACTGCATGATGCTCAACGTAGTCCACAACTGGCCGTTAGGGGGGCCAGGCGGACTACGTGGCGTGTGTGGGCCACGGGACTATGCGGTGCTAGACTACGTGATGTTGTGGACCTGGTAGCCGGCGGTCAAGGGAACAAGCGATGCATGACTTGTGGGCCAACGGTTACGGGGGACAGGGGACAGGTGGTCAAGGGCACGAAGTGCATGGCCGATGGTCAGGGGCGCAAAGTGCACAATCAAAGTCAACCAGGTGGTAGCATGGTGAAGTCAATGGTAGCTTGGCATGATTGTCTCCCGTAGCATGGGTGACTGTCCAATGGAGAGAGAGAGAGAGAGAGAGAGAGAGAGAGAGAGAGAGAGAGAGAGAGAGAGAGAGAGAGAGAGAGAGAGAGAGAGAGAGAGAGAGAGAGAGAGTGTGTGTGTGTGTGTGTGTTTGTGTATGTGCATGAGTGAGAGACCCTGTTCCCATGGAGAGAGAGAGAGAGAGAGAGGGGTGTGTGTTTGTGTGTGTATGTGTGTCCCACGAGGAGAGAGAGAGTGAGTGAGAGAGAGAGAGACCCTGTTCCCGCAGTTCTTGTGGAGAGAGAGAGAGAGAGAGAGAGAGTGTGTGTGTGTGAGTGTGATGGACCTAAAAACGGGCCGGCACTGGCTCATGCACTAGCCGGGCCTCGTCACTACGCACAAGACAACCCCTCCGCCTCGCGGCCAGGAGCATCTATCAAAATCTCTGCCTTCCTAAACATTGCGTTTGTAATACGTTGTAGTCCAACTGATCCTAACCCAATATTACTCCTCAGAGGGAGTCCCTTTCACATAGCCAAATAGGCTCGAATCACATACACAAGGGGTTCCTCCTACGGCTGAATGCCGTCAACCCTCTGCGACTCTCCTACACCTTGGGGATTGGCCCCTCGATGCGTCGCTCAACATTTAGACATTTCGCACAAACGTCGCTCAAGGTACCCAATGAGCGTGTCCAGGAATGTACCATTGTCCTTACTTGATTTCCCCTTTAGGATCCCACGACTAGCCTACAGCATGGGTATCTCACTGCCTCTCAACGTAGGTCATATCCGCATAAACCAATTGGAATGCATGTCTAGGAGCTGATCACTGACACTTTTAAATTCTTTTTCATGCTCCATGCATTTGGTGGATGCCTAGTGCTCAAACATTTAACAAAACAGTGTCGTGCACAAGTGCAAAACATCCTCTTCATGGATCCTTTCTAACGATTGTGCTTCGTTGCAAGACCTAGCACCGAAGTGTTCTTCGTGCTACTAGGCCTTAATTTTAATTAATTCCTCGTCCTAAATGCTTATGCAATGGAAATCAGCAACTTTATCATTAATTGCAACAGTATTTAAACACTTCTCAACTACCCTGCCCTCCCCCGGTTTAGTATTGTTTCGTTGCATGTCATTTTATAGCTTTTTCCCATTATTTTTCATATAAAAAGCGGAAAACAACGAACTAAAACACGGAAACAAGGCTGATCTGAAGTAAATCTTCATGCCTCAGCCTTGCTATACATTCACGAACATTACTCATAATTTTCCCAATTTTTCGAAGCCCAAAATATAAATTTTCCCTATTTTTTAGGGTTTTTCCATCATTTTCTTGCAAATTTTCCCATTTTCTCCCATTTTTTAATTGCTAAAAATCAAGTTCAGTTTATGGGCTGTGGCCCTTAGTTCATTTCAGCAGAAACAAAAATTTTAGTAGGTGTGGATTAATTTATTGCATCATTTTTTGCCCAAAACCCTATTTTCCTTCATTTTTATGGTTTTTCGTGTCTCGGTTTTCTATTTTCTGCTATCCCACACATGTCTTTCTGATTTTTAAATGATGAACAGCTAGAAACCAACTCAAAGCACGACATACTCAAAACTCAATCCATATGAACACATTTTTATCAACCAAATTTGCATCAAAAGACCATTTTCTTTGTAAAAACAATTATTACCGTGTCTTGCGGGTTTTTCATTAAATTTGGCACGTCCCACGATTGATTTCCAGCCATGAATTCTGCTTGGAATCAGCAATCTACAATGGTTTTGCATTGCTCTTTCATCCCGTCAAGAATCGGCATCCATCCGGCCGTCCATCTCCATCCTATTCCTTCAAGCACGAACGGGGGCTAAGAGGAGAGAGAGAGAGGAGAGAGAAAGACTGATTTTCTCTCTCTCCAACCAGTCCACCATTGCGGGAGCGAAGACCGGCGATTCACTCGGCACGATGTCTTGATCAGGCCTGGGGGTTCATAGCTATGGCTTGCTTTGCAAGCCTGCAATCGATTGGGGGAGGGGGCGCGTTTTTTTCGGCGGCTGTTTTTAGCCACCGCCCCCCCTTCATATCCATGATTTTTTGAAGGGGGGGGTGCCAAAGGTCACCCCCCCTCCTTTACACCTTTTGAAATTTCCCTTTTGGGCCCCCTCTTGGGCACCCCGGCCGGTTTCGGGCCATCTTCCGCACCCGGACTCCGAACTTCGATCTGAAAATTCCTGTGAGCTCGTCTCAACATCCCGGATAGGCCTGTAGCTTCACTGACTGGCACGGGCGCATGGAAAAATTATGAAAATTCACGGAGTGTCGCACGGGCACCCGTCAAGCACTTAATGCTTAAAATCGTCCTAGGTCGAGCTGCCGCCTTCGTGGTTGAGCATTTTCCCCCGCATTTCCATATTTTTCTCCTATTTTTAGGCACGTTTCGGGGCCTAAAATCCATCCTTCATTGGCGACCACGGGATAGGACGACTCAGTCCGTCGAACCTACGAACATATCTGCACATAAACAACCATAGGAGCATCAAACTGCTACAAAACAAAAATGCAATAAAACACAGCACAATGCTCACCCTACCCCTAACAAAACCAAGGCATGAAATCTATGAGGAGTAGGCCCAGCATAATCTGCCAGAAAGCCTGAAGCCAGTCACTGACCCACTGCTCCAACACGGCCAAACTAAAAGAACTATCATAGAGGTTGCCCTAAGTGGTGGTCTGAACTGCCTACCTAACTAAGGACAACAGAACCAGGAGTTCCTCTTAGGCGAGGACCCCTATAGCCTGATCAAAGATATATATATATATATATATTAAAAGCACATTTCAGCTTTTAGGTTTTTTATTTCCATACTCGGGCGTGTAAAAAGGAGGGAGCTGAGCGTAGTGACCCAAGGAGGACAGGGCATCAGTCTCAGGACCTGTCTCGGTACCCAAGGACCTACCAAGCCCTCGCGAGGCGACACGTAATCCTTTTCTGACGCCCACTTTTGTTTTCGCTCCAACCTTCATGATTTTCTTTTTTTTTTTGGCAAGATGTCACCCCAAGGAAAGGCAAGGCATCGGCCCCGGGTCTGATTCGTCCCCAGGAACCTACCAGGCCTTCGCAAGGCGATGATCAGCTGCTTTTAAGATTTTTCTTTTCTTTTCTTCTTTGAGGGGTTAGAACCCCTTTTTACACACCTTCGTATTTATATTTTTCTCTTTAGGTGTTCAGGGTTTTTCCCCTTTTTATCATCATCATTTTTTTGTTCCTCTGGTAGGCTTCTCTATCGGCCTCACAACTAATAGGGACTCCTAGAACGGCTGCCTAGCAAGTCAGCAGAACAAGGTCACTAGTATTGCCTTCTAGGACAAATCTTTCAATGTCTGGCAATGCCTTCACAGGAGGCAACAACTAGTCAGACCTCCTTCAGATATACCCAACCTAAACCTGGGACTTCATGCCTTGGATTGCCGGTCCCCAACAAAAATGGATCCCCTCGACAAGTACAAATACACATATAACAGAAAAGAAAGGTATTCGTAAAGGAGAAATATCACCTGGATTGACCACAAGAAGCTTCCATTGCAGCAAAGGCTCCTCCAGGCTCCATCAAATTCCACGAAACACAAAACCTGTCCAGCACAACACTTAAACCAAACCCAATTAAACGCACCCGCACTAGACAGGGAAATGGCCCTCTTGGCCTAATGAAATCAAACACTCTACTACAAAACTGCATCGGCCCTCTTGGCCTAATGAAATAAAACAATACTATGCAGAACATCCACCTGGAAACAACCATGATAGACATCAAAGCATACTATTCCCAGGGGAACAAAGGCGCATAGCCCTAAACTAGGTGCATTAAATTATGACCTATCCCTCCTGCGTATATCGCAAGAGGTGTTCGCATCACATGTCGTCTAATCAGTCTATGTGTCCCAGATAATAAAGGCAGATGAGTCTCGCTTACCCTCTGCATCACCCAAATCAACCATCGTCTGCCAAAGAGGGCATGTTCAGAAAGCATACCCCACAAACGACCAGGTCCTGTCTCACCATCAATAGATATATCGGGACAAAGGCCACAATTAAAGAAGAGGTCCTCTTCATACGCAAGATTAGCCAATGAATCAGCAAACTGATTCCAATTCCGTGGAATCAGCTGAAAAGACACTCTATCAAATTCGCCTAGCAGGGCTACGGCAGTATGATGGTACATACAAAGGATGGGATTGCGTACCATGTATGTCCCATTGAGTTGATTTAAAACCAACTAAGAGTCCCCTTTCACCAACAACTGGCGGATACCACCCTTCTTCGCAATATTCAAACCCATAATCAGGGCTTTGTATTCTGCCATATTATTGGTAAAATTCACCCCGAGATAAGTAGCTAACTTCATGACAATACGTTGTCGGGGGTCTCGGATGACAACTCCTACACTTCCTTTTTTGCATGCACCCCTGGACGCCCCATCAAAGTACAAGGTGTACGTCCATAAAGGGTTTACATATCTCGCCATCCAGAACTCTACTCGTAATTATGGTAATCGAAATTCAGCATATTCAACGGGTGGACTGTAGGCTCCATCCCTCCATCATCATTGAATTCAACAGGGATACTCATCAATATTTGTAGGCAGTGATGGCAGAAGACCTTGATCTCCCAAATAAATGTCCCACCTTCTTGCTCAATCACCTTGTATCCTTTGCTCCACCAAATGAGCTTTCCCTGATGATACCTCTGTTCTAAATATGGGTGTTCTAAATAAGGGATCCAACGACCCATCAACCTCTATCACGATTTCCTTGCAGATGTTTGATCGATCTTGCCTAGACCTGCAAGGCAGTCATAGCATTAGTGCAATCAGAAGTAATAAGGTTTAATCTTATTAAGATTAACCTTATTTTTAAATTCTATCCCCTCAAGGTCAGCTAAAAATACTGTAGATTTATTCTTTCCTATCCTAACGATCCTATAGGGCCCATCCCATTTGGGCTCTAACTTGCCTGGAAATAATTCTCGTCGTGCGTCATAATACAGAACAAGCTGTCCTTTCTTGAAGGTGTATTTCTTGGCTTTGAGGTCGTGTAGCTGCTTCATTCGACGCTTCGCCACTTCTTGGTGCAATAAGCTCTGCAACTTAAGCTCATCTAAATGTGCCAGTGTCGTCAAGTGCTCAAAAAGTGCGTCTTCATCACTCAAAGAATGATTGATGGCAAACCGAATAGTCGGCAGCTCAATCTCTAAAGGCAAGACACACTCCTCCCCATATACTAACTTGAACGGGGTATGGCCAGTGGCTCGTTTGAAGGTCGTATTATAGGCTCACACTGCCACGTATAACTTTTTATCCCAATCCCGTTTCTTTTCCGACACAATTTTGGACAGGATACCCACAAGCTGCTTGTTGGTGCTTTCAACTTGCCCATTGGCTTGCGGATTATATGGGGTTGTCTTGTTATGCTTGATTTGCCACATCTCTGTCAAACCTTTAATCACCTTATTCAGGAAATGGGTTCCGCGGTCCGACACTAATTCTTTCGGCGGACCAAACCGGCATATTATCTGCTCTAAAAGGAAACTAGCAGTTTCTTTAGCATCATCTTTCCTTGTTGCACGTGCTTCTGACCACTTTGTGAAGTAGTCAGTTGCGACAATGATGTACCTCTTTTGCGTAGTCGATGACGGAGTAATAGGACCCACAAAGTCTATTCCCCACTTCTCAAATGGAAGTATCACCATAATAGGGGTGAGTGGTCGTTTCCTATTCTCTCGGCTATCATGTCGTTGGCAAATATCGCATCGCTTAACATACGCAAACGCATCCTGGAAGATGGCAGGCTACCAATAACCTGCTCTTAAAGCCTTTTGTGCTGTGAGCCGTCCAACAAAATGGCCACCGCAAGCAGAATCATGGCACTCTTCCAAAATGAATGGCACCTCGTCAGGCATCACACACCGGCGATAGATGTCATCAACCCCTTGCCGATATAATGTACCTGCGATCAAGGCGAACTTTAACGCTTGCTGCTTAATTTTCCTTTTCTCAGGCTTAGATAATTCGGATCCCGCCTCTCCCGTTGATAAATAATGCGTTATTGCAGCATACCAGGAGGGAATAGATGCCGTATCTATTTTAAATAACCACTCCATATCACTACCTTCAGCCACAGATTCTTTCGGCTCCCCAAAGTCCACAAGACATTCCACAATGCCTTGCAACCTTGGTGGCTTACTCTTGATTTCATAATCAAATTCCTGCAAAGTGATTAACCACTTTGCTAAACGATCAGGCGGCTGTAACTTATTCATCAATAGTCGAAGTCCCTCCGCCTTCGTATAAAGCACGACTTTCTCATAGAGAATGTAATGCCTGAACTTCTTGGTCCCAAAGACCATCGCTAGACATAATTTCTCCATGTAAGTATAATTGATTTCGGATACCCCCAGCTTCCAGCTGGCAAAAGCAATTGGGTGGTACCACTTCTCTTCCCAAATTTGGGCTAAACAACAGCTGATACTATACATGGTGGCTGCTGAAAATACATAAAACACCTCACCTCTTTTAGGGGCTTTTAAAATGGGCGCTCTTACTAGCTCTTGTTTCACGTCCTCGAATGCTACCTTACAAGGGTCACCCCATACAAACGAACAGCTAAAGGACAATAAATTTGTAAGCGGCAACGTTCTTTCTGCTAAGGCGTTGATGAATCTACGATAGTAACCAACCGAAGACAGAAAGCTATGAACCTCTTTCGGAGTGCGTGGTGGACCCATGGCAACTATAACTTTGACCTTTTGGGGGCTGTCGCAATTCCTACCGAACTGACCACATGACCCAACAATAGCCCATAAGGTACTCCAAAAACACATTTCCGTGGGTTTAGGGCGATGCAAAATTGTCTACAGCGCTCAAAGCATTTTCTCAAAATGATCAACTGCCTTTCTCTCACGGTGGCAGCCCCTAAGTCATCAATAAACACCTTCAACTCTTCAGGAGATATGTCACCGAATGTCTTATCTACTGTTCGTTGCCACGAACCAGGCGCATTGCATAAACCAAAGGCCATCACATGGTACGCAAAAGTACCAAATACAATAATGAAAGTTGTTTTCAACTTATCCTCTTCTGCAATTGCCATTTGGTTATATCCTGCAAAGCAATCCATAAACGAATATATCTCCCTACCCGCTAATTGATCCAAAATCTGGTCAATAAATGGCAATGGGTAATAGTCCTTAACTGTCTGCTTATTCAGCTCCCTAAAGTCTACACATAAACGGATCTGATTGTTCTTCTTCTTTCTAATCACAACTGGCGAACACCATTCCGTGTGTTGCACAGGAAAAATCAAACCCGCTTCTCGAAGCTTCTGTAACTCTTCAAACAGGCCGTCCCTCAATTCGAAAGGCATACGCCTTACTTTCTGCCGTACAGGACGACTGCCCTCTTTCAATGGAATTGTATGAACAGCAAGACTAGGAGGAATGCCTCTCAACTCATCATAACTCCAGGCAAAGATATCACGGAATTCCTGGATCAAGGCCACATAGTCCTCCCTTTCTGTTGTACTGAGCATAGACCCTAATTTGATTGGCCGCGAATCATCAAGCGTACCAAGGTTTAGCTCGATAACATCTGCATCTCTTATACGATCTTGGCCCTCTATCGGCTCATTCAAAGTGATCTGATAGATGTCCTCCGTGGTGGATCCCTCTTTGGACTCATCGCTCGATGATGTCTCACTAGAAGATAAATCTTCTAATGTCTCCAATTCTGTAGAAGATAGAGGAGCTCTCTCACTCTGCGGGGACTCAGGATAAGCATCAACCACCACACGCTGGGCACCTCTGCCGAATATCAGTCAACCGACGGGTATATCTACTTGGCAGTCCGCTTGCAAGATCCAAGGTCGTCCAAGTAATACTTGGTAACTTGGACGCCCTGCAAAACGAATCACCCTAAAGTCCAACAAGCATTCTACATTTGCAACAGTCACATGGACCTTAGTAATGCAGCCTTCCGGCTGTCTCAAACTATCATCTGCCATTCTAAGAATTGTGGAAGTATCTTTCTGAATCGCAAGACCCAACCTTTCCATCAATTCAGAACTCATAATGTTAACAGATGATCCAGTGTCGACAATGGCATAATCTACTAGTATCCCATCGACATAGGCTGCAACCCTTGGGCAATGCTTCTCAGCATGCTCGAACCAATCATCACCAACTCGCACAATACCCAAAGGTTCTACGATATACCCGGTACGTAGGATCTTTCTAAATTCCTTGCGTACTCCTGGGGAAAGCTTAATAAGCTGTAAAAGATTCACATCCGGCTTGACTTCGCAAAGAGAGCTCGCCAAATCGAATTCATGATAGCTTGATAGAGCTCGCTTTTCATGCCAAACCATCCGCTCTTTAGGTCGCTGAACCGGCTTTATTGCCTCTTTCTTAACTTTCACCTTCTTCTTTGGTGGTTCCTTATCGTCTTTACTTTCTACGGGCTTCAAAGGTCCCCCTTCCATGGCAGGATCCAGAACTTGCGTTCCTTTATCGCCTTGTTTAGGGTTTCTGTCGACAGGCTTATCCTTGTCGGCCTCTCTACCCTTTTGACCTCTTGTAAGGACAACTCGCAGATTAGAGGTTTCAGCATCATTAACGCGTACAGCCTCAATCAAACTAACCCCACTACCACTTGGTAGCTCCTCCACTGTAGTCTTTGGTCGTTGAAGTATTTGTTTAGGCCCATTTTCTGGCTGGGAATCATTTCCTTGGGCACGATGATTAACAGGCCCTGGTTGCCGACTTCCTCGCTGGAGGGAACTGATCTTACTCCAGCAAGTAGCTGCTAAATGGCCAGATTAACATTTGGGCAATTCCTTGGATAGTGCTGCCCACCACACCATTTGCAACTAAACCTCGAAGGTGCACCCTCCTCTGGGTATCTATTTCCTATTAAATTTTGTTGTTTTTTAAGGAAGTTGACATCAACGGCTATTTGTCGATACTGTTCCGTAATCATGTCGGTATAATGCTTCATCATGTCCTTAACCTTGCCAAGAACATTGGAAGAACTCGACTCATAGCCTTGGTCATTACCATGTCGTTCAATCGGCCTAACAATTCGATTAGGCACAGGTTGTTGAGTCACATGCATGGTATTAGGATTGACCGCTTGGCCTCCACCACTTGAAGCCATTTGACTGCCCGTAGGGATCGACATGCCGGGGGGAGCTGGTAATAAAGGCACATTCTGCATCATGTTCCCTCTCCCATTAGGGTTAGCCATCGCTATCCCTTGACCACTACTGCCATTAGCTATTGCCATATTGTTCCCCAGCACTAAACCCATATTCGAATTGCCTCGAGAAGCATAGGCTGCTTGTAGTCGGGATTCCACCTCTTGTGCTCGTGTAATGGCAGTATCTATATCCCCCAAGGGAACACTACTCAACTGCAATTGGATATTAAAGTCCAAACCATGTAGGAAATATTGCAATTGGACAGCTGCGGGGATAGGGATAGAGGTGTCCAACTTACGGAAAACCTCTTTTATCTTCTTCGCATAAGCACGAATATCTTTGTGTGGTTCTTGGCAGGTCACGTTAAGTACACACAACCAATATTGCCCACCCCTTTCAGGGGCAAACTCCCTTCGAAAAGCTCCATAAAATGAATCAATATTCAATATGGTTCCGGCTTCTAAACCATGATACCATATAGCGGCTCTTCCTTTGAGAGTCATATTGAAGAACATCATTAAATGTCCTTCCTCTTGAATGCGACAATTAAACATCAGCTTTTGAAACTCCCTAATGTGGAGTTCTGCATCTTCCTCAACTAGCCCATTAAAAATGGGTAGCGGGTAACCTAGAGCCGGCGAATCCGTCGTTCCTGCTGGAATTGCAATAGGTTGCGCCATGACGAGGATTGGATTTGCACTAGGAATAGGGGACGGTGGAGTTACACCTCCCGTACTTGACGTGGATTGGCTAATCGAAGGAAGGGGAGCACTAGAGCTTCCACCTTCTCCTAACTTACTGCTTGTGGTCCTAAGACCACTGGATCCACTCCCTCGTAAGGGTTCGGCACCGCTACGCTTAGGGAAATATCTCCTAAAAATTTCAGCACGTCGCCTAGCTCTTTCGTCTCTTTCTTGCTTTTGGATTTCTGCTAGACGATGCTTATCAACAAATAATGGATCAATCTCAGTATCCTTTGGCATAAACTGCTAGTTGGTCCCTAAACAACCAGGATTCGAGAATCGCCACTTTTAAGCGGCTCCCGGCAGACGCACCAGAGTGAGAGACCCTGTTCCTGCAGAGAGAGAGAGAGAGTGTGTGTGTATGTGTATGAGTGAGAGACCCTGTTCTTTCCCACAGAGAGAGAGAGAGAGAGAGAGAGAGAGAGAGGGTGTGTGTTTGTGTGTATATGTGTGTCCCACCAGGAGAGAGAGTGTGTGTGAGAGAGAGAGAGACCCTGTTCCCACGGTTCCCGTGGTTCCCGCGGGGGGGGAGAGAGAGAGAGAGAGAGAGAGAGAGAGAGAGAGAGGGAGAGAGAGGGAGAGAGAGGGAGGGAGAGAAAGGGTAGGGAGAGAGAGAGAGAGAGAGAGTGTGTGTGTGTTAGGTTAGGTTAGGTTAGTTTAGTTAGTTGTAAGTGGTTAGAGAGAGATAGAGAGAGAGAGAGAGTAGGTTAGTTTAATTTCTAATTGATTGTTGGTTAGTTTTCTTTAATTGTTAGTAGCTTAGTAGCTTAGTGGTTAGGTTAGTTAATTTTTAATTATTGGTTAGCTAATTTTTACTTGTTAGTTAGTTAATTGTTTAATTAGTTAGTTGTTAGTAGCTTAGTAGGTTAGTGGTTAGGTTAGTTTAGTTAGTTGTAAGTGATGTGAGAGAGAGAGAGAGAGAGAGAGAGAGAGAGAGAGAGAGAGAGAGAGAGAGAGAGAGAGAGAGAGAGAGAGAGAGAGAGAGAGAGAGAGAGAGAGAGAGAGAGAGAGAGAGAGAGAGAGAGAGAGAGAGAGAGAGAGAGAGAAGGTTAGTTGTTGGTTAGGTAGGTTAGGTTAGTTTAGTTGTTTTGGGGTTAACTTAAATTCTTAGTAGTTAGGTAGATTAAGTTAGTGGTTTAAATGTGTGTTTACTTTAGTTGTTTAACGCTAGTTTTTAATTGTTTATTTTATGTTATTACTTTGGTTGGTAAGTTAGTTGTTAGTAGCTTAGTTAGTTAGTGGTTAGGTAGGTTAGGTTAGTTTAGTTGTTTGGGGTTAGCTTAAATTGTTAGTAGTTAGGTAGGTTAAGTTAGTGGTTTGAATGTGTGTTTACTTTAGTTGTTTAACGTTAGTTGTCAATTGTTTATTTTATGTTATTAGTTTGGTTGGTAATTTAATTGTTAGTAGC
Source organism: Lygodium microphyllum (assembly GCF_053477565.2). NCBI lineage: Eukaryota > Viridiplantae > Streptophyta > Polypodiopsida > Schizaeales > Lygodiaceae > Lygodium > Lygodium microphyllum. Next base: position 118,235,540 of record NC_141156.1, read on the forward strand.
TTAGTTAGTTAGTGGTTAGGTAGGTTAGGTTAGTTTAGGTGTTTTGGGGTTAGCTTAAATTGTTAGTAGTTAGGTAGGTTAAGTTAGTGGTTTAAATGTGTGTTTACTTTAGTTGTTTAACGCTAGTTGGTAATTGTTTATTTTATGTTAATTGTTTACTTTATGTTAATTATTTATTTTATGTTATTAGTTTGGTTGGTAGGTTAGTTTTTAATATCTTAGTTAGTTAGTGATTAGGTAGGTTTAGTTTAAATTGTTAGTTTGGGGTTACCTTAAATAGTTTTCTTAGTGGTTTAGCGTTAGTTTAATTTTTAATTGATTGTTGGTTAATTAATTGTTTAATTAGTTAGTTGTTAGTAGCTTAGTAGGTTAGTTGTTAGTAGCTTGGTGTAACGTGTCCGTTCGTCCACCTGTGGGACACGTCTTAGCAGCCCATCAGGAAGAGAGTCTAGAAAGCGCTACCTGGCACTCACAAAGAATGTCACAGGGTTTGCGATCTAGGCCTTCCCGAGTCTGCCCTGAGCGGAAGTATCCGGCCGTTCCCACTTAGGATCGACTTGAAGTCAGGATTTCTTTCCTAACAGCAAAGTCTCTAGGAAGTAGCTAGCGTCAAGCTCTAGATGACCCACTTTGAGTAGGAACAATAGAATCGAAGCGGATTTATGCTGCACTTGGTTCATGGAGAATAAGAAATGAGAGGGATGCGAAGCTCGACCTCTCTGTCCATAAGGCATAGTCCCATTCTGCTCCCCTAAAACAGCATAAAACGGGGTTTTAACTCTATTGACTCTAGGGTCTTCACAATATCGTTTTCACATCTTTTGAGAAAAGTTTCCAGCTAACCAAGACCACCCTTCCATAGGACGGACCCAAGTCACGTCCATCGCACTTTCCTCGGTTTGCTTAGTTATCTAATTACCTACCACATTATGTTTGACATGCAGAAGAAGCTTCCTTAATTAATCAATTTAAACACAGGTTCCTTCATGTAACTTAGGCACTGATACAAAAACAAAGTCAAGCAAGTTCATTTTTCAAATATATGATCTTTATTTATCATAGTCACGGAATACATAAAGTATCATGCTCGAAGGCTATCCTAGCAATCAACAGGATTGCTGCTCCAACCCCGTAGACTAGCAAGATCCCATCTCTAGTCACGTCGGTCTCTTGTGCGGGATCCGAAGGCAAGGAATTTACAACCAGAGCCTCCTCTGGCACCCATGCGTCCTCCCGCTCCAAGCAGCACCCACCGAGAGACCTCTTGGCGGGTTCGGTCCATATACCCAGTGCGGCTAACAATCCCCTTGGATAGGGCCAGGCATGCAGTCAGAGGTAACTGAACCTGCCACTCCCTCCAGGCTTTTAACCTGAAGAATTAAGTGTTTTTCTTTGAATTAGTTCCTTGAGTAAGAAGTTCAAACAATGTACCTAAGTGTACAATCACAATCATTTCAGTGGTCGTTCGTAGGACCAACTGCTAAGGTATGATTCCTTCTTCTCGAATGCTTCCAGCATTCGGTCCTGGGTTGTTCACGACTTGGTGAGATTCCAAGGGCTTGGCAAGCTAGGTTCCTTGTTTCCCCTTTATCTTTAGGTTAGGGTTTGTACCCTGTCGACCCTAATTATCCTTACCTTAGGTCTCCTCGTAAGATAGATCATGGACAACCTCGTCGTCCTCGGTTGGTCAACTTACTGGTTATCTCCTAGATCCCTTGAAGTACCCATGTACCTTTATCCTTGAACTTAATTGATCAAGATTGTCTATCCCCTTGACCATGGTTGGTCAAGATGGTTCTGTTTAGAACAGTTCCTACTCCATCTTAAGTATAATCTTCTTAAGCCCTCTTAATAATTCTCACATGCGTTAAGCTTTTATCTATCCCTCTTGAAGTCACCAAGGACTTTGACATGGGAATCCTAGATCTCAGTCCCATTTGGTAGATTATAAACAACATTGAATTTTCCCAACAACTTTAATGCACGCAACGTAATGCCATGCCTTCATTTCAATGCTTACAATTTTGATATAATCCATACGTTATTTTATGCCACACATGTGAGGGTACTTTCTATGTATGCAATCATAACATTATCCTCTATGTAATTATTTACACGAACTATAACCTTCTTGAATGATCTAACTTTATGTGATCGTTGTATGAGTCTAGATGCACTTTAATCTTTTTTGCAGATTATTACGTGTACCTTAGAATCCATCTTGCGATATGGAGATGCACTTTGTTTCTTTCAATGTCCTCTGAAATACATTTTAAGCAAGAACTTGTGCAAGGAGCAATACACTTTATGCAAGAATTCTTGCAAGATGTTTTTGGTAATTTACGATGCAATTATCTAATCAATTTCACCTATTATGATGTCATCTTACAACGGGAATTATCTTGCTTGTTACATACATCACAACTAAGTTCATACCTAGGAAATTATCAAACATGCAATTAATGTGATGCATGTGAATATGATTTTTCACCGTGATATTTATAACCTATGATTTAATAATAGAGCAACCTAGGTTTGGAGTGATGCCTTGATTCCAGCGGTATTGATGCCTGATGAAACGTTCACAGTTGTGGTGCCACCTTGTTTCGAACCTCCGTCCACACTTGTAGGGTTTCCGGCCATCTTTGTGGAACTACGCTTCGGGGCTATACTCGAAGATGCGTGTACGAGAGATAGAATTTCCGCACTCTCCTATGCAAAATTCTCACCGTCTCTCATTGAGTGGAGAAAAGACAATGAAGGGGGGAGGGCGTATTTTTAGAAATATCAAGAGGGGAGTGTGACCTCTCTTGAAGGAGGGGGAAGAAGCTTCCAGAAGCTTCTCTCTCTCTCTCTCTTTTGCTCTGCCTCTCTCTCTTTCTCTCTCTCCCTCCCCCTCTCTCTCTCTCTCTCTTTTTCTCTCCCTCTCTCTTTCTCTCTCTCTCTCCCTCTCTCTCTCTCTCCCTCTCTCCCTCTCTCTCTCTGGTGATGATGATGAGGGGGGGCTAAAATTACGGCCAGGGGGGCGGCACTTGCTGGAGACCACCTTGGAGGGGGGGGCTGCTACTTGGCGACAAGGGAGGGGGAGGCGCTGTGTGCTGACGACCAGGGAGGAGGGGAGGGGAGAGCTTCCCCTTTATAATGGGGAGGAGGGCTTCATGAGGGGAGAGAGATGGCTGTTAATGGCCGCTGCCCTCCACCTGGGGGGCTGCATGCCCCCCTCTCATTACTCACTCACTCACTCTCTCTCCCTGACACATGCTGTCGACGGGGAGAGAGAGGGAGAGTAATTTTTTTTTGTCCTAAATTAAAAAAAAATTCTATTAAAGGGAGGGGTTCTCATGGGGGGGAGGCACGGGGGGGAGGGGGATATTACATCCTCTCCCTCTTAAAGGAATCAAGATGTCCTTATCTCGAGAAGACCTAGGGGGTATTGTTGGTTGAGAGTATTTTCATCCATCCAAGTGGCATCCTCTTCTGGATAATCTTTCCACTGGATGAGGTATTCTCTCAAGGTCCTTGATCTCAAATGCCTCTCCCTAACTTCTAGGATTCTATCAGGCCGTGGCTCAAGGACTCCTTGGCTAGGCATTACAATTTACTGATAATCAAGTACATGATTTGAATTAGGTAGATACTTTTTCAATAGGCTAACATTGAATACATTATGAATCTTTATATTTGTGGGCAACTGTAGTCTGTAAGCATTAGGCCCTAGGCACTTGGTGATCTTATAAGGTCCACAATACCTCGGACTTAGCTTCTTGTACTCTCCCAAGGACAGTGAACTCTTTTTAGGGCGTACACAGATGAAGACCATATCACCTTCGACGAAGGATCTGTCTTGCCGTTTCAAGTCAGCGTAAGCCTTTTGTCTATCCTTGGCAGCATGAATCTCTTGTCTTATTGATTTGATTTGATCATCCATGTCTTCCAGCATCTGCCTTGAAGCTTCTACCCTCAAAGTTGGATCTGAGAAGTTCAAAGGGGTACGACAATCATGCCCATACAATGCTTGGAAAGGGGTCATTTGAATACTCTGTTGGTAAGAAGCATTGTAGGCAAACTCAACCAGTGGTAAGTACTGAATCCACTTTTTGGGTTCGCGACAGCAGTATGCCCTAAATATATCTTCAATGACTTGATTGACTCGTTTTGTTTGACCATCAGTTTGGGGATGGTAAGCTGTGCTGAAACAGAGTTGAGTACCAATAGCCTCAAAGATAGCCCTCCAAAAGTGTGATGTGAAAAGCGAGTCACGATCACTAATGATTCTTCTGGGTAACCCATGAAGCTTGAATATTTCCTTGATGAATAATCTTGTGATGTCTGAAGCTTTATAGTTTGTCTTGATAGGGATGAGATGTGCGACCTTGATGAGCATATCTACTACCACCATAATAGAGTTATATCCCCCTGAACTTAGGGTAAGCCAACAATGAAGTCCATACTAATGAATTCCCATTTCATTTGGGGAATGTCAAGTGGTTGCAATTTCCCAGGCATTTTAACATGTTCTGCCTTAATGCGTTGACAAGACAAACATTCCGGGACATATTTGAGTACGTCTCCCTTGAGCTTTTCCCAATAATAGCTCTTTCTGACTGCATTAAGGGTCTTGGCATAACTAGGATGTCTTGAGAAAGGGGAGTCATTGGCTTCCCACAGTATCTTCTGCTTGAGAGTTTGGCTTGCAAGGATACATAATCTTGTCCTAAAGTAGACAAGCCCACTACTGATGGAGAATTCTTGATACTTCGTCTTTAGCTTCGGGTCTTGACCCTTGATGGGGATCTCCCTTAGCATTTTCTGATAGATTGGGTCATGATATGCCTCTTCTTTTGCTAGCTCAAGAATCGGGTTGTTTGGCATTGATACCTTTGTGGCTAGAGACCTTGTTGTTGATGGATCTTGGAAAATATGAGAATTTAGAAATGCCTTGCGACTGAGTGTATCGGCAACCACATTCTCTTTTCTAGGCCTATATTTGATTTCAAAATCATATTCTTCCAGCACTTCGATCCATTTAAGACTCTTGTGGTCCATTACTAAGGAAAATTTGTTACCTAGCAAGTAATGTCTCCAAAGTTTGAGAGCATGGATGACAGCCAACAACTCCAGGTCGTGGGCAGCATAATTCCTTTCATGGCTCTTCAATTTTGTAATGCTATGGGATGTCCTTCTTACATAAGTATACATCCTAAAGCAAGTGCGCTAGCATCAATTACCACTTCAAACTCCTTACTAAGATCAGGAAGTTTCAGGATGGGTGCTGATACTAAGCTTTGCTTTAGTTTGTCAAAGCTGGTCTGTTCAGCAGTAGAGGTGACCATACAATTGCTACTTGCTTCTTTAGTAGATCAGTCAGAGGTGCTACAATCAAAGCATAATCTTTGATGAAAATCCTGTACCACCCTGTCAACCCAAGAAAACTACGTATTTCTTTGACAAAAGTTGGTGTTGGACATTCCAAAACGTCTCTGTCCTTAGTTGGATCTACTAAAATCCCTTCTACTAATATAATGAATCCCAGATATTCAATCTATCACTTGAAAAATGCGTACTTCTTCTTCTTGGCGTAAAGCTTGTGTGCTCTCATTGTTTCGAGAACAATGCGAAGCTGGGGTTCATGATCCTTTCCTTGTTTTGAGTAGACTAGGGTATCGTAAAAAAGAGACAAGTACGAAGTCATCAAGATAGGGCCTAAAGATATCGTGCATTAACCTATTGAAGGTAGCAGGAGCATTCGTCAGCCCGAATGACATCACTAGGAATTCGAAGTGTCCATACCTTGTACTGAATGTAGTCTTCAGCATATCTTCTTCCTTGATCCTTATTTGATAATATCTAGATCTGAGATCTATCTTTGAGAAGATCTTCTCCCCTTGAAGATGGTCAAGTAATTCATCTATTCTTGGAATGGGGTATTTATTTTTGATGGTTGCTTGATTCAACCCTCTGTACTCAATGCATAGGCAAAGCATTCCATCTTTCTTCTTTTGGAACAACACTAGAGCTTCCCATGGAGAAGTGCTAGGACAAATGTAGCCTTCATCTAACAATTGCTTGAGTTTCTCTTTCAGTTTGATAGCTTCCGGGATGGACATCTTATACGGCCTCTTTGCGACTGGTGCAGCTCCTGGCACAAGTTTGATTTCATGGTCGACTTCCTTTGAGGAGGAAGTTCCGTCAGATCTTTAGGAAATATGTATGCGTATTCCTATAACCATGAAGGTTCTTCTCCAGGTTCTTGATTCTGATCTAGCTTATTCAGTTGAATCAGATAGACAGGTAGACCCTTTTGAACACCTTTGATTATCTATGTTGCTTTTGCCAACTGTAATTTTGGCTTACAAGCCGCACCTTGAGTCATGACTAGTTCCCCTTCAAAATTGCGGAAGGAGACTTGGCCCTTCCCACAGTGGATGTGGGCATCATTGGGTATTAGCCAATCCATTTCGAGTAAACATTCGTGGAAACCTAAGTTTATTACCCTGAATCTCACAGAAGTTGGCTTCTCACCCAGTAGGAATTTCACCTTAGCAGTTTGCCTAGTACAAATGACTTCCCACAGTGGATATGGGCATCATTGGGTATTAGCCAATCCATTTCGAGTAAACATTCATGGAAACCTAGGTTCGTTACCCTGAATCTCACAGAAGTTGGCTTCCCGCAGTGGATGTGGGCATCATTGGGTATTAGCCAATCCATTCCGAGTAAACATTCGTGGAAACCTAGGTTCATGACCCTGAATCTCACAGAAGTTGGCTTCTCACCCACAGTAGGAATTTCACCTTAGCAGTTTGCCTAGTATAAGTGACTTCACGACCATTTGCTAATTCCACAAGTAAAGTAGGTGCATCTATTGTGGTTATCCCTAATCTTTTTGCACAGATTGGTGAAATGAAGGAATGTGTACTACCATAGTCAATCAAGATTTTGAAGCTTTTACCTTGATATTCCAATGGAGTTTGAATCACTGAGAATTGGCGATTTGGACCCCTCTTATGAAGAGTGGCATGAACCGTTTCCCTCTCAATGTCAACATCCATGGATGGATCTTCTTCATTGTCTAGCTCCTTATTGGAAACACTGGAGTTTCTTCCTCTGGCCATAACGGTGGTTCCTTGGCCATGAGGACCTTGGAATTTCCCTTGGCGATGCCCTCTGCCAAGCTTGGGACACTCCCTCTTGAAGTGTCCGGGCTCGTTGCAATGGAAGCAATGTGGGTTGCGATCATTACTTTGTGTTGGAACAAAGTTGTTAACAGCATTGGCCCTAGCTTTCTTTCTTTGGCCTTGATTCTGACCTTGCGCTCTCTTAGTCTGAGCCATAGACATATCCTTATTCTGATCTTTGTAAGGCCAAATCCTATTATACCTTGGTTTGATCTACATCTCTTGTATTATTGGAGCAGCTTGAATGAGTGTGTCTCATAGGTCTGTTGGGCGCATTGATTCCAATCGAGTATTTATGGGTGGATTCAACCCAACACAGAATTTTGACACCTGTTGTGTCATATCCATTGGGGGTACATACTTTAGGAGTGAAAAGGACTTTAAATAATATGCTTCAAGGGATAATCCTAGTTGCTTCAAGTCATAGAATTCATTCATCTTTTGTGTGTGGTAGGCAGGTGGCAGATACCTCCCTTGCACAGCTTCCTTAAGCTTATCCCAAGTGACTGTCCCCACCAAGATCGCTTGGTCTTTGCACCATTGTTTCCACCAAAGTCTCGCTTCGCCTGTAAGCTTAAGTTTAGTGAGCATGGCTTGGTTAGCAGGTGTAGTTCCTGCTGCCTCAAAATAGTCCTCCATGGACTCAATCCAGATCTTGGCATCGGCTTGAACAGTCCTTTCCTTGCCATCAAAATCGGGTGGCTTAATTTGTTTGAGAAGGAATTTCTTCTCTTGAGCCATAGCTAGGCTTAGTGCAAGAGTCCGATTTGGAACCTGTGCTTGGGGTTGCATCTGAACATAAGATTCTTTACATTAACGTCTTATCATACATTCTCATATTACGTTAATATGACTAGCATAGCTTTTTAGCTAGGTGATTTAATCACTTAACCCCTTAGCTAACATTTACGATCAAGATAGACAATTGTAAAAAGTCTTATTTATTCATGAAGGCATATCCCTTTGAGTACATTTATTTTGGATAAGTAGGATATGCTGATTGATACATCAGTTTGGGGAAAATAGGATTGTGTTACAATCGGCTATAGGGACAGAATAATAATATGGAGTGGGGTCATGGATTTTCGGGAAACAGTAAGTCATAGGAAGCTTGGGGTATCCCTTCCTTTGATACCCGTTCTTCTCATAGCGCCCTAACACTTTGATTCTGTCAATGGCGGGTCACTTCTTCATAGACATACTTGTTCTGCTTGACTTGCTGACTGCTAACATGCAAAGTTTCATTTACGTGAGCTTCGACAAAGATGAATAGCTTCACGATCTTTAAATCCTCCATCCACTTGATTCTCTTCAAGTTGGTCTGAAGGTACGCGAGTCGGTGGGTTGCTATGTAGTCTCTTTTTCTCTCCCTCTCTCTCTTTCTCTCTCTCTCTCCCCCCCCTCTCTCTCTAGTGATGATGATGAGGGGGGCTGAAATTATGGCCAGGGGGCGACGCCTACTGGAGACCACCGGGGAGGGAGGGCTGTTGCCTGGCGACGAGGGAGGGGGAGGCACTGTGTGCTGACGACCAGGGAGGAGGGGGGGAGAGCTTCCCCTTTATAATGGGGAGGAGGGCTTCATGAGGGGAGGGAGACAGCCATTAACGGCCGCCACCCTCCACCTGGGGGGCTGCATGTCCCCCTCTCATTACTCACTCACTCACTCTCTCTCCCCGACATGCTGTCGGCAGGGAGAGAGAGGGAGAGTAAAAAAAAATTGTCCTAAATTTAGAAAAAATTGTTTTAAAAGGGGGGGTTCTCATGGGGGGAGGCACGGGGGGGGGGGGGGATATTACACTTGGTTAGTTTTAGTTGTCAGGGAGGTTAGTTAGAGTACATTGTTGTAACTTAGTTATGGGTTGGTGTAGTTGAATTTATTGGTGTTTTGGTTTGCTTGGTACAATTTTGTTTGTGGGATTGGTTGTTGGGGCAGTTTTTGACAACTATTATTTAGGTTGGTGATCTCTTTCCATGTTTGTTAGTTTATTTATTATTTAATTCTTAATTGTTTAATTAGTTAGTTGTTAGTATCTTAGTAGGTTAGTGGTTAGGTTAGTTTAGTTATCTTGGTTAGTTAGTGGTTAGGTAGGTTAGGTTAGTGGTTAGGTTAGGTTAGATTACATTAGTTTAGTTAGTTGTAAGTGGTTAGAGAGAGAGAGAGAGAGAGTAGGTTAGTTTAATTTTTAATTGATTGTTGGTTAGTTAATTGTTTAATTTTTAATTTTTTAAATAGTTAGTTGTTTTTATTGGTTTGATATATGGGTTGGTTGTTTAGTTCGTTGGCTACGTTTCTCTTTCTTAGTTGGTTAGTTAGTTAGTAGGTTGGTTAGTTGGTTAGTTTAGTTGGTATGTTAGTTGGTCAGGTATTAGCACGTTCCATCTTCTTCTCTCACCTCTATCTCTCTTTCTTCTTCTCTAACCTCTCTCTCTCTCTCTCCCTCCTTCTCCTTCTCCTTCTCTCTCTATCTCTTTCTCTCTTCTTCTTCTTCTTTCTCTCTCTCATCTCCTTCTCCCTCTTCTCTCACCTCTTCTTCTTCTTTGTCTTCTTCTTCATCCTCCTACTCTCTCTCTCTCTCTCTCTCTCTCTATGTCTCTTTCTTAGTCGGCTAGTTAGTTAGTAGGTTGGTTAGTTTAGTTAGTATTATGTTAGTTGGTCAGGTAGTTACAGAGAGAAATCTTCATCTTCTCTCTCTTTTTCTTGCTTCTTTTTCTTCTTCTTATTTTTTTCTCTCTATCTCTCCTATCCTTCTTCCTCTTCTTCCTCCTCTGTCTCTCCTTCTTCTTCTTCTTCTTTGTATTCTTCTTCTTCATCCCCCTATTCTCTCTCAATGTCTCACTTTCTTAGTTGGTTAGTTAGTTGGTAGGTTACTTTAGTTTAGGGTTGGTTGGCTAGGTGTAGAGAGAGGGAGAGGGAGAAGCAGAGAGAGAGGGTTAGTTGAACTTTGACGATATTAGATATGGGAGTTTTCGCTGTTTCTAAATTTTGAGAATATTTTATATATCCCTGAAGGTTAATACATGTTTTTTGCTCAGTATGGAGGCTTCTGCAAGCAAATAAGGATATGTCTGTGGAAGATACTCTATAGTGCACTCCTAACGTGCAAATGAATGTACACAAAATAAAGGAGGTCACAAGGAAGAAGGCAGTTTGTCGTGCACTTAAGCATGTTGGAGGGCGTAATAGTTCCATTAGTTCGAGGAGGTTTATTCGTCGCTTGGATGGGATTGAAAAGCAAGTGAAGACACTATTTTAGCGTCAAAAAGCTTCGATTTCTATTTGTGAGAACATTGCTGACCGTCTATGAAGGATTGAGAGAATGCTGGAAGAGAAATATGAAGGGCACCTTGTTGATGGAGTAACGATACAGGGTGAGTTAGAAGAGATCAAGGGTTATATAGATGACATTTATGAACATATCCAGAAAAATTGGTGGCCGCATGCTGGATCTTTGGACGACCAAGTAGAGAAGCTGAAATATCTTCTTAATAGTGCATGTCATATAGAGGATGGAGTATGTGAGTTGATTGCTCACAAGAACGAGAGCTTGGTTGCATCGGAGAACATTGCTCTTGATGTGCAACTTACTTCTTTGAAAGTTTATCTTAATAGATTTTTAGCAATGTTAATGCAGATGAATCACCGCGTAGGCTCATCTTCTGGCATTGGAGAACATTGCCCTTGATATGAACTAGAGAACATTGCTTCTTTGAAGAGTAGTTCACAATAGGTTTTTGGCAATGTTAACCAATGCTTCTTTGCCGTGGTTTTCTTGGTATATGTAATCCCTACAAGACTTCTTAAATGAATTGTTTAATGAAAATCTCCATTTTGAAGCGCATTGTCTATGTCTTGCAAATTATAAAAATACTTTTAAACCATTTTAATAGTTCCTCTTTCTCTTTGTTTCTCTCTTGATTACTATACAATTTTGCTAATGTGCTTTTGTAACTTAGATTGGATTAGATATATAGAATGATTGAAGCTTTCATATGTTGGGACATTTTGTATAGTTTGGTTTTGCAATTAGGGTACATATGCCTCTCTCTGTCTCTGTCTCTGTCTCTGTCTCTCTCTCATATTTAGGTGGCTTATGTGTGGCTCCCTCACTGTGTCTCACTCACTCTCTCATTCTTCTCTCACACACATACATATACACTCTCTCCTCTCATTCTTCTTTGTGTTTTTTGTCCTCCTCTTCTTTGTCATGTCGGGACACTTTGTATAGTTTGGTTTAGTCCTATGGGATTGGCACCAATAAGTATTTCGAAACTCGGGACACCTTTCTGTGTTGAACATGTTGTTTTCTCTCACGATTGTGCAGATGTACATGAATGAACATTCATTGGCAGGGCCTTTAGGCAATGCGTGTTTGGTCTTTGTGAGTGCCATGTGTGCATGATGGCATTCATGCATAGCGTACATATATTCTTTCATGCATTTAGGGTTTGTGGTTGTGAATGTGTCTATCACTTGTGTCTTAAATAGCTTTGAGATTTATTTGTTGTGTGACTTTTATGTTCTCTTTAAAGTTTGGTGTAGCCATGGAACAAAGCGAAGCCATGGGAGATATTCCCAACATAGTGCTTTTTACTCCATTGAATGTAGTGGATTCAGTTGAATTAAACAAAATGGCAACGATATCATCTCTTCGATGCTTGCCAGCTTGGAGCCATTAGCATGGGTATGGAAGATAGTCGCTTTAATTATGCTTGCATCAAAGTGCTACTATATATATTTTTGGAGATCATTGTTTATATATTTCATTACAACCAATGTATGGGGTCTAATAGAATGAATGTGCGAAAAATGAAAGAGGTGGCAAGGGGACAAGAGACGCATGTTGCTAAATGTACAAGAGCTACAAAGATTCAGAGAAACATGAGGGCTACTTCAAGTGCTTTGGACTTTAAAAAACTTGAGGCTAGAATGAATGAATTGATGGAAATGCAGATGAGTTTATGTGCGTGTGTTGATCATGCACTTGCCATGTACTCAATGGAGTTATGTCAACATGCTAAAGGTCTATATGGTGTTGTGTGTGAGAGAAAGCACACACAAGGTGTTCTCCAGCAAGTGTCAATTGATCTGGGTGGTGAAGTAAGGGCACTTTCAGCAATTATTTATGAGACAAGTAGATTAATGAATCTACTAGTGAATGATATGTGGGCTTCGGTCTGGGGGCTTGGAGATGACCACAAACCTGTGATTTGTCAGAGGGGTTGTTGGTTGTCGTTCTTGTAGTTTCAAATGAATATTAGTAGATTTAATGCTTTGCTGCAGCAATTGAGTTGTTAGATGAACGGTCGCATCTAAGGAGAAAGAATTGCTTGGGATGGGACTTATAGGTTCAGATTGTCTTGCATATTTTAAAGTGCTTGGGCTAGCACTTTTTATGATAATATATGCTTCCTTTTTGTAAAGCCTACATGGAATGTGCTAAGATGTGTAACACTTTTGATATAATAAAGCGTATTTGAGTAAAATGTATTAAGTGTGTATAACGTGATGTGTCTTTCTTGAGGTTTACATGGAGCAGTTTTGATAGTCTAATGATGGTTAGTATAGATTTAAATTCGATGTATTGCGTACATCGAATGTATGCAATACATTTAGTTTTGAAATCAAATCATGGCTTTGATAAAGTATGTTGATAACCATTTCTGTGGTTGCATGTTTAATTTAATTTATTAATTAATTGAAATGGATCAGTTATGCATGTGTTTATATCTAAATTCTCTATCTTAGCAACAAGGCGCTCTCTCTCTCTCTCTCTCTCTCTCTCTCTCTCATGGGTAGACGCAACGTCTTTGTAGACAGATACATTGATAGGGTTGCTGGCATTGACTCAAATAAATTGAATTGGTATTGTGTGTTGATATTTAATCTTAATATTTAAACATTTAAATATTTAAATTATAAATGTGTATGTACATATATGCTAATCCATGTCTGTTAACCCCAATACGAAGAAAGAAAAATAAAATAAAAAAGACGTAGGGCAAAGGCAAAAAAAAGCAAAATGAAATAAAAAAGACGTGGGGCAAAGGCGAAAAAAAGCACGAAGAAAGCAAAATGAAATAAAAAAGACACAGGGCAAAGGCGGAAAAAAGGTAGCCTGATTGAAGAAAGAAGAGGAGAAAAGGCCAAAAGCACAAGGGCAACCTTAAAAAGTCCAAGGCAAATGCAAAAGAGAAAAGGTGCATTTTAAAATACAAAGGCGCACCCTGAAATCTTGTAAAACTATACTAGGCGGTGGAAAATCTGGAAAGCTAAAACAGAAGACAAAGACAAAGGCCAAGGCAAAGAGAAACGGAAGACAAAGGCACACAAGGAAAAGCGCAAGTCAAAACTTTTGTAAAAGAGCGCAAGAGTATCATGGTTTAATTCAAGGAGCACCGGGCTCTCACCCGTGCAATTTGTAAAAATAGATGGGCAGTGGAAAGGAAGCTAGGAAGACAGAAGGACAATGGGAAAAAGGGCCTAGGCTATGGCCGGCTATGTAAAAAAGGGAAAAAGTGGATGCCGCCCAAAAAGGGATTAGGGTTTTGTAAATAAAGTTGAAAAGTGAATGAGAAGCTCATTCATGTGTGTGGCAAAAAGTGGCTCTCCTCTTCTTCTTCTTCTTCTTGTTCTTGCTTGCTTAAGCTTGTGCTTGAGAGAGGGAGTGTGAGAGTGTGAGGGTGAGGGACTGTGGGGTGGAGAAGCTCTCCATCTTCTCCTCTCTTCTTCTCTTCTCTTCTCTTCTCTTCTCTTGCTCGCGGTGATGGAGCTTGGAGCGTGGGGCTTGAGGATGGAGCTTGCTTGAAGCTTGCACTTGGATCGTGGAGCTATCGGAGTGCACAGGAGAGGAGGTAACTCGAACAGCATGGAGGTAAGCTCACTACACCCATAGATATGGATGGCGCGTTGGCTATGTGAGAGGTAGCCATTAGTGCTCCACTTGGAACGCTTGAAACAATAAGCGGTCCGTGGGTCTTAGCAGTTGAGCGAAAGCTCCTACATTTTGGTTCCATTGCCAAGACCAACAGATTCAAGCCTTGAGCACTTGCGCGCTTTGAATCGAGCATTGAAGTAGGGTTTTCCCCAAACCGATGCTTGAGGTAGATAGGTAGGAAGCGAGGGAGTTTGAAGAGGTATTCGATCTCCTTAGCGAGTAAGTTTGTGTTGTTTTGGACTCAGGAAAGTATGATGGAGTAGTGTATATATTTTTCTTATAATTTTTTTTGCATTTAGGAAGGATAGGAGCAAAACTTGGAGCAAACAGTAGGGTTTTCTGTTGCTGTATAACAGGCTGAAACATGGAAAAGAAGGGCAAGAAATGAAATTTTGGGTTAAATGTTTGTAAGGGAGGCAATGTTGAGGTGAGTGCGGGCCTGGACAGGGTGATAAAGGGCCAAGAGTGGCAAGAAAGGCCACATTGTGCATTGCAGGGTTTTAGGAGAGCAGGAGAGAAGAAGAAAGCTTCGTGAGTGGATTCACTTCGATCTTGTCATCCGAGAGATATTTGCCCAGCCCAGGTAATTCTACACCTTCCCCTACATGAGTAGGTTGGATCTGGAGCTGCTTGACTAGGGGGAAGGCCTCCAACGCTCGGTACGGTGAATTTTGTAAAGTTCGGTGAAAAAACGCGTCGCGCTCAGCGTGTCCAAGTGACGGCGATTTTGGGTCGAGTCCCAGAATCGGCCCTCGGACCACTCGACTCGGCCCTCGGCCACTTGGTCCTCAGACCACTCGGCCCACTACCACTCGGACACCCACCGCTCGGCCCATCCGAATTGAGCATTCAAGCTAACTTTGAAATTTGGCCCTCGGCCCACCTGACTTGGTCCTCTTGACTCGGCCCTCGGCCCACTCGGCCTCGGACATCCAGAGTCGGACTGGCCAAATTTGACATTTGGACTAGTTACATTCGGCTCCTTCCACTCGGCCCTCGGATGGTCCGAATTGGGCATTCGGCCCCAGTAATTCGGACCTATTGGGCTGAATTTAGATTTTCTCAAAGTTTAACCTGAAGACAGTGAAATTGACTAAGAGGCCACATAAAGCCGAAACCATATCATAGATCGATCATTGGGTTGAATCTTAGAGCAAGTAAGTTCAACATTTGGCTATAAAGGGTCTCTCAAATCACGTATGGCATTTACCGTAACGGCCCTGCGGACCGGGGGGACTTCCCCCCCGGACCCCCGTAGAGTGCCCCCTCCACAACTCCCCCAAGTAGGTTGGAGAGAAAACGCGTGCCGTGATAGGTCCTGCAAATTAGACCCTAGTGTAGTAATGGCTCCACACGAACATGGATTCTCATTGACAAAAGAGCAACCAAAAGCCCATACCCAAACCAAGAGGAACAGAGACCCTAGAACCCCAATGGGCCAATCTAGCCAACAAGGGCAAGAAGGCCACACTGCAACAACACATACATGTTGCATTCGGAGTGCATCTAGTCAAAGCGGAAAGCAACAGCATCAAGATACAATAGCGAGAATGACTAGATATGACAGTCCTGACAATAGATGCTCCTTGAATAGCACTGCACAGACGAGCCAAGAATCCACATCTGGTCGTGCAGTTGGGGACTCAAGGGCATTTGTCAGAAGGCTTAAATTTACAAACCAAGACCTAGAAGATGAAGACATGGTATCACCTGCTTATCTTAGGGTCAAACTCACCGCGAAAAGAGAGCATACTATCAATGCTCGAATTGATGAAGGAGCAAATTTTAATGTCTTGACCTATGAGGCATGGACCCTACTAGGCCAACCAGAGTTGACACCGACTAATGCAGCTCTTAGCTCTTATGGGGGACCTCCACAAGCACTCAGAGGGAAGTGCAATATCCTTGCAGCAATTGAAACTGAAAACTTGCCCATCCTATTTCGTGTTCCTCCAAATAGTGTTGAATATGGTAAGGAAACCCTCCTGGGAAGACCCTTCAAAAGGGCGACCAAATGTGAGGCTGACTATGTAGCACAGAGGATACACCTGACACTACCGGGTGTGAGGATAGTCACAACCTTTAGCAAGGGTGACCTCATTGAACCTCGAGGGAAAGGCAAGGAAGGTGCTGATGTAACAATCAAGCCTACTATCGAGAGTAAGGACTTGTTGGAAGAGCTATACAAGAACAGGTCGAACAATGAGAACTAGTGAGTGAGGCCACGCTTGAAATAAGAAGGTCAAGAGACAATGCCAAGGAAGGGCTTTGGACTTACAAATATCATAGAAGACCCCAAAAGAAGCCCAAGCCTTATAGACGAAGGCATCAATGGAAGGTCAGCACAATGCCATGATGGATATCCAAAGCGTTGCTACATGCTCAAGGGTATTACGTAGGTAACCGATGGATGTGGGTACCAAAATCCCCTGCTAAACCATCTCTATCAGCTGAAGGCAAGATTGCATCAAAAGCAACGAAGCCCAGGAGGAAATCTAAGAGAAACTCTAGGTCTCGAGGCGAGAGACCAGACACGAGTGTTTGAAAGAAAGAGCCTCAGCCTAGCATGCTTACTAAGCAGATGTCATATGTAGCCATTGAGCGTGCACAAAAGCCACTAGTGCCCAAAGAGCCTTTGATTTTCCAAGAGGATAACAAGCATCATAGGCACAACATTGCTCATGGCAAGGCTGATCCCTCAACAAAGAAAATGGCACAATCGTCTAAAAGCCTCGAGCAAATCATTCAGCCAGTGCCAAGTCCACCTAAGAGTCCTAGATCTCCTGCGTCCTCTTTTTCCAAATAGACATAGGAAGCACAACAGCGGTCGTCAATGGCGGCTGCTCACTCCCAATCTCTATCTCCATCAAAGCTTCCAAATATTCAAGAGGGGGGACATGACACTAGCCGTAGCTCTCAGCCCAAGGATATGCCTGTGCAACCCAATGTGACCAGATCAACTCATGCTCGATCTACACAGATGAATGCTCAAAGGACAATGAAAGATGTGACCACCTCCGATCGTCCTAGAGACATGACACAGCAATCCACCGAGAGTAGCCAGCCCATTGGAATAGCCGCTACTACTTCCAATCAGGGATCACAGCAGTCACAACCCTTGGCTGTGACAATGCCCCTTGTAGAACGTGTTGTTAGCAGTTTACCTGTGAAGGAAGTGTCGCAACCAACTTCCTTGACAACTCCAGCACTTCCAAAGTGCCTAAAGCCTAGGCTGAAGGAGTTAAACACATGGGAATTGGCTGAAGAGCTAGACTCTTCCAAAAGGGAGACAGTTGTACCCTCACAACCTGGCGAGGCTAATCAGCAAGCCACAGCTATGTCCCATGAGGACACACTAGAGAAAGGAAATGCTAAGGCCCAACCAAGCACAACAACGGTTGACCTAGTCCAGGGTCCTGAGTCATTGAGAGATGCACCTTCACTGACCAAGAACAAGAGGAGAAAACAACAAAAACAACAATAGTTGCAGGTGGTTGTGGACCCCAAGAACATTGAGACGAAGAGCGCTAGAGAGCTGATGAATAAAGCATCGAGTCCATCCACTAATGAACCCATTGATGCCTCTCCTAATAGTGGTGAAACCTCAGACACATCCATGTGCTCTGAAAAATCAAAGCAGTCGTTACCATCAATGGCTGCTTGCAACACTCAACCCATCGACAATAGAACTTGCATTGACCAATCAAGAGTGGATATAACGTTGTCACAACAGGGTGACAAACCTATATCAGTCACATCCAAGGAGAACCACGACTCAATAACGAAGCCTCAGGAAAAACATGGAAACCCCAAGAGCATAAGAAATCCTAGCATTGGCCAAACTTGCACGTCTAGGCCTGAGCCCCTAGCTACGCTAAAGTCCAGGCAAACCCCTAGAACCTTGCATGAGATAGCAACCGAGTAAGCCCTCGTTGAACATAGAAGTGTCACCGAATGCTTAACTGAGTTGGATGCTAAGCTCAAAGTGTTCACACGTGTCTATATCCTAGCAGACATGCGTGCGTTCCCTAAAGAGCACTCGAAGAATACTTGCCATTTCCCTTATCTTGGGAATAGCAAGAACATCTTGAGGGGCACTATAACAGGCTCCTGTATGAACGCATGCGACTCATCTCTGGCAAGGAAGCCGACGAACTGCGCTTAACTATCACATTCAATGATGTGCTCTGCCAACCAAGTCTCTTAGAGTTAGAGCAATTAAAGCGACTATCAGAGGGCCGAAGTCAATTTGAACAACGTTGGTGTGAGAACCGCATTGCAATGGCCGAACTAGGAGCCCAAATCATGATAGTTTCAGAGGAGCGATTGGCCAAATGGTAGTCTCAAAGAGACCCAACCTATGTGGCACCAACTTCTCTTCAATGCTGACTGCCATTCGGGGTACGGACTTAGCTGAACCTAGCTAAGAGAACCCTCTATGTGATAAGGTTCTCACTGAGGAGGAGTTACATGTTGCCAGTAGACTCGGACAAGGTTCCATGCTACTCGATGTTGCAAAATATCTATCGGTATTGAGTAAGCTGTCATGAGTACTGGATGCGTGTGCCACGCTCCAGTACAATCCGGAGTTCTATAATTGGTTTTTATCCTCATGAAGTGACATGGATTCATGGATATGCATATAAATAAACAATGACTTTTGTGACCCTGTATAGACACTATCAGCACACACAAGCAATAATAGTCAAGCGCAGGCAGAAGAGTTGGGGTCAACAGGCTAAGCTCATCTGGTCCCCCCCTCACCACATATTTAGAAGTTATGTGACCATTTCCACCCCCGGGCGGAGGGCATGCACCCCTCATTGCCACCATGGAAAGCCCTGACCAACATCTCTGATGATGTAGGCAGGGTGCAGTCCCTTTCTATACACCTTTCCCTTTCCAGTCTATCCTTCCGAGGATGAGCCCTGCCCCAATCCATGACCACCAGTCCACATAACTCAGCGTGAGCCAAGATCAGCTAATGGATGGAGGTTAAATGAACATAATCATGGGGACCATCCCTCTACAACAAGCACTGCATGTCCCACCCCTCCCCTTCTAGTCATATGCGCTTGATAACCTACACTATAATCCTTCCCATGCGAACGGTTTTATTTCGTATCAAGGCCTAACCCTTGGTTCTCATCTTGCAGGTCCCCCTACGAGAAAAACATGGAGAACCTAGGGCAGCTGGTGTGCAGGGATGCTCTCCGCGGACGAGGGAACATGCAGCACACGCCCCTTTGCCGGTGCGCTATGTGCCCACCCTCAAAAGGTATGCGAAGAAACGAGGTCCCAAGCGACACCACCCTGGGTGAAGGCCGAAGAATCCCCGGGCCAGGGGGGCCGAAGCTCAAAGAAGCACACAAAATGTGGAAACACCAGTTGCACAAACACCCAACGGATGCTCGGGCACCAGGTGCTCAAGGGCAAAAAGGGCAGCCCGAGATAGGGAAAAATTCAATGAATTGTTCAACAGCATTTTGGAAACGGTGGTGGCTCGAGATTACACCATTCATGTCCCAACCGACATGTTCCTAGCCCAACCTCACGGGAGCCCCGCACCAGTAGAGCCTCAGTCGCCTGACCACCCGGACTCACCCCGCCTTGTGCAAATTGAGTAGCCCCTATGATGTACAAGCAACTTGACAAGTCATCATACCTTAACTTTTTGTCTTTTGATGGTTAAAGGGGCAGGCTCCCCACTTGTACACACTTTCTTTTCCTATCGTTAATATATGCCACGTCTTCAACAAGCACTGAAGTAGGCATTGTAATCAGCATCATAGAATTTTGAAAAGTTATATCTTGACATGATTACATTTGTTAATTGTACTTGACGCATGCGACTTGCATATACTCTCATGAAGTGACAAGTGGATGCAGGATGAAACAGGTCTTCGTGCAAACGTGTTCAATGCCCAAGGTCACCGCAAGACCACCAACCGCATAAAGAACCGCAACAAATCCACGTTGTCGAATGCGAAAAATCACCCTTGCGAGTGCCCACATCGCACAAACCCAAGCATAATCATGGGCTAGAATCTCTTCTTGGGTCAAGCTCTACAGTGAGCTCATGACGGTTGTCACCTCAATCGTACCAACATCGCAACCACGGCTTCTCTAACAATGGGGTTAGGGCATAATCATCACTGTCATGTCCATTTCCTGAGCCCTCGAAGCTTGGCATTTCCCATAGCCTCAACATATTGCAATCGTTGTACTCAGGCAAGTCAAAAAAAAAAACCAGAAAGATAAGAAGCACCCACGATCACAGCACCACACCTAGGGGTTCTCAAATTAGGTGTGTCCAGTGACCTTGGTTGGCTGGCTTCGTCCCTAGTCCCCTAGCCCCCTAACACCCCCCACAATAGTTCAGGGCACATCAAGGGCAGGACACACCTAAGGAGCTTGTCTCACCTATGGTTAGACCTGTCACCCTGACCCATTCACACAATTCTCTCTTGCACTCTGTCTTAATACCATTGCAATCAAATGTGGAAAGCACTGCACGAATGGCCATGAACAGTACACTGTCCTCATCGCACAGGTCCCATGTCTACCAGCTACCGATAGTGCAGTATCCCTGTGTTCTATTCTGTTACGTCGTGCAATCACAATGCACAGGATGTCGCATCCACCTTCCCATGTACTTCTTCCCACCATGGATGACTTTGCCTCATCCACACGTCGTTATGAGAAACTAGCCCACGGTCTTCTACCTACGTAATATCTAAGTATGCACGAGCACTCAGATAATATCTACAGTGAAGTATATCCATAGTTTGGGTCCTCAAGTGCAGGAAAATACTCTCAGCTTGCTTAGAGTTCGACCTGTCTCCCAAACTAATTGAACTATGTCTTGTGCACAATAAAAAGACTAGCACTCCCCCTAGGGAGAAATCACCTATGAGAGGTTTTTCAATTACAAGTATTGAAGACTCCAATGAGGGTGTCGTTCGCTCTTCATCAACACTCAACTCTGAATTCCTATCCATATCACCCTGTAAGCCTGCCATTGTACTCCATCAGTGCAACCCCCCCCCCCCAAAGCACAGCCCTACTACCTACCACTTAACACACCAACGTGCCCCAATAACCTTCCTCCCCACCACTACCAACACTCAGACATGGCAACCACAGACGTCCTTGCCACCCACGTCTTCGGTGCATGCTAAACGCCTGCTACCTACGACGGTGAGTGCCATGGGACCGGCACTCGTCTAGGAGAGGGTAATGTTAACCCCAACACGAAGAAAGCAAAATGAAATAAAAAAGATGCAGGAAAAAGGCGGAAAAAAGCACGAAGAAAGCAAAATGAAATAAAAAAGACGCAGGGCAAAGGCGGAAAAAAGGTAGTTCGATTGAAGAAAGAAGAGGAGAAAATGCCAAAAGCACAAGGGCAACCTTAAAAAGTCCAAGGAAAATGCAAAAGGGGAAAGGTGCATTTTAAAATACAAAGGCATACCCTGAAATCTTATAAGAAATCCGGAAAGCTAAAACAGAAGACAAAGACAAATGCTAAGGCAAAGAGAAACGGAAGACAAAGGCGCACAAGGAAAAGCGCAAGTCAAAACTTTTGTAAAAGAGCACAAGCGTATCATGGTTCAATTCAAGGAGCGTTGGGATCTCACTCGTGCAATTTGTAAATATAGATGGGCGGTGGAAAGGAAGCTAGGAAGACAGAAGGACAATAGGAAAAAGGGCCTAGGCTACGGCCGGCTATGTAAAAAAGGGGAAAAGGGGATGACCGCCCAAAAAACAATTTAGGGTTTTGTATATAAAGTTGAAAAGTGAATGAGAAGCTCATTCATGTGTGTGGCAAAAAGTGGCTCTCCTCTTCTTCTTCTTCTTCTTCTTCTTGCTTGCTTGAGCTTGTGCTTGAGAGAGGGAGTGTGAGAGTGTGAGGGAGTGAGTGTGTGAGGGTGAGGGACCGTGGGGTGGAGAAGCTCTCCGTCTTCTCCTCTCTTCTTCTCTTCTCTTCTCTTCTCTTCTCTTGCTCGCGGTGATGGAGCTTGGAGCATGGGGCTTGAGGATGGAGCTTGCTTGAAGCTTGCACTTGGATCGTGGAGCTACCCGAGTGCGCTGGAGAGGAGGTAGCTCGAACGGCATGGAGGTAAGCTCACTACACCCATAGATATGGATGGCGCATCGGCTATGTGA
The DNA here is from genome assembly GCF_053477565.2 of Lygodium microphyllum. Classification (NCBI taxonomy): domain Eukaryota; kingdom Viridiplantae; phylum Streptophyta; class Polypodiopsida; order Schizaeales; family Lygodiaceae; genus Lygodium; species Lygodium microphyllum. The sequence goes on from NC_141156.1 coordinate 118,257,819, forward strand.
GAGGTAACCATTAGTGCTCAGCTTGGAACGCTTGAAACAATAAGCGGTTTGTGGGTCTTGGTGGTTGAGCGAAAGCTCCCACAATGTCTTCGATGGAATTAGTTGATAACAGATTTTGTGGCCATCCAATCAATATGAGGTAGTCGCATCGAGCAACTAGCAGAGACTATGTGTTGCATGTTCATAGGGATGTGCTTACATCCACAAGGTATGAGCAATGATAGGTTGCTAGGCTCAGGGCTCAGAAAGGGATTTTAGATCATGGTAGACCCATTCGTAGGGATATTGAAAACCTGCCTCTTCATTAGGAGATTCTAAGTGGTCACCATGAACTAGGCCAACCACAGTTTGGTATAGACTTGGTTAATGTTTTTCCATCAAAGGATAGAACCATTAGGTGACTTCAAGTCTGACGACAATTTGGTGTGGATTTGATGAATGCTTTGCCATTGGTGGATGGTTGCAATGGTCTTAATCATGGTTGCCATTGGTGGATGGTTTGTGAGAGTGTCTCACCATGTTGAAATTGTAAATGGGGATAATGAGCTAGTTGAACATCATGTTGTTAGGCAATGATGCATGTTGATCGAGTAGTGCCTGATATTGTTACGTCAATAGATGGTTGTAGTTTTGGGAATCACCACAATGTGGAAATTTTTGTGGTTAATGAGTCACATGTTCATAATATTACTGTTTTTGATCCCCATAGTGGTGGATTGTGCTCCATTTTACATGCTTCACCTACAACAGATGTTCACCCAGCAACAATGGTACTGCTATTTCAAGAGCCGGATGTGCATTCAATGGGAGGTCTTTCTGAAACGTGTGAGATGTGTTTAGCTAAGTTGTGGAGATGTAAGACTCGGGTGCAAGGGTCGATTTTGTTTGGAAGGCACTGCTGTCGAAATGGAAAAGTAATGTTGCTACCATTGCAACGTCCACCAATGCCATTGCATGATTTGTTGCATGGTATGCACCCTCAGAGTAGGATATTGAAGGAAGCTGCCTTTGTGCAAACTAGTGCTCAACTTTGTACTTTGTTTGTTGCAATTTTGTATTTTGTGAGTCAGCTTGGCCTAACCATCTATGGGAAAGATTTTTACTGCCAATGGTAGAGGATATCATGTATAGATTGCAACTACAACATGTGCATGCCTCTCTTGGTGTTCTGTAGCAGCATGAAGCATCTAACATGACTTTGTTACATCTGCAAGACCTTTTGCACCATGTAGGGCGAAGACTCTCTAATTTTGATGGGTTGCTTGAACCTCATCAACCAAACTCACAACTGCATGCTAACCCTCTTTTGCAAGATGAATATGTGTTGAGATTGAGTAATCACACTCACTGATAGCCTCTTTGTATGGAGCTTCAGGGCCAACGACATGCAGGCTTACCTATCCCATATGCACAGTGGTGCCTACTGCAGTTTCCTACTTTCCTATAAAGCATTGTACTTGCTTCCTTTTCTTAATGCAATGATAGTACTCTTTTCTTATCAGTAAAGTGTCAGTGTCATTGTCCACATACACAAGATTGTGTTTATGAGTCCAAGTCTCAATCTTGGAACCTAATTCACTTGTGTAACAAACATTGTCTTTGTCTCCTTCATCATGAGTTTACTCTTCTCCTTTCATCCACCATAACTGACTGCCATGTCCTAGATCCCGCTCATTCCGACATGGTATCACAGCTCAGTCGGGCATGGCCTAGCTCATATCACTCCTCTCTCAGCTCCTCTTCACTCAGCTCAACTAAAGTCCACCAGCTCAGTCCCAACTAATGAGCTCATTTCTAAACTCTATCTCCACTTGACCTGTGGCAGCCATAGCCAAACCTGCACCCTACCTCCTTGGAGCTTCTTGATCTCCCTCCACAGTCACTATTTCAACACGCTTTCTTCTGGAAATATGTTCCTTGGCTCAGGGCACTGCCTCTTGTCACGTCAAACTTCAACATTGCTCATCGTGTACTCCAGCATTGCGTGAATACAAGCTCGCTGTCCAGACTGCACCGTCTGCTGTTTGTACGTCGAATGTCGCCTGCACACGTCGCGATGCTGATGAAGATCATAGGGCTTTGATAGGCCTTGGAAAGAGCTACATTTCCATAAATTTTTTTTTGGAAATGATCAACCATAGCTCCTGCAATCTGCAAAAAACCAGGCCCCTGTCTGAAACCCTACACTGTCAGCCATAGCCAGTTTCATCAAAGCTAAAAAATCTCATCATTTTTCTCTCTCTTGCCATCTGGAGCAACCCATTGCCACTCTGATCTACTGTCCCAGCACCAAATCAAGGAGGGAAAGGACCTGAGAAGATTGAAGAAGGTTCGACAACCTCGAGCAAGGAAGATATAAGCTCAACATCAAGTCTCTACATAGTGTGTTTTCACACTACCATTACTTGTGTCTCTTGACACATTGTAATCTGCTCTTTCACCTGTAACATCTAAGAATCTTGGAGCTGATTTGCTGCTGCTTTAGCCATCCAACATGGGAAAAGACTCTCCAAATGCTTGGTTCAAGGGAGTCGGGTTTCACACCTGGCAAACCCGCATCAAGCTCATCCTGATGAAGAAGGGTCTCTCGGCCATCACAAATGGCAAAGAGAAGAAACCTCGAGATGCGGACCTTGCAGTTACTTGGCAGAAGAATGATGAAAAGGCACAAGCCATCATTAAACTGGAATTGGATGATAGCTATATCCATCATGTGGATGCGTGTGACATGTCCCATGACACTTGGGACAAATTGGATACCTTATTTGGTGCACAGTCAAAGTCGTCTAAGTATGGTCTATTAATTGAATTTTTCCGACTTGATATGAAGCCTCATACATCCCTAGCATCCCATCTGAACTATATGGAAAGCTTGCTTACTCAACTTGTAGGGATAAAGCTAAAAATGGATGAAGATGTTTGTATTGGTGTCTTGTTAAAAAGTCTGCCTCCTGCCTATGATAATGTATCAACCACTCTAACCAATATGCTTGATCCTCAACTTGTTGACATTAAAGCCTCTCTGCTAGAGGAAGAAAAGAAACTTAAAAGCAAAGAAGAGCCTAGCACTTCAAAGGATGAACAAATGTTATATGTAAACAACAGATACAAAGGTAAAAAGGAACCGCTCTTCTGTGACTTCTGCAAAAGAACCAGACACATTGAGAAGTTCTGTCATGCTAGAAAGAGGTCCCAAAAGGCCTATCTTGCAGCTATGAAAGAAGAAGAAGACCATGGACCAAAAGATGAAGATGAAGATGAAGATGAAGACCACCAGGATCGGAAGGACAAGCCTCATCAGTCCTTCTACTCTCATTACTCTGATAGACTATTTTAAAAAGCCTTGTATTTCCTTGCCCTAATGCTTCCTGCCATAAGCTTTGTAAACTCCTCATGTAACTTAGCATTACAGTCCCTGTACACTTTGTGAGGCCCCTGTTACAGCCTCTGGATGACCATCATGTTTTGGTGCACACACTTAGCCTTTTCTGCGCAGCCTCTGGTGTCTACCATGTTTGTGGTGTGCCCACACTTTGCAGGTGGTTCTCATTACAGCCTCTACACACTTTGTACCTTTCTAGTTGTGATTGAGGAGGGGTGTTGAGATTCAGCAATCACACTCACTGATAGCCTCTTTGTATGGAGCTTCAGGGCCAAGGACATGCAGGCTTACCTATCCCATATGCATAGTGGTGCCTACTGTAGTTTCCTACTTTCCTATAAAGCATTGTACTTGCTTCCTTTTCTTAATGCAATGATAGTACTCTTTTCTTATCAGTAAAGTGTCAGCGTCATTGTCCACATACACAAGATTGTGTTTATGAGTCCAAGTCTCAATCTTGGAACCTAATTCACTTGTGTAACAAACAATGTCTTTGTCTCCTCCATCATGAGTTTACTCTTCTCCTTTCATCCACCATAACTGACTGCCATGTCCTAGATCCCGCTCATTCCGACAATATGCATACAACACATCAGAACAATGTAGGGTTTTTGAATCCATGGAGAGAATGTTGAATGAGGGACAAAGAATTGCCTTTAGTGCAATTATAGATGCTATTGACACAGATACTGGGGATGTATTATTTTTGGATGGCCTTGGTGGGTTTGGGAAGACTTTCCTATATAAATGTTTACTTGCAAAGCTGCACAGTGGTGGCCGTATAGCACTGGCAACAATATCATGTGGCATTGCTACCTTGCTTTTACCATGTGGTCGTACAGCTCACTCACAGTTTAAAATACCAGTAGAATTAAACAATCGATCCACTTGCAATATTCCTGTTCAAAGTGACCTTGCTCGGTTATTGAGACAATCAAGCCTTATTTTGTGGGATGAGGCTCCTATGACCCATCGATATGTCTTTGAAGCGGTTGATAGAACTCTAAGAGATGTTATGAGTTGTGATAAGCCATTTGGTGGAAAAGTTATTTTTTTTGGAGGGGATTTTAGGCAAGTCTTGTCGGTTGTGGTAAAGGAACACGTGAGGATATTGTTAATGCTGCATTGTGTTACTATGATTTGTGGCATTACATAAGGGTGCTAAGGCTATCTAGGAATATGCGAGTGTCAACAACTAGTAGTGTAGTGGACAATGAATTCATATGTTGGATTCAAGGAATAGGGGATGGAGTGGGTATTATCGAAATTTGTGATAAGTTGTTGTTGAGATATTTGCAATCACACCTACTTTAGTCCCTTTGTATAGAACAGCTAGGCTAGGAAGATGCACTCCATTCTATGAAGAGAGACAAAATCCCATATGCATAGTGGATGTTAAGTGCTACCAAATAACTCTATATAATGATGTACTTGAACTATCACTTTCATATGATGATAATGCAATAGTACTTGTCTCTTCTATCAAGTGTCTGTGTCATTTTTGTCCATATATGCAAGATTGTGTTTATGAGTTCAAGTCTCAATCTTGAAATCTAATTCACATGTGTAACAGTTATCTACATTGTCATGTCAACATGAGTTGTGTCTTTATCTTCCATCCTCCATAGCTTCCGCCTTTGCCATGCTCTAGATCACGCATCTTTAACATGGTATCAAAGCCCAATCCGGCATGGAATAACTCACTTCTTTGCTCTCTCAGTCCCTCTTAACCTCAGTTCAGCTCAAGTTTAGCTCATGGTTCCATTTCTCACCTCCATCTCTACTTGACCTTCCTTGGCAGCCATAGCTGGCAGCACCTTGTCAACTTGAAGCTCCTGGATCTCTCTCCACATGTCATATTTGAACCTCCTCTCTTTTGGATATTTGTTCCTTGAATCCCAAGGCTTCTCTATATCACTTAAGAGCCTGACATTGGCCACTCCATAGCTCAGCATTGTGAGTTTACACAGTTGCTACCCTGTGTGTCTGCCATAGCCAGATAGACCCTGCCAACTTTGAGGAGTTGGATCTTGCAATAGAGGGCATAACTCTCCCTGCTGTCTCCTACAAACTTGTTTCCCAACTTCAGGCAAATCATCGTGGCACAACACAGCTCGGCATTGGCCATTGTATGCAACGGCATTGCTGAAATTCATCGCTGCTATCAAGACTACACCTACTGATGTTCGAGCTGCTACTGCCATCGCTACAGGCTACGATTTGGATGAGGATCATAGGCCTTTAAAAGAGCTACATTTACATAATTTTTTTTTTGAAAATGATCAACCATAGCTCTTGCAATTAGCAAAAAACTAGGCCCCTGTCATGAAACCCTAAAATCCACCATAGCCAATTTTCCACTCAAGCTCAAAAATCTCATTATTTTCTCTCTCCTGCCATCTGGAGCAACACACTGCCACTCTGATCTATTGTCCCAGCATCAAATCAAGGAGGGAAAGAACTTGGAGAGATTGAAGAAGGATTTACGACCCCAAACAAAGAAGATTCAAGCTCAACATCAACACAGACATAGTCTCCGCATAATGTGTTTTCACACTATCATTACTTGTGTCTCTTGACACATTGTAATCTTCTCTTCCATTGATAAATCTCAAATTTTTGAAGTTTATTTGCTACTGTTTTCGTATGTCTAATATGGGCAAAGACTCTTCAACTGCTCGTTTCAAAGGAATCGGGTTTCACACCTGGCAGACTCGCATCAAACTCATCCTGATGAAGAAGGGCCTGTGGGCCATTACCACTGGAAAAGAAAAGAAGCCTCATGATGTGGATCTTGTTGTAACTTAGCAAAAGAACGATGATAAGGCCCAGGCCATTATCAAAATGAAGCTAGACGACAGCTATATCCACCATGTGGATAACTGTGAGACCTCATAGGATACATGGAAGAGACTTGACACCTTATTCGGTGCACAGTCTAAATCATCAAAGTATGGTCTCTTGATTGAGTTTTTCAGGCTTGAAATGAAGTCCAGCACATCACTTGCCACACATCCAAATTACATGGAAGGACTTCTAACCCAACTTGCAGGAATCAACATTAAAATGGAAGAAGATGTTTGCACCGGTGTTCTACTTAAGAGTTTGCCTCCTAAATATAATAATGTATCAAGAACAACATGCCAAATCCTAAACTTGTTGATATCTAGGCATCACTGTTAGAAGAGGAAAAGAAGCTAAAAACTAAGGAAGAACCAAGTATCTCTAGAGATGAGCATGCATTATATGTTGGCAACAAGTACAAAGGCAAGAAGAATAAGCACTTCTGTGACTTTTGCAAAAGGACTGGACACATTGAAAAGTTCTGCCACGCAAGAAAGAGGTCCCAAAAGGCCTATCTAGTTGCAGTCCAAGAAGAAGAAGAAAATGGAGCAAAGGAAGAAGAAGAAGAAGACCAGCAAGAGAAGGACAAACCTCATCAGTCCTTCTATTCAGATAGACTCTTTTAGTTTTGTGTTTCCTAGCCCTAATGTCTCAAACATAAACTTGTAAAACTTCTCAGTTATCCTTGTACTACAGCCTCTGTGCACTTTGTAAGGCCCCTACTAAACAGCCTCTGGATGTCCATCATGTTTGTGGTACCAACACTTAGCCTTTTTTGCAACAGCCTTTGGTGTTTTGCCATGTCTATGGTATGCCCACACTTTGCAGGTGTTGATTTCACTAAAGCCTCTACACACTTTTTACTTTTGGTTGTGATTGAGGAGGGGTGTTGAGATATTTGCAATCACACCTACTTTAGTCCCTTTGTATATGACAGCTAGGCTAGGAAGATGCAGTTCATTCTATGAAGAGAGATAAAATCCCATATGCACATTGGATGTTAAGTGCTACCAAAGAACTCTATATAATGATGTACTTGAACTATCACTTTCATATGATGATAATGCAATAGTACTTGTCTCTTCTGTCAAGTGTCTGTGTCATTGTTGTCCATACACAAGATTGTGTTTATGAGTTCAAGTCTCAATCTTGAAACCTAATTCACTTGTGTAACAGTTGTCTACATTGTCATGTCAACATGAGTTGTGTCTTTATCTTCCATCCTCCATAGCTTCTGCCTTTGCCATGCTCTAGATCGGGGATCTTTAATAGTTGTGTGTTCCATCTAGCATGGTATTAAAAGGCAAGTCTATCAAAACCTTGATTGATAGTGTGTATAGTGGTGTGTCGAATGTGGGCGACTAAACATTGTATTTTAGTGAGCGGACTATACTTGCCTCGTGAAATACACAGGTGGCTAAATTGAATGATCATGCATTGAAATTGATGCCAGGGGAGGTCAAACAATATTATAGTGCAGATTCAATTTTGCAGAGAGACCGACGACTCATTTTTATACTCTGTTGAGTATTTAAATACATTAGACCTTGGAGGTGGATTTCCTTCTCATTTATTGTTTTTGAAGATAAATGCACCTACTATTCTTCTTAGAAACCCAAACCTAAGAATGGAAATGTGTAATGGTACACGGTTGATATGTAGAGCTTTCAATAGGAAACTAATAGATGCTGAGATAATACCAGGGGCAAATGTGGGCAAACGAGTTTTTATTCCTCGAATTACTTTTATTTAGAATGCTACACAATTTCCATTTAATATGAAATGGAGATAGTTTCCCATCCGGTTGGCATTCACTATGACAATCAACAAGTCATAGGGGCAAACTTTGTCCATTGTTGGGATTTATCTAAAGGCACCAATATTTACACATGGTCAGCTGTATGTTGCATTTTCAAGGGTAAAATCTTTGCATGGTGTGAAAGTCCTATTGGGTGAAAAGGATGGGGATATGACCACAAACATTGTATACAAGGATGTTCTTCGAAAGGTGTAGTAATGTTCATTACTTTCTTTGTGGAAATGTAGTTATTGATGACCATGTAGGGACACTGGTTTTGCGTATATATGAATTGCTCTCTATGCCATGTTTGCTTGGCATATACTCTCTTGGATGTAAATTATTTTTCATATTTCTCTATCTATTTAACTTTTGCAGATTCCTACCCTAGAGTGGCACTATTACCCAGCTTCTGACTATCAAAAGGAGCTACACTGTACATTGCACACAGTAACGAGTGATGATATCATAAGGACACTTGCAAGGGTCGAGTGCTTATATGATAATGTTAATATTGACATCAAGCTCCCAATTTTTATTGTAGGTGTACATTGTGGATACACACAATTTTTTTGGGTGCATATGTACAAGGTTGACTATAAGAAGAGATTTCAATGCTCTCATACTGATAAGATGCCGAGGCATTGGTTCAAGTATGGATTCAAGGATTTGGGTTGCTTTGTGACACTGCATCAATGTTTGTCAGTACCTACGGAATGGTTCACAAATGTTTGACCATGTATTATTATTATTGGGATGAAATGATATTTGTTAGTTGTTCCAAGTACGCATATTGTGATTGTTGTTCCAATGCAGGTGGTAAAGAGAGAGGTAGGACTATTGCATCACCCATGAGATTATCAATGGAAACTGTAGGATCATTCCCTACTTTGCCTTCACATGTTTTGCTCAAGGAGGAAGTTTTTGTTAATGATTCCCCAAAGAAGAGGAAGCTTTCTTTCTATTAGGCATCTTGGAGACATTGTTTTTTTTTGTTGGCATCGGCCATTTGCCTATGGTTCTTGAAAACACTCAGGTGCCTTATACTTGGCCTTTGTGGCTTCATTTTGACTAGGTCTCTTATAGAAATTCTTTTTGTGGTGCTTAGTATTTTTCTCGATTATGACCCCTTTCAGTATGACATTGTTGTTCCACGTACTTATATTGTGATTTTTTTTCCAATGCAAGTGGTAAAGAGAGAGGTAGGACTATTGCATTGCCCATGCGATTACCAATGGAAACTATGGGATCATTCATTGCTTTGCCTTCGCATGTTTTGCTCAAGGAGGAAGATTTTGTTTAATGATTACTTAAAGAAGAGGAAGCTTGCTTTCTATTAGGCATCTTGGAGACATTGTCTTTTTTTGTTGGCATCGTCCATTTGCCTATGGTGCTTGGAAACACTCGCATGCCTTATACTTGGCCTTTGTGGCTTCATTTTGACTAGGTCTCTTATAGAAATTCTTTTCATGGTACTTGGTCTTTGTCTCATTATGACCTGTTTCGGTATAACGTTGTTGTTTCTAAGTATCACACAAAGCAAGAATGTGATTCCTTACATTGATGTCGAGAGGAAAGTTTGTAAGTATGGTGCATGGAAGAGATCATTTGTATGTTTGGCATTCTATGTTACAACTTTTATAAACTACTTTTAGTTTTAAGTTTGGTGTGTGTGTATGTGAGAGACATAGAGAGAGGGTTCTTAGATAGAATTGGAGAGAGAGAGAGAGAGAGAGAGAGAGAGAGAGAGAGAGAGAGAGAGAGAGAGAGAGAGAGAGAGAGAGAGAGAGAGAGAGAGAGAGAGAGAGAGAAGGAGGGAAAAAGAGGAGAAATGGATTATTGAGTGAAGTTGTCATGTGATTGCACAACAACTTTGCATGCTGCTTTGCATGGGGAGGCAACTTGTAGATCACGCCTTGGAGAGAGGTGAAAGAAAAAAAGAGAGTTGATATATGAAAATTTTACATATTAAAAGAATAGAACAATACAAACACAAAAGAAAGAGGAGAAGCATACTTGTAGCCATGGAAAGTGGAGTGTACAACATAAGGAAGGACTCTTTTCTATCTCTTATAAACCTTATTTTTCCTATTAAAATCAAGAATTTCCTTTTTTTGAAGGTAACATGTATCCAAGAAAAAGCTAGGCAACTTTCTCATGTCACTCTCATAAAATTGGGACACTTATACCTAAGTTAATTAGGACATTTACACCTCATCAAGCAAACTACTCCATCAAGACTCCCTCTACCTCAATGACATTATGGCATAGAACATTGGGGCACACGAATAATAAAAGCATCAAACAAAGAACAAGGTTCAAGAATAGTATTCTATAGAGCAAAGCAAAGACTTGAAATCATCCATACATACATATGGGGGACTAGCTCAAACAACATCTTTAGGAGGCTATATGTATTTCATTAGTTTTGTTTATGACTCCTTAAGAAATGTTTGGATTTATCCCATCAAGCATAAATGTGAAGAATTTTCTAAGTTTCAAGAGTTTAAAATAGTGATAGAGAAGGAATGTAATGTATATATTGATATTTCAAGATTTGATGGAAGGGGGAGTTCATCTCAAATGAATTCAAAAAAATTTGTTGGAAAATTGGCATAAGAAGGCAATACACTTGGAGATATACCCCTCAACAAAATGGGGTTGCAAAGGAAGAATAGAGTTATTGTTGTGCATGCTAGGCCTATGTTTAATAATGCTAATCTTCCAAATTCTTATTGGGATGAAGCTATTAATACTTCAGTATATGTCATGAATATCAGTCCCACAAAAGCAACTACACCCCAAAAGAGGTGTATACATGTAGAGACCCAATGTATCTCATCTTAGAGGATTCGGTTGTGTTCCATATATGCATATGGATGTTGAATTGAAAAGAAAACTTGATCTTAAGTCACAAACATAAATTTTTACTCATTATTCTATTCAATCCAAAGCATAGTATATGATCCTGATTCTAAGAAGCTTTTGGTCTCAAGAAGTGTTGCTTTTGATACAACAACTTAGCCCCAACCACTTCATATCATAAAGATGAGTTACATGGTAGCCATATTTTAGAAAATGTTGTTGAGATGGCAAGCTCAACACGTGCGGACATTGATGGTGAACCGCCTAGCAAGATGAGTCTGCACATCTACACTTAGCATGTTGGTGGTCATTATGATACTCACATGTCCACTGACTTATCACGTATTATATTTAGTTTGTTACACATACCTACAGTTGGCAAAGATATAATGCCAATCAATTAGTATAGTTGGTTATGCATTGTTTGACTTAGAAGGCCACTTTTCTTTATGTTTTATCTTATCTATACTTTGTATACATTGTATAGTGTGTGGAAGAGGAAGAAAAATCAGCAAGAAAACGTTTTGGCCTCCATCTCTCTTCTTCTGTTCTTGAGTGAGCTTCCTCTTGTGTATACAGTGTGTGTTTGGCGCAACAACTCAAGAAAATTCCCCCATCACACGATTCTTGACATGGTATCAAAGTTGTGCCACTAGAAGAGGCTAATTTTGAAGGCTGAAGTGAAGGAGAAGAAGCAAGGTTCAAGCAAGCAAGCAATGGGTAAGAAGCTCTCCCATTCTTCTACTCTTTCTCTTGGATAGTGCCTGTGGAGGCACCGGAAGCAGGGTTGAGCAAAAATCTCAAATTGCTATGAGATTTGCTGTGCGAGAAAAGCACTGTATATTCTACAATTATTTTGGGCGTCTGAGGTTATTTCAAGCCCATTTTTAGAGCCACAAGGTTGTGGACACAATAGTTTCAGGGTACACTGTGATTTCGGCTGTATTGACCGAAAGTGGGTGCATAAGTTACAAATTGCAAATCTGTAAATTTTGAGGTGTTTGCAGGAAGTAAACATAAGGTTTATCTACAAACAGGTTGCAGATTACATGTACTATTGAGCAATCGGTGAAAAAGGTTTCTTGGTGTAGTGCTGTGCACGTGTTGTGAAAGATTACAGAAGACTAGCTTGCTGTGTTGTATCCTTGTTTGTGCTAATGGCAGAGAACAGTGGAAATCCCATTATTGAGAAGGTCGACAAGAACAACTACCCTTCATGGAAGTTCCGTGTGACAAACTTCCTCATTGGAAAGGGCCTTTATGAGTTTATTTTAGGTGAAGAAAAGGAGCCAGAGCTGGATATCCCTCCTACTGCAGATGAATTAAAAGCATGGAAAGAATGGAATGCGGAAGACAAAAAGGTGATGTACTGGTTATCTATAGTCATTAATCATATGATGTTGGGACATATCAGGAATGCAGAAACTTCACATGCAGCTTGGACAAATTTTGAGAACATGTTTTCAATAAATACAAAGGCACAAAAGATTCAACTCAAGCAAGCGTTGAATGCCTTGAAGAAAGAAAAAATGTATGTCAATGAGTATGCGTTGAAGGTGAGGAGCATTGCAGATGCCTTCTTTTAGAGTTGTAGAATTGCATAAAGTCTGTGAAGCATGCCAGTTTGGTAAGTAGGCAAGACAACCCTTCTTGCATGACAGAGAATTGAGTAGAAAAATACTTGATGTAGTGCATACATATGTTTGGGGGCCTATGCAGAATGTATCTCTTGGCGGCAGCAAATACTTTGTCACATTTATTGATGATTGTTCAAGGAAGTTATGGATATACTTCATGAAGGAAAGAGTGATGTTTTTAAGCACTTCAAATCTTTTAAGGCAGCTGTTGAAATAGAAAAAGGCTTAAAAGTGAAGTGCTTGAGATCAGATGGAGGGGGAGAGTACCTCTCTAATGAGTTTACTGGCTTCTTGAGGACTCATGGGATAAAGAGGCAATTTACTTGCAGGTATACTCCACAGCGAAATGGGGTTTTAGAAAGAAAAAATAGGCATATTCCAGAAGTCTCATGGGCATTAATGGCTAAAAAGAATATGCCCAAACATTTTTGGTTTAAGGTTGTCCATACTGCTGTCTACATTATGAACAAAACTCCCACAAGTGCAGTTCATGGGATGACTCCTAAAGAGTGCTTTATTGGCAAGAAGCCCAATGTGTCGCACTTGAAGGTATTTGGATGTGTTGCATATGTTCATGTGCCAGATGAGCTACAGAAGAAGCTTGATCCAAAGGCTGAAAAATGTATTTTACTGGGTACTCTTTAGACTAGAAAGGGTATCGATATCATAACCCTGTCACAGGTGAGTTCAAAGTGATCAAGGATGTTATCTTTGATGAGATGGGCAGCTAGTATGCACCTTCTCTATTGATGTATTAGATTATGATAATGATCATGATAGTTACATACAGAAAGAAAAACAAGAATCACAAAGTCTTAGTGGACCAGAAACATCATCTGGTACTATACCTACAATGAGTCCTTGGTCTGAGAGACTAAGGAGTAGCCCCACATCTTCAGGTGGATCTATAAGTGTTGCAGGGAAGGATAAAGGAAAGAAGAAAGTGCTAGATGGTAATGATGCATCTACTAGTCATTTGGGATTTGACAGAGACTACAGTGGTTCAGCGAGTTTGGATGATGAGCTTGGTATTCCTTCAGTCAGGATACCAGGTGTACAAAGAGCTCATAGTAATGTAAAGGCTCCATTGAGTGATCCGATGGTACATAGATCTAGCAGGGTCAGATACCCTATTAAAAGATTTGGCTTTGAAGGTTATGCATCTCACCATTATGCTTATATGGTGAAACTAGTTGAGGATGTTGAGCCCACTTTTTTTGAGGATGTTGTTGGTCATGCTCATTGGGATGCAGCAATGGATGAGGAGATGGCTGCATTAGAAGCCAATAAGACTTGGGATTTGGTACCCTTAACCTAAGGGTAAGAAAGCTATTGGCTGTAAGTGGGTTTACAAAGTCAAGCATAATGCAGATGGTTTAGTTAGCAGGTATAAGGCTAGGCTGGTTGCAAAAGGCTATGCTCAAACATATGGGATAGATTATGAAGAGACATTGAGTCCATTTGCTAGGATGGCAACTTCTAGGTGTGTGATTGCCTTGGCAGTAGCCAAAGGTTGGAGTTTGTAGCAAATGGATGTTAAGAACGCCTTCTTGCATGGTGAATTGCAAGAAGAAGTGTATATGGAGCAACCAACAGGTTATGAGGATTTAGAGCATCCCACATATGTGTGCAGGTTAAAGAAGGCACTTTATGGGCTGAAGCAAGCACCTAGAGCATGGTCTAACAAGATTGGAGAGTATCTTATCAGTATTGGATTTTGTATTTCTGATGTTGATTGCTCACTTTATGTGAGAAAGGGAGATGCAAGTTTGGGCATCATAGTCATCTATGTGGATGACTTGATTATTACAGGTAACAGTGACAATGGGATTGCTCAAGTTAAGGACTTCTTGAAGAAGAAGTTTGAGATGAAAGATTTGGGTGAGCTGAGATACTTTCTTGGTATTGAGGTAATCAGATGTGATGATGGTATATGGCTATCCCAAAGGCATTATGGCTTGGATATGTTATCCAAGTATGGTATGACAGCATGTAAGCCTCTTTCATTACCATTGAAGCAAAATGTGAAGTTAAGTGCTGACGTTGGGGATGAGATAGAAGACCCTACTATGTTCAGGAGGATAGTAGGGAGTTTGATTTACATGACTATCACAAGGCCAGACTTGAGCTATGTTATTGACTGTGTCAGCCAGTTTATGCAGATGCCTAGAAAGCCTCATTTGGATGCAGTTAGACGTATATTGAGGTATGTGAAGTCCACTTTACATTATGGACTATTTTATGAGGCAGGTAAGGACGTACAAGCCTTTGGATACACAGATGCAGATTGGGCTAGTAGCATGTCAAACAAAATATCTACAAGTGGATTCATGTTTTCCCTTGGTAGTGCAGCAATTACCTGGAGTAGCAAAAAGAAACCTACAGTTGCTTTATCGAGTACAGAGGCTGAGTATAGAGGTGCTGCTATGGCAGCATGTGAGGTGGTATGGCTACAAAAGTTACTAGGTGATTTGTACGTGTAGGGAGATGGTCCAGTTGTCATTCATTGTGACAACATGAGTAGCATACAGCTAGCTAGGAATCCAGTGTTCCATGCTAGGACAAAACACATTGAGGTGCACTACCACTTTGTGAGAGAGAAGGTACTTGTAGGAGAGATTGACTTGGTATATGTCACCACACAGGATCAGATAGCTGATATTTTCACAAAGGCATTGGGTGCAGAGAAGCTTCAAAAGTTATGAAGCTTACTTGGAGTTGCAGAGATAGAATTGAGCTTGAGGGGGAGTGTTGAGATGGCAAGCTCAACACGTGCGGACATTGATGATGGACCGCCTGGCTAGATGAGTCCGCACATCTACACTTAGCACGTTGGTGGTCATTATGTGATGAAGCCTAAAGATGCTCAAAATCTAGCACCCTATTGCATCTACATTAATAATATCACATATCAATGTAGTCTTATTACGATTTTAAAAATGGTGTATTCATAACGCAAGCCTGTGAGTTTTGAGATCCCCAAGGAAACAATGGCTAAGGCCAATGTAAAAGAAAATATTATTCATTAATAAATTTTATACGAAGGGGTGCATGTGGGGAATGATTGGGTGTGCTTCTTTCCATATACACCCCTTCTCTCTCTCATGCACAACCCCCCATTGTGTGTCAAACAAGAAGTTCTCTCTCTCTCTCTCTCATGTGTTTCTGAAAGGATAATTATGGAGAGTGATGAGGATGAAGAGGATGATGATGCAGATATGTGTTCTTTTCTTTATGTTCCATTAGCAAGAGAGATGAAATCTCGGCATAGATTTTTCTTTGATCGTGTTCCCGAGAGAGTCATTCCTTCCATGGCTCCATTTTTGGTGCACTGGCCAAGAAATCAATCGCTCATGGGGAAGAGATTCAAGACATTGGTGGTAGGGTCAGAAGCAGGGATCGATTAAAAAATCACAAAAAAGGGCAACATTAGACAATCGGATGGGTCGTAGGCTGTCAATTTTGAGGCATTGAATTCTCTCTTCTTCAACACCTCTAATCAACTGTCAGAATCTGATATATCTATTTGGCTTCATCAATTGCACTCCTCATGATCGCCGTTCCATCAAAAGGCACAACGATCAGTTTTCTTTCTTCGACATCCATTATCGTCATTCTTCCATCAGCAAAAGATCAACTGCAACTATTTATCATGATAGAGAAAGTTCCACTTATGCCAATTATGTGTAATAACTTCAATCAATTGCATATATATTCAAATGGACCTATTCATAGAGAGTGTTTCTATGCAAAAGCATTCTCTACACACTATAGTTGAAGTATTCTCAGTAGCATGAAGAAGATGGTGTTCGTTTGAGATTTTTGAGTGTGCAAGCTCATGACAAAGCAAGGGATAGCATCCTTGGTGTGGTTGTCCCTAGGTGGTCTCCTATGGCTCGGCTTCATCATCGACGCTAAACGGTGTTCTAGTTCTTTTTCTTCATTCTTGCCTAGGACAGCTTCGCAATTCTATTTGGGGAGAATGATGAAACCTAAAGATGCTCAAAATCTAGCACCCTATCACATCTACATTAATAATATCACATATCAATGTAGTCTTATTACGGTTTTAAAAATGGTGTATTCATAAAGCAAGGCTGTAAGTTTTGAGATCCCCAAGGAAACAATGGCTAAGGCCAATTTAAAAGAAAATATTATTCATTAATAAATTTTATACGAAGTGCTGCATTTGGGGAACGATTAGGTGTGCTTCTTTCCATATACACCCCTTCTCTCTCTCATGCACAGCCCCCCATTGTGTGTCAAACAAGAAGTTCTCTCTCTCTCTCTCTCTCTCTCTCTCTCACTCTCTCACTCACTCATGTGTTTCTGAAAGGATAATTATGGAGAGTGATGAGGATGAAGAGGAGAAGGATGCAGATATGTGTTCTTTTCTTTATGTTCCATGAGCAAGAGAGATAAAATCTCGGCATAGATTTTTCTTTGATCGTGTTCCCGGGAGAGTCATTCCTTCCATGGCTCCATTTTTGGTGCACTGGCCGAGAAATCAATCGCTCATGGGGAAGAGATTCAATTGCTCATGGGGAAGAGATTCAAGACATTGATGGCAGGGTTAGAAGTAGGGATCAATTAAAAAATCACAAAAAAGGGCAACATCAAACAATCTGATGGGCCGTAGGCTGTCAACTGAGGCATTGAATGCTCTCTTCTTCAACACCTCTAATCAACTATCAGAATCTAATATATCTATTTGGCTTCATCAATTGCACTCCTCATGATCGTCGTTCCATCAAAAGGCACAACGATCAGTTTTCTTTCTTCGGCGTCCATTATTTTCATTCTTCGATTAGCAAAAGATCAGTAATTGCAACTATTTATCATGATAGAGAAAGTTCCACTTATGCCAATTATGTGTAATAACTTCAATCAATTGCATATATATTCAAATGGACCTATTCATAAAGAGTGTTTCTATGCAAAAGCATTCTCTACACACTGTTGTTGAAGTATTCTCACTAGCATGAAGAAGATGGTGTTTGTTTGAGATTTTTGAGTGTGCAAGCTCATGACAAAGCAGGGGATAGCATCCTTGGTGTGGTGGTCCCTAGGTGGTCTCCTATGGCGGCTCGACTTTGTCATTGACGCTAAAGACATGTTCAACGGTGTTCTAGTTCTTTTTCTTCGTGCTTGTCGAGGACGGCTTCGCAATTGTGTCCGGGGAGAATTATGAAGCCTAAAGATGCTAAAAATCTAGCACCCTATTGCATCTACATTAATAATATCACATATCAATGTAGTCTTATTACGGTTTTAAAAATGGTGTATTCATAAAGCAAGCCTGTAAGTTTTGAGATCCCCAAAGAAACAATGGCTAAGGCCAATGTAAGAAAATATTATTCATTAATAAATTTTATACAAAGGGGTGCATGTGGGGGATGATTGGGTGTGCTTCTTTCCATATACACCCCTTCTCTCTCTCATGCACAGCCCCCCATTGTGTGTCGGCGAATAAGAAGTCTTCTCTCTCTCTCTCTCTCTCTCTCATGTGTTTCTGACAGGGTAATTATGGAGAGTGATGAGGATGATGATGCACATATGTGTTCTTTTCTTTATGTTCCATGAGCAAGAGAGATGAAATCTCGACATAGATTTTTCTTTGATCGTGTTCCCGGGATAGTCATTCCTTCCATGGCTCCATTATCATACTCACATGGCCACTGACTTATCACTTATTACATTTAGTTTGTTACACCTACCTACAGCTGGCAAAGATATAACGCCAGTTGATTAGTGTAGTCGGTTATGCACTATTTGACTTAGAAGGCCACTTTCCTTTATGTTGCATCTTATCTATACTTTGTGTACATTGTATAGTGTGTGGAAGAAGAAGAAAAATCAGCAAGAAAACTTTTTGGCCTCCATCTCTCTTCTTGTGTTCTTGAGTGAGCTTCCTCTTGTGTATACAGTGTGTGTTTGGCGTAGCAGCTCAAGCAAATTCCCCCATCACGCGATTCTTGACAAATGCAACCTCTACTTCAATTGATACTAATATTGATTTATTTTCAGAAAAAGAACCAAAGAATTCAATTGAGATTTCATCATGGCTAGCTCACCTCTTAGAAGGTCTACAAGAGTTCTCATCCTCGAAGTAGCTTACCTAAATTGCTAATCTTAATAGTACACGTGTAGCATTCATGTCAAAAGTCTCTTCCATCATTTAACCTCGGTCATACAATGAAGCATGCATCAAGGAAGAATGGAATTCAGTCTCATGGATTAAGAGTATAATCTCTTATGGAAAACAACACATGGGAACTTATGGACCTACCAAAGAGTAAGATACTACATTGATTATTCTCTATGTTGATGATCTCATACTCATCGATAGTAGACTTGCAATCATGGATGATGGCAAACATGAGTTGGAAATGGAATATGACATGAAATATCTTGGTGGGTTAAAATACTTTCTTGAGCTTGAAGTCTTAAGGGATGAAAATCATATTTTTCTTTGTTAGTATAAGTATGCCAATGATATCTTAAAGAGATTTAGTATGCATCATGTAAACTAGCCTCTACTCCAATGAAGTCAATCTCAAGCTTGTGAAAGATGATGGATCCAAACTTGTTGATGCCAATCTATATAGGCAATTAGTTGGTTGCCTAATCTATCTAACCATAACAAGGCATAATATTTATTTTTCTATAAATGTTGCAAGTCAATTTATGCGTGAACCTTAGTAAAGCCATTGGATTGTAGTCAAGAGGATTCTTAGATATGTCAAAGGTACTTCATACTCTAGGTTACTTTATGAGTCTACTTCAGCTGTAAAGTTATTTGGATACATGGATGTTGATTGGGCTAGGAATATTGAGGATAGAAGGTCTACTTTAAGATATTGTTGCTCATTGGGAAGTGGTATAATCAATCAGTTCAATAAGAAGCAACCCACAATTGTAGTGTCATCTACTAAAGCTAAATACAGAGGAGCAGTTAATGTCACTTATGTGATTGTGTGGTTGGGAAGAATGCTTGCTGATATTGGTGTACTAGTTGAAGGACCAACTGAAGACTTTTGTGATAATCTTTTGAGTATCAACCTTGCCAATAATCCTACCTTGCATGCTAGGACCAAACATATTGAGATATATTACCATTTCACTCAAATGAAAGTCTTGAATCAAGAGATTGATTTGATTCATTGCTCCACACATGATCAAGTTGGAGATATCTTCACAAAGCTATGTGGACCAAATAAGTTCAACATTTTCAATAGCAATCTTAGAGTATGCAAGCACACTTTTGTACTTGAGGGGGGGTGATAAAATTTACATGCTAATTGGCACATAGAGACCTACTTATTAGCATATAGGAAACTACTAACTAGCAATTAGACAGCTAGTCATTATCACACAAATGTTAATTAGCATACAACTAATAATTAGCATACAACTAATAATTAGCATACAAGTTAGCATACAAATAACTATGTTAACTAGCATACATTGCCTATTAGCATAAATGTTACTATAAATGGAACTTTTAACTAGAATTGCTAACTAACATATGGGAGCTAGCTAGCATACAAGATACCATTAACTAGCTTTTTGTGGCTTCAAATGGAAGCTTAATTGACATGAGATAATAATGACATGATAGTAGGCATCTCAATAAAGATATTCCACTTTAGATATCCTAGTTTACACGTGGATATGATGGGTCAAACGTACTCTTGCTTTTCATAGATATCCTACTTTACATGTGGATATGATTGGTCAAACTACTTCTACTTTTCAACCCTTTTATTCTCAACTACTAAGCTTCCTAGAATATTGCAGACTTCCAAGGCCAATAACTTCTAATCCAACTATTAACTTTTGTTTATGTAAAAAGAGAAAACATTCCTAAGATCACTCTCCACACTATTAGGATTAGGAGGATTCTCCTTGTATGTTGAATTATAGGTGCTCCAATCTCAACTAGCCACTTTCCATACATTTGAGGGACTACAAGACATACCCAACTTGGAGGGTGGATTTGGAGAAATCCAACCATTGGATTGAATCGGCATCTTCTACAAAGTTGTTCTTCTACTCATGTTCTACAACTTGATCATTGCAAATGTCAAGATCTTACTCCGACTAACACGGAATCAATGTTTACTAATCTAGAATTTTCAGGTAGAATAGCAATCTATTAGATTCAATGTTATGTATATTAAACTAGACTTAATGCATTGTATGAGAAGGGATATATATGAGAGACAAAGAATGATGAAGTGTGAGCAAAATTGGTTCATGTTTCTTATCACTGTACTTCTCATATTCAATCAATACATTATCTCTTTGAGTGTGTTCAATCACTTCTACTATCACTACATTATTTGCTTCCATTGTTGTCTACTTGATTGTAAGTTCATTCCAATCAATTGTTTATGCCATGTACTTATAATGTACTTTGAAATGTGTGAGTTGAAGTGTTGGGCACCTCATTCCTAGAGTTTTATAATTTCTAAATTTTTGAGTGGGTTTATCATGCAAATCCAATGTACATCGAAGTTGCTTCTTCACATTGGAAAATAATGGCATAGTATTAGGAGTTTCGAAAAATAGACCCTAGGTAGGGACACTTGTGTACTTCTTGGAAGCTTACGTCACATTAGATGCCCTACTTACATTAGAACATGGTACAAAGAAATAGTTTAGTACCAAATCAACTACTATAGCACTTTAGTTCTAAAACAACACTAACATCTAATCAGCTATAGCACTTTTATCAAAGACCAAAAATAAAATTACACATTGTACCTTTTTTGGTACTAAAACAATACTAATAATAATAATTCACTATACTTGTATCAAAGTTACTAGAAGCAATAATATAGATATGATTAATTTAGCAAAGAACTAGTATAAAGATCAATTAGCTCTATGTTAGTAAGACACTATTTGAAACTTATGAATTTTACTGTACATAGTTATTGCAAAGTGAGTGCTATATTCATATCCAACTAGATGTTAGAACTACGTTAGATTTCTATAGGTGTTAAATTATATTTGTACCTAGTTTTCATTTTGTTAGAATTTTATCAATATTGCTACTTGGATAGTATGGTTGTAGTACTATATTAGTAATGTATAAGTAATATATTATATTAGTGCTTAATCTATATTTTGATATTTTTGTGTCTATATTAATACTATAATGTGCCTGAATGATGGCAGACCAGAGAGAGAGAGAGATGCACTGCCAAGAGATGTCCCCATTTCTCCTCACCTGTTACATCTTATGCAATTGTTGAAGTAACTGTCAACCCAACTTGTGTTAATGTTAACTGGGGTTCCCACACTTTCCCCCCACCACCACATGGAACTTGTTACACAATAAATGAAGTGTTACATGGTAAACACGTGGACATGTTTTGGAACTGGTAGGATGTTGCATGGCCTCAATTGCAGGAGTTCTTATCTATTGCACATTTGTGGTTTTCATTTCCTGTCTCACAATTAGTTGATGTACTCTGATTGTTTGGCGAAACATTTGTTCTCATTTTACCTGTTTTGTTTGCATGTTTCCTTCTAGTTGTTTTGGATGAATATGTCAATGAACTGTACGTATCATTTCTTGTTGCAGGCCATGTGTTCATCATGTGTTAACCCCAAGTCGAGATGGCAGAAAAATGAAGGAAAAAGCAAAAGGAAGATGGAAAAAGAGCAAAGACACACAGGCGGCCTCTAAAGATGAACTGGGGCAAAAAGCGCAACTTTAAATAAAAAAGCGCCTCAAAAAACTTAGAAAACTCTTGTAAAAGAGCGCCAGGCTCCCTCGTGTGCCGATTGTAGAATGTTAGATGGGCGTAGGCTAGAGGCATAAGGCTAGAAGAGGGAAATGGAAAAAGGACCTTGCCACAATGGCCAGTCATGTAAAAAAGGGATGGGTGCCCATGGGATTTTAGGGTTTGTATATATAAAGTTTAAAAAGTGAATAAGAGATCATTCTTATGTATGGCAAAAAGTGGCTCTCCTCTTCTTCTTCTTCTTCTTGTTCTTGCTTGCTTGAGCTTGTGCTTGAGAGAGGGAGTGTGAGAGTGTGAGGGAGTGTGTGAGGGTGAGGGACCGTGGGGTGGAGAAGCTCTCCATCTTCTCCTCTCTTCTTCTATTCTCTTCTCTTCTCTTCTCTTCTCTTCTCTTGTCTTGATCGCGGTGATGGAGCTTGGAGCATGGAGCTTGAGGATGGAGCTTGCTTGAAGCTTGCACTTGGATCGTGGAGCTACCAGAGTGCGCGGGAGAGGAGGTAACTCGAACGGCATGGAGGTAAGCTCACTACACTCGTAAAATCGACCGCACATCGGCTAGGTGAGAGATAGCCATTAGAGCTCGCTTGAAACGCTTGAAACAACAAGTGGTCCATGGGTCTTGCCGGTTGAGCAAAAGCTCCCACATTTTGGTTCCGTTGCCGAGACCAACGAATTCAAGCTTGAGCACTTGCGTGCCTCATATCGAGCATCGAAGTAAGGAATTCATCCCTGAAACGGAGCTTGAGATAGGTAGGAAGTTTGGGTGTTTTTTATCTTCAAAACAAGTAAGTATTTTGGGTTATTTTGTTTGTTTGATGATTGGGAAACATGGAGAAATCATTTCAATGTTTTGCTTTCGATTCTTGTTGCATTTAGAGTAGGTTAGGATTAGGAAATTACACCAGAGAAGGGTAGGGTTTACTGTTGCAAAACATGGCAAAACAGAGTAAAAATCGTGCAAAAAATGGCAAAAAGATCACTTGTGATACTTAAGATCGGCAAGTGAATGATTGGGGGCACCAACATCATACTCAGGAAGGGGTATAAGAGCTAAGAGGCCAAGGGAGAACTCATTTGCAACCATTTCAGTGAGAGAGAGAGAGAGAGAGAGAGAGAGAGAGAGAGCTATTGCTTGATTCGATTTGATCGCACCAATGACGAGGCCACCACTCTATCCAGGTATATGAATCCCTTCCCTTACCCCCTTAGGTAAGATCTGGAGGTTTGTGCCTGATACGATTGAGTAAATCACAAGGAACGATCGAAATCGAACCCGAGCTGTTGACGTGCGTCGCGCTTGGCCCGTTCGAACGATCACTTCTGGGCCGAGTCCCATAATCGGCCCTCGGCCCCTTACCATTCGGCCCACTTGGCCCAAACCCTATTCGGCCCCATCCGAGTCTACCATTCGGACTGTGGACCAATTCGGCTCTCTCCCATGTGTCAAACTCGACCGTCGGCCCACTTCCCTCAGCCCAATTGCCTCGGTCCGTCCAAGTGACCTCATCCGAATTGACCACTCGGCTCGTCCGAGCCAATCTGTCCAAGTGACTTCGTCCGAGTCCGCTCCTCAGCCCATCGGAGTCCACCCTGTCCAAGTCCCAAATTCGGCCCTCGGCCCATGCGCTTCGGCCCGTCCGAGTAACCCACTCGGACCCTACAAACCAGACCAGTTGGACCGAGTGTAGATTTTTACCAAATTTTTAGAAATTTGACCTGATTCGGCTAGAAATCAATAGCGCAAACTATCGAAAGCCCTTAGGATGCTCAAAACTTGATTCTGGCACACTGAAGGGGCAAAATCGTAGGGCACAGCCGCTTAGCAACTAGAAGTAGGTAGTTGCTAGACCCAGAGACTTAGACAAAAACCGCTGAGTTGTAAAGCCTGATTGGACAAAAAAACGAACGAGGAAACATATTAGAGAAACCCTAAACCCTGCCAAGATGGCCAGAAAATTGACCAGCAAGCTTATTAGGCCCGAAACAACGCGAGAGTGCGTAAGATGCCTAGAAATTGGTTGCTGCACTCACCTTGAATTTCCGCACTTGAAGTACACTTAAGGAAATTGAAAGCTTGATTGAGCACAAGTGCACAGGAAAAGATGCACACATTGAGTAGCCATAAATTGAGGATTGTATTCAATAATAACTGAAGCAACTCACCCAGATAAACCACTCAAGGAACCCACCAGTAGGAGAGAACCCAAGACATAGACAAACCATCAACACACAAAAGTAGGACCAAGCAAGGGGCGCCGACGAAGTGGATTTGAGAAGTCTACTGAATTTGATCGATAGCTTGGTGGAGCATGATAACTCGACAATGGCAGAAGAAAGTTCAGACCGCAGATCTAACAAGGAATTTGACTTAGGGGCCTTTCCAGATTCTATTCAGCAGAGCTGGTCAGCAGTTACGATGCTCATGCCCGGTATGAGCACCCCGGTAGGACAGCAGACACTATCATCTCGCAGATCTAGAAGAGGAGAGAAAGCTGGCCTGCAAAGCATTGCAAAGCATGGCTGAATACAATAGGGATCAGCAGGCTAGGAGCCAAAGGAAAAGCATAGAGTTGCGAGAGGTGCAGGGGTGCTGAACCTGGCTCGCAGAAATCGAACGGACCATGAGAGAGAGCTAGAAGGAGACTTAACGCTGAGTGAGCTTCTCATGAAGCGACTGCTCAATAACACGATTGTAGAGCAAAGTGCCACGGCTCTAGCGACATCACTGCTCGCAAGATTAGGAGCAAACCAGGGCTCAAAGAGCCAGTCTAAAATCCCTATTGTTGCCAAGCAACTCGATAAGTACCAACCCCATGATGATCCATACAGCTTTGTTGAGCAGTTCGAGCAAGTTTGCAAAGCTAACGGCCTCAACGACCTAACTCAATGCTCTCAAGCGTTTGGGCTTTGCTTGGGCGACAAGGGTAGGATGTGGTATACGAGCTTAGATACTGCAGAGCGAGCCAACTTCGATGGCCTCAAGGATCTCTTCATTAAGAGATTTGCCGAGCCTAGATACTCCGATAATCTACTAGTACGCTTGATGAACGTCAAGCAGAAAGAGAAGGAGGACATTCATGATTACGTGACCCATGTGCGGAGTCTCTTCAAGAGAATCCCTACTGGAGAATGGCCGACTGAAAGAGCAAAATCAACTCTATTCATCAGCAGGATTCAGAACGAGGAACTATATAAGGCTTTCGCAGGCAACTCGAGCTTGTAACGAGATGCGCTAGCTAGGGTCTTTGAGGAAGCCATCCGAGTTGACGATCAACTGAAGGAGCAGAGCTCCAGAAGCGCGAACCTAGAAGAGACCAACTCGTGAAGCTCAGAGAGAGCGTCAGCCTCGGGTGAGCGATTAGTCTCATCATCCTAGGATAAGGGGAAAACCACCGAGACAACGAACCAAGACTTGGCTGATGTTAAGATGGAACTAGCCAAGTTGCAAGATATGTTGAGACAACCAACGCACCCACACGTCCAATGCGTGTACTATGGCAGAAACCACTTGCCAGCCGAGTGTCAAGGCCCTAGGTCAAGACCTTGCGCTAACTGTGGTAGGTTTGTTCATGACGTCGCACATTGTAGGTTGCCAAGAAGACTTACATACTCACAACCATACGTCCAACTTTACCTAGTGAACAGGCCGCAGCCATTTTTCAAAAGGGGAGCCCCATTGGCCCTCCCTGCGCCTAACGACATTAAGCCGACTGTCCCTAGGATGGAAATAAATCCTATAGGCATTCCTAGACCGCCTAGTCCTTACGTAACCCATCCACTGAGTGACGCTCCTATCCACTATGTGGAGGAACCAAACAAGGAAGAAGCTTACATATGCCCTTACATCTCGCATGATGATGAGGGCAACGCTATCCTCATGGATTATCACCCCGTATCGGTGATGGCGTTAGGAAGAAAATTTGAATACCAATTGCATGGCATCAACTTCAAATCTGTCCAACAATGGTAGTGAAGATTGGTAGACTATTCAAAATGTCATGCAATTGGTATTCAAATCTCTTCCATTGGTTGGTCCATTTTAAAGTAGGGGTTTTCTTTGTTGATTAGCCTTATTCTGTTTACAATCTCTTTTCTAATGTCCTTCATAGCAACAGTAGTTGCATTGACCTTGTCTTTTGGTGAGTACCCTCTTCCTCTTGCTTGCATATAGTTGCCTCTTCCTCTTTGTGGGGGTAGTTGGTAGTTGTAGTGCTGATTTGTTGTATATACTTCTTGATTTTGAATTCTTGAGCTATTGTTGAAGTGAGTTCCTCTTCCTCTTCCGTACCTTCCTCTTGTGGGCGGTCTTTCTCCTCTTACCATTGTAAGGGATGATTCTTTTCTATTGTAGCTAGGTCTCTCTTCATTGAATCTTTCTTCTTCTTGAATAGGAAGACATTTGAGGTCTTCAAGTGAAGGCAAATTTTCCATCACAACAATGGAAGTAACAAAGATCTTATATTCTTTCTTCACACTCTAGGTACTGACCTATGAGATCTCTCCCTCTTTGACAGTCTTATCCAATGTAGTTAGTTCATCTTCAATATCTTTCATCTTCAACAAATAATCATGCACACTTTCGTTTTAGTTTTTAGTTATTTCATTCAGCTTAGATTTTAAATGCATTACTCTAATGGTGCTCTTACTCTCTAGCATCTTTGTTAAGATATCCCATGTCTCTTTTACACTTACTATGCATTCTGAATGCAGGTGACCATGCTATCACTTATGTTGATGTTTATGAAGCCTTAAGCTTGGGTTTGTCTTCTATCCCAATCATTTCTTTGTTCACCTCCATGATCTCATCTTACTCTTCACCTATAACAGTCTTCCACATGTTTTTACTCATTAGTAGAGCTTGCATTTTGAACTTCCATACACTATACTTGTTTCTATCCAACTTGCTTGTATCACCAACTGATGAGATGTCACTTGGAGTCATTTGTAGTAGATGATGATGTATTTTGAAAAGATTGTATTTTGGGAAGGCATAAGCAAGAAATGTGCTAGTAATAACCTCTAGCTAAGAGCTAGGGAGAGTTTCTCTAGCTGGAATACTATCTACTTGATTTAAGTTCATTCCAATCAGTTATTTGTGTCATTTTATTATCATCTACATTGAACTACATGAATTGAATATTTTTGCACCTCATTTTCAAATTTTTATCATCCTATCAAAGCTTAGTTCTATAAGGTCATCTTTTTAGGATCATCAATCTCTCTGTTTCACTAAAGTTTAGTAGGAGGCTGGAGGCATTCTTCCAGCTAGCCTTTGGCTAGAGGTGATTACTAGCACATGTCCTCCTTATCCCTTTCAAAAATACATTTTTTTCAAATCCCTCATCATCTACAAATAGCTCCAAGTGATATCATTGCTCGGTGATGTAAGCGAGATGGATAGAAACAACTACAGTGCATGGAAGTTTGAAATGGAAACTCTACTAATGATTAAAAATATGTGGAAGATTGTTACATGTGAAGAAGGATGATTTACCAAAATCGGGTTGCAGAGAGGAAG
Source organism: Lygodium microphyllum (assembly GCF_053477565.2). Taxonomy (NCBI): domain Eukaryota; kingdom Viridiplantae; phylum Streptophyta; class Polypodiopsida; order Schizaeales; family Lygodiaceae; genus Lygodium; species Lygodium microphyllum. The sequence continues at coordinate 118,285,621 of NC_141156.1, forward strand.
AATATAGTTATTTTTTAACATGCTAGGTGTATGTTAAATAATGATAATCTTTCAAGTGTTTATTGGGCTAAAGCTATGAATACTTTAGTATATCTCATAAATAGGAGTTCCACAGAACCACTTACTAATCTCACTCCAGAAGAGATTCATACAATCAAAAAAGTCGATGCATCTCAACTTAGAGTATTTGGTTGAGTTGCATATATGCATATTGATGATGAATTGAGAAGAACACTTGATCCTAAGTATCAAAGATGTATTTTGATTGCTTATTCTATTCAGTCCAAAGGGTATAGACTGTATGATCTTGATTCTAAAAAGTTTTTTGTCTCAAAAGATGTTCCTTTTGATGAAGATGACAAGTGGTATTCAGCCCCAACAACTTCATATCATAAAGATGAGTTACATGGAAGACATATTTCTAAAAATGCAGCCTCTACTTCAACACATACCAATGTTGATGTGTTTTTAGAAGAAGAACTAGAGAATACAATTGAGAATTCAGCATAGCCAGCTCTTAGAAGGTCTAAAAGAGTTACTCATCCCTTAGAGTGGCTTATCTATAGTACTAATCTTGCTACTCACATGTAGCATTCATGTCAAAAGTTTATTCCATCATTGAACCTTAGACCTACAACAAATCACGTACAAAGGAAGAATGGAATTCAACCATGGATGAAGAGTACAAAGCTCTTATGATTAACAAGACATGGGAACCTCATGACCTACTAGAGGATAACAAGGCTATTTGATGTAAGTGGGTGTACAAAGTCAAGTTGAATGCTAACGGTACAATCAATAGATACAAAGCTAGATTATGTTCTAAAAGACTTGGAAAAAATATTGAGAAGATGATGATGAGACCTTTTCCTCAATCACAAAAATGATAATTCTTGGACTTGTGATTGCTCTTGCTACTCATTATGGATGTCCCATACACCAAATGAATGTAAAAAGATATTTTTTAATTCGAGACTTGTAGGAAGAGGTTTACATACAACAACCACCAGGATATGTAGATGTCAACCATCCATACATGGTGTGCAAACAAAGGAATGTTGGGGGTAAAGGCACCTTCGCCTAGCCGCCCGTGTATTATTACACTGACAGTCAACCGCCACTACACACTGCAGGTGGCGGGCGCCCGTCACCATCACTTTATTCTTTATTCTTTTAGTGACAGTTTGAATGAAGGAAGGCCCGGTCACACATTGTGACTGTTGGTGTTCCCATTTCTTGTTGCTCTCTTTCTTGCTCTTGCTCTCCCGCCATAGCTCTCGAGTCCAAGCTTCGATCCTTCTCTCCCTTTCAATTGGTATCAGAGCTTGGCTTCTTGACTCTTGAGCTTGGCTTGTGGCATTCTCATCTCCCCATCGACTCCCTACTCACATTGGGTCTCCTTCCCGACAACCATATCCGACTCCTTCGAGCTCCTGTCACTCCCTGGCTTCCTGAGCACCTTCCCGGCATTGTTGGGCACCTTCAAGGAATTACATCAGAGGTATTTGATCATTTTCTTCAAGGTTTACTTCAGCTCTCAGGTCACATAGGCTGTGAACAGTTTGGGGCAGCCACCATTGAAGCTCCCTTGCTTCATATCTTCTTTGCCTTGCCCAAGACCCCTTGAGGCTTGGTGTGTGCCCCCTTGGGCACCTACTTGAGCCCCTCCTCCACCCTAGTTGTGCCACGTGGGTTGTAGGCTACCCAGGATAGCATCACGCTATTTGCATCTCATTCCAAGCTGATCTCCATCTGCATCACACCGGTCCTCCTCAAGCTCCAGGCCATTGGGCACTTCCACAGGCTTCATTTGAGGCATTTACACATGCTTTGATGCTTCGTATTGAAGACTGAGCATTGACATTGCTTCTGGGCTGATTTAGCACTATTTTGGGACTGTCATAATAGTCCACAGACAGTTTATAATAGTGCTACAGTAACATTTGATGCTTATGCTTGCTCGGCATTGTCATTTGATGCCTGGTTGGTCCCGTATGATGCCTACATGTTAAGGGAATGTATTGTTTGGCAACCATTTGGGATTGAAATTTATCAATTTTTGACAGTCATTTCATGCTGTAATAAAAGCAGGCTGAAGCTATTCTACATGCTTTGGGTTATGCCTATTGGTTCCGGTCTATGTCTTGGATATATGCCATGAAGTATTGATCTTTGGGGTACGACTTCAAGCTTGGATTTCATTCCGGATGCTTTTGAAAGAGCTTTGACATTAGCACTCATTGACATGGTTCGTGTTTGATAGTGGTATATGCTTTGACAGTGATGCTCTTTGGGTTTATGCATATCCGTTGCCTATGGCTTGATGCTCATGTCACGGTTGATTACCCTATGCATATGTTGAGCTTGAGTGCTCATTGAAGCTCTACCTTGGATGCATTTTGGATTATCTAGACTAGTCTTGGATGTTACTTGGCTTGTCAGAGTTTGGATTGGGATGTATTTGATGTCTTACATGCTTATGGATGCTACATACGGATGCTCTACCGCCTACATGTTCGGGATGTACTATTAATGTATTGTCTTGGACTTATATCATTAGCACTGTGTCTTGCATTGGATTGAGCTCTTGAGCTTGTACATGTGGCTTTTGTGCCAGTGGGAGCATTCTTGAATGCTTATCAGTCATTGAGCAGGCGGTACTTTTATGCATTGAGTAGTTACATGCTATTGAGCAGTTTGGGATTTCTTACCCTTTGGGATGATACATTATATGTCTTGGTTCACTGTATGCTTATGAGCTGAGTCTCAGATTTGGATCCGTATCTTTGTGAGCTAACACCTACTTGTGTCAAGTTTTGGTAGTGGCAGGAACACTTTGCCCTATTTGACTGGGGTGTGTGCCTACTCACTGGCAGATGTTTGTATGACATACTTGGGTGTTGGATTCATGCTTATCGACCGTCATATGCTTATGTTAGGCCCGCATGATGCCGGCTTTGGTCTTGGCAGTATTTGATTGCCTTGGGATCCGATTTTGGCACTATTAGCTCTCTTTTACTGAAATTTGCAATTTATTACAGCAAGCATATATGTATGGACTGACATGGATTTTTCATGCTGAAACATTTTGAAGTGATGTATTTTCAGTAGTACTTGGTGGGTAGCAGCTTTGATTCCACTTTTCTCACCATTTTCTCTCAATTTTGGTGATTTTTTGGTCATTTTCTATAGTAAACAGCAAGCAGTTTTGAACTGTCTATAGTCTTCTAGCCTACATTATGGCGAGTTCATCCACTGATCATGCTATTTTCAACATCACTAAGCTTGATGGTACGAATTACTCTTATTGGAAGAGCCAGATTTGGCAAGTATTGGTGCAGAAATCACAAATCAAACCTTTGAGGTTGAGTGGGCATCCGCCTGCAACTATGCCAGATGAGGAATGGCTTGAGCTTGATGAGTTATGCAAGTCCACTATTGTATTGTCTCTCACAGAATAGGTTCATTACAATGTCTTTGAGGAAGAACAGAGTGCATGGAAGTTGTGGAATAAAATAAAGAATCTCTATGACAAGAAAAGTCCAGCGAGTTAGATGTATTGGCTGAAGCAGCTTATGGATCTGCGCATGAAGGAGAATGTGAATATGTCTGCTCATTTGAGCCAGTTCCATGCTATACTCAAGAACTTGACTTCGCAGGACATCACTTTTGCAGAGGATACCACTCCTCTTTTCTTGCTTGGTACTCTTAATGAGTCATGGGATGTATTCTGCATTACATTACGTGCCTCTACTGCTACCTTGAAATTATTTGATGTTGAGAGTGCTCTTCTGCAGGAAGAGGTTAACCGTAAGAATTTGGATGTCTCTCGTGTGTCTCATGCTATGATAGTTAGAGGCAGGAATGATGGATATGGAAAGCATGGCAGTGGTAGTGGCCGTGGACGGGATTATCAGAAATCTCGGTCCAAGTCTCGTGGGAAGTCACGTAGCAAATCCTATGGCAGGAATGCAGATGTTACTTGTCACCATTGTGGCAGGAATGCATATGTTACTTGCCACCATTGTGGGAAAAAGGGCCATATTAGGCCACAATGCCATGAACTGCGCAATGAAAGGTGCAAAGATAAGGGAAAAGACAAAGTGTAGGATAAGTCTTCTGATTGCAGCATAGTGCCTGCAAAGTCCAGTGTTAAAATTGAAGAGATCAATATTATGCAGCCTAAGGATATTGATGATGATGATTATATCCTAGCAGCTTCTTCTAGTGCTTCGCAGATGACAGAGATACACTCTATATATGCACATTGTTGGCTCTTGGACTCAGATGCATCCTTTCATGTGACACATTGCCGAGAGTGGTTTCATTCATACCGTACTGTTTTAGGTTCTGTGCGCTTGGGTGATGATAGCTATCTTGATATTGTGGGCATTGGTGATGTTAGGTTGCAGTTTCCTTCTGGTAGTAATTTTGTATTGAAGGATTTACGTCATGTACTTGCTTTGACACGAGTGATCTTCCATGCATGGCCTCTATCCCTGCATTGACATGAGTGATCTTCCATGCAGGTACATGACGTACATCCTGCTTTGACAGGAGTGATCTTCCATAGAGGATTGTGAGAGGTGCCAAGGCTGGAAGCCTCTATCCCTTGATTGTATCAGCTTCTTTCCTTGATCATGTTTTGTCTCTGGGTTCTATCCCACATATATCTCTTTGGCATGCCCATTTGGGCAATATGTCTTTGAAGGGAATGAAAATTCTTTCTGGTTTGTAGTACTTACCACCCCTTGATTATGCATGTTTTGATTCATGTGAGCATTGTCTTTATGGCAGGCAGACTAGGTCTACGCATAAGAAGTCTTGTAGGCCATGCATGAGTGAGCCCTTGGCATTGGTACATTCGGATGCATGTGGTCCCATGCCTTGTCAGTCTATGGGTGGTGCAAAGTACTTTGTTACATTCATAGATGATTTTTCACGAAAAGTTTGGGCTTATCCCATTAAGCTGAAATCCGATGTCTTGGTTGTGTTTCAGAGATGTCTTGCATTGAGTCTAGGTATAGGCTAAAATGCCTACGGATAGATAATGGGGGTGAGTATGTCTCACGTGCTTTTGAGCAGTTATGTGATGAGAGGGGTATTAAGCGTCAGTTGACCACCCCCTACACTCCCCCACTAGAATGGTTTGGCTGAGCGGATGAATAGAACCATCCACGAGCGTGTACGTAGTATGCTTAGCCACGTAGGCCTACCACAGAGCTTTTGGGCTGAGGTAGTTAGTACAGCTGTCCATGTCATAAACAAATCACCTTCTAGTGGTTTGGATTTCCAGGTTGCAGAGGAGGTATGGACAAGAAAACCTCCCTCTTATGTGCATCTCCGTGTCTTTGAATGTGAGGCATTTTGCCATGTGCCTAGGGACAAGAGAAGTAAGCTAGATCCTAAGAGTGTCAAATGCATTTTCCTTGGTTATGGGGATGCAAGAGAGATGGGTTACTGTCTTTGGGATCCGCAGGCGTGTGGAAAGTCATCTGCAGTCATGATGTAGTCTTCCATGAAGACAAGATGCATCGGTAGCCTGAGAGAGTTGTTGAGATCCATAGGGTCATATTTTAGGAGGAGCCGAGAGCTCCCGCACAACAAGTTGGACAGCCTATAGCTGCAGAGCAGATGCTCATGGTCAGGGTGTTGGACAGGCAACAGAGCCTGCCATGAGACGGTCTACTAGAGACAGACGTCCACCTGATAGATTTTAGCCCTTGATGCATTATGTCTTGGTTGCAGATACAGGTGAGCCTTTCACTTATGATGAGGCTATGTGCAGGGGTGACAGTCACTCTTGGGAGAGGGCTATGCGCAAGTGGGTGTACAAGATGAAAAGTACCTTTGGACACCCCAAGCCGGCATACAAGGCTAGATTGGTAGCAAAGGGTTTTAAGCAGGAGCATGGTGTGGACTTTGATGAGGTCTTTTCTCCTGTGGTTAAGATGACCACCCTGTGTTTAGTCTTGGCTTTGGTTGCTCAGCTTGACTTGGATTTATACCAGATGGATGTCAAGACGGCTTTCTTACATGGGGATTTGCATGATGAGATTTATATGGAGCAGCCTAAGGGCTTTGCAGAACCTGGCAGGGAGCACCTAGTGTGCAAATTGAAGAAAAGTTTTTATGGCTTGAAACACACACCTAGGGAGTGGTATCATAAGTTTGATGCCTTTATGCAGTCACATGGAAAAAGAATGATGATAAGGCACAAGCCATTATCAAATTTGAATTGGATGACAGCTACATCCACCATGTGGATACCTACGAAACCTCTAATGATACATGGAAGAGATTAGATACTTTGTTTGGTGCACAATCAAAGTCATCTAAGAATGGATTGTTGATTGAATTTTTCAAGTTAGATATGAAACCTAACACATCTCATGCAACTCATTTAAACTACATGGAAAGTCTCCTTACTCATCTTGCAAGGATTGATCTCAAGATGGATGAAGATATTTGTACTGGTGTCCTGCTAAAAATTTTGCATCCTGATTAAAGCTTTCTTGCTAGAGGAGGAAAAGAAGATAAATTCAAAGGAAGAACCAAGCACCTCTAAAGATGAACAAATGTATGTCAGTAACAGGTACAAAGGGAAGAAGGACAATCTATTCTATGACTTTTGCAAAAGAACTAGACACACTGAGAATTTTTCCATGCCAAAAAGACGTCTCAAAATCCCTGTCTAGCCGCTATTAAGGAAGAAGAAGACCATGGAGCAAAGGAAGAAGAAGAAGAAGAAGAAGAAGAAGACCACCAAGAGAAGGACAAGCCTCATCAGTCCTTCTACTCCTATTCTGATAAACTTTTTTAGCATTGTATTTCCTAGCCCTAATGCTTCTGACATAAGCTTGTAAAATGCTCATGTAACCTTGTACTATAGCCTCTACACACTTTGTGAGGCCCCTGTTACAGCCTCTAGATGTCCATCATGTTTTTGGTACCCACACTTAGCCTTTTCTGCGAGATAGCCTCTAGTATTTACCATGTTTGTGGTACGTCCACACTTTGCAGGTGGTGCTCACTAAAGCCTCTACACACTTTGTAATTTCTAGTTGTGATTAAGGAGGGGTGTTGAGATTTCCAATCACATCCATGTTGCCTCTTTGTATGAAGCATATGGGTTGAGGTTTTGTAGGCTACTTGAATCCCATAGGCATAGAGGGGAAGACTGCCACCTACCTTGTTTTATATAGCATTGTACTTGGATGTCACTTTCATATATGATGAATGCAATGTCATTGTCCTTTTTTTCTTTAGCTTAGCGTACTTGATTTTCTTGTGTTTGTACTTCTAGTCAAGTCTTGATTCATGTCATGTCCAAATACTCATGAGTCTAGTGTTGCTCTTTATGAGCTACCTTAGCTGCCATGCTCTAGATCCGTGTTTTTTACGTAAATGAGCCTCTACGCCAATGGAAGTCAATCTCAAACTTGTGAAAGATGATGGATTCAAAATTATTGATGCCAAGCTATATAGACAATTAGTTGGTTGCCTAATCTATCTAACCATAACAAGGACTCATTTTTCTTTTGTGATAAGTTTTGTTACTTGATAGTGTCACTAGATTACATCCATAAGGATTCTTAGATATGCAAAAGTCACTTGAGACTCTAGGTTACTTTATGAGTCTACTTTAGCCTTGAAGCTATTTCAATATACGTATGTTGATTGATCGAACTAGGAATATTAAGGATAGAAGGTCTACTTCAAGATATTGTTTCTCATTGGGGAGTGGTATAATTAGTTGGTATAGGAAGAAGTAGCCCAAAATTGCATTATCATCTTCTGATGTCCTGAATACAGAGTAGTAGAGCTAATGCACTTGTGAGATTGTATGGTTGAGAAGAATGCTTGCAGATATTGGTGTACCAATTGAATGACCAACTAAAGTCTTCAATGATAATCTCTCAAGTATTTATGTTGCCAAACATAATCCTATCTTGCATGCACTTGAAAGCAGATAATAAGAAGATGACACAAATAGTTGATCAAAAGGAACTCACAATCAAGTAGACAATAATGGAAGCAAGCAATGTAGTGATAGTAGAAGTGATTGAACATGCTCAAATAGATTATGTCTTGATTGAATATGAGAAGTAGAATGATAAGAAATATGAATTAGATCTCCTCACACACACACACACACACACACACACACACACACACACACACACACACACACACACACACACACACACACACACACACACACACACACACACACACACACACACACACACACACACACACACACACACACACACACACACACACACACACACACACACACACACACACACACACACACACACACACACACACACACACACACACACACACACACACACACACACACACACACACACACACACACACACACACACACACACACACATCCCTCGTATAATGACTTTTTAACCTAGCTCAATACATATAGCAGTGAATTTGGTAGGCTATTATTCTATCTCAAGATTGCAGATTAGTAAAAATTGATTCAGTCCTAGCTAAATTATTAGCAAGGTAGATACTTGAGACATTATCACAAAAGACTTCAATTGATCCTTCAACTAGTACACCAATATCTACAAGCATTCTTCTCAACCATACAATCTCACAATTGACATTAGTTGCTCCTTTGTATTCAACTTCAGTAGATGACAATGCAATTCTGGGTTGCCTCTCACTAGACCAACTAATTATACCACTTTAAAATGAACAAAAATATCATGAATCAAACCTTCTATGCTCAATATTTCTAGCCAAATTAGCATCTATGTATCCAAATAACTTCAAGGTTGAAGTAGACTCATAAAATAACCTAGAGTCTAAAGTGCCTTTGACATACCTAAGAAGCCTCTTGGCTACAATCTAGTGACTTTGATGGGGTTCATGTATAAATTGATTGACAAGAGTTACAACATAAGCTAGTTTAGGCCTTGTTATGGGTAAATAGATTAGGCAACCAACTAATTGCATATATAGATTGTCATCATCAAGTTTGGATCCATAATCTTTCATAAGTTTGAGATTAACTTTCATTGGAGTAGAGACTAGTTTATAGGAATGCATAGTAAATCTCTTTAAGATTTCATTAGCATACTTGGTTTAGTTACACTGATAAAGAAAAGTCTAATTTGCATTCCTTAAGACTTCAAGCCCAAGAAAGTATTTTAACTGACCAATGTCTTTCAAATCATATTCCATTCCAAATAGATTTTTGACATCATGCATGCTTGCAAAACTACTGCCGATAAGTATGAGATCATCAACATAGAGAATGATCAATGTAGTATCCATACCTTCCCTCTTAATGTAGAGATTAGGATAATCATTGCTATTCCAAAATCCATGAGATTGCAAGAAAGAGTTGATTTTGGTGTATCAAGATCTGGAGGCTTGGTTCAACCCATGCAAAGACTTTGTTAGTTTGCATACCATGTATAGATGGTTGACATCTACATATCCTGGTGGGTGTTGCATGTAAAATTCTTCCTCCAAGTCTCTAATTAGAAAATCTACTTTTATGCCCATTTGGTGTATGGGCTTCCACTCCTTATTCATGGCTAAATTCCATTTTTCCTTTATGTATGCTTCATTATATGATTGAGGTTCAATGATGGAAGAGACTTCTGACATGAATGCCACATGTGTAGGAGCAAGATTGGTAGTGTAGTAAGCTACTTAGAGGGATAAGTATATCTTATAGACCTTCTAAGAGCCGATTGTGCAAAATTTTCAGCTACATTATTTGGTTCTTATGAAAACATACTAACATTAGTATGAGCTGAAGTAGCATGAATATGGTTGCCATGTGCCTCATTTTTATGATATGAAGTTGTTGGGGCTGAATACCAACTGTCATTCACATCAAAAGCAACATCTCTTGAGACAAAAAAATTCTTAGAATTAGGATCATATAGTCTATACCCTTTGGTATATAACCAATAAAAATGCATATTTGAGACTTAAGACCAAGTTTTCTTCTTGATTCAACATCGATATGCATACATGAAACACAATCGGATACTCTAAGATAAGATACAATGGGATTTCTACTTGTATATGCCTCATTTGGAGTGAGATTGTTAAGTGCTTCTTTGGACTCCTATTTATGAGATATACTAAAGTATTTAGGGGTTCAACCAAATAATCATTTAGAAGATTAGCATAATTTAACATAGTCCTAATATGCTTAATAATAACTCTTAATACTTATAGCATCCTAAAAAGGTTGTTTGAGCCATCCCCCATATGTCTGTATGGATGATTTCATGTCTTTGCTTTGCTCTATAGGTACTCTTCTTGAACCTTGTTCTTTGTTGTTTCCCAAAGTAACATGAGGAGCATGTATGGTTGTCTCCATTGAATTGGAGTATAGGTAGTCCTTCCACTAGCTTCTCTCTCTTCAAATGCATGATGCTTTTGTTATTCATGTGTCCAATCTTCTATGCCACAATGTCATTGAGGAAGAGGGAGTCTTGCTTTAGTAGTTTGCTTGATGAGGTGTAAATGTCTTCAATTTGAATAGTCTATCAATCTTCTCTCCTTGTGCAACTAGTTTGCCATTCTTTTTGAACTCTTATACAAAGCATACATTTGGATTGGGTTTAACTTCGTGTCCTTGATCAATAATTTGACCAAATGAAAGTAAATTAGCAATGAGAGTAACTAAAAGAATAGACAAGTTGTTTACCTTGCTTAATGACATTTGGATAGGAATAATACCTTGCTTAATGACAAGTTGTTTACCTTGTTTAATGACATTTGGATAGGAATAATCTCTAGTGCTAACTATTTGTGTGGTACTAAGGGGCTGAATTGAATTGAACCATGTAGAGTGATGAGTCATGTGATTAGAGGGTTCAAAATCCATGAACCATTAAACTTGAAGGTTTAAGTGGCTCATACACATAGATATAAATACTTGTTCATTGCCATTGTTGGACTGATATGAAGTTGATGCCATGTAGTTGGTATTTAAAGATATTCCATTGGCTAGTCCATTTTGAAGTAGGGGTCTTCTACTTTAGACTTTGGGTTACATTATGAGTTTACTTCAGCCTTGATGTTATTTGGATAGATGGATGTTGATTGGGTGGGCTGGGAATATTGAGGATATAATTTATATTTTAGTATATTGTTGTGCATTGGAAAGTGGTATAATCATTTAATTGGTCCAATAATAAGCAACCTACAATTGCATTGTCATCTAACTTCTGAAGTTGTGTAAAGAGGAGCAAATAATGTCACTTGTGAGATTGTATGTTGTGAGAAGGACTTGCAAATATTGGTGTACCAATTGAATGACCAATCAAAGCCTTTTGAGACAATCCCTCAAGTATCTACCTTGCCAATAATCATAACTTGCATGCCAGGACCAAATATATTGAGATTAATTATGACTTTATCAAGAGAAAGTCTTGAATCAAGAGATTGATTTAATTCATTGCTCTACACATGGTCAACTTGTAGATATATTCACAAAGGCACTTGGAAGAGATAAGTTCAACATTTTTAGGAACTTGGGGTATGCAAGTACACGGGGCATAATAAAATTTAGATGCAAACTGACACACATATAGCTACTAATTAGCATATAGGACTAGTAGTCATATAGTTGCTAATTAACATATAGATGTTTCTTGGTATATAGCTACTAATTTGCATTCAAGTTAGCATACATATAACTATGTTAACTAGAATATAATTGCATATAAGCATACAATGCTTATTAGCATACATGTTACTATAAATAACACTCTTAACTAGCACTGTTAACTAGTATATAGTAGACTATTAACTAGCACACAATGCCTTTAAATGGAGGCATAATTGACATGAAATAACAATGACATGATACTAGACATCTCAATAAAGATATTACACTTTAGATATCCTACTTTACATGTGGATATGATTGATCAAAAGTACTCCTACTTTTCAACCTTATTTTTCTACTACTGAGCTTCCTAGAATAATGCAAATCTTTAGGGCCAATAACTTGAAATTCAATTGTTAACATTTGTTGATGTAAAAAGATAAAATGTTCCTAAGATCACTCTCCACACTCTCACCATTGGGATTAATATACAGTAGTAGTTGCTTGTGCTTGTTAGTAGTTGTTTGACTGCTAGTTAGTCGCTTCCTATATGCTAATTAGAGATTATCTATGTGTGCTAATGAGAATTTGACTTTTATCAAGAAATACTTTTGGGATTTTGATGTATAGTGAGGATGATCCCTTGGACACTATGGCATAGAAGTTGGAAGTAAACTTGGATTATGATAGTGAGGAGAGGTGATGTCTAAGATGAAGGTGATGTGTTAGAAGGGGTGTAAAAGTCAAAGAAAGTCATCGATATTGCTAAGATGCAACTCTAGCGAATGATGGAGATGGGAGGGGAGAGCTTGTATATGTGGACATGGATAAGATAAGGAGCTTCCCTATTATTGACTTTCTTTCTATTGCATAACTAACTATATTTTTGAGATACATATGCACTCAAAAATTTGACATGAGAGGAGCTCCTATTATTTCAAGTGTTAAACCTACATTGGTAGACTAGCTCTCACCTAGTCACTCTCCTCTCCTCTCCTCTCCTCTCCTCTCATCTCCTCTCCTCTCCTCTCCTCTCCTCTCCTCTCCCCTCCTCTCCTCTCCTCTCCTCTCCTCTCCTCTCCTCTCCTCTCCTCTCCTCTCCTCTCCCCTCCTCTCCTCTCCTCTCCCCTCCCCTCCCCTCCCCTCCCCTCCCCTCCTCTCCTCTCCTCTCCTCTCCTCTCAAACCACTAGGTTCATAATAAGTAAGCAAGAAAACTAATGATTTTGAATGTATTAAAATTTTTAGAGTGTGAATGTATGTTTGAAACTTTGCTTGTATGTCTTATTCATGTTCTTTAACTATATTGCATTCAAGTTAGTATTCATTCTCAACAAGGATTAAAGATCATAGAGGATGTATGTATGTTTGATTGTTTGATTGATCTCATGCCTTAGCTTCAATATGGGAAATGGTTGTGAGAAGTAGATTTCATATATATGAAGTCTTGAAGAGGTGGCTAATGTTGTTGCACTGGTCAAAGGAAAGATTCTATAATTTCCTAAGCTAAGGCCCAAATCAAGGAGATGATGAACACTTTTTAGCTACAAAAGGATTGTGGGTGTTTGGGGTTCAAAACCCAATGAGTTCATGTTTATGAAACCCATATTATTGTGATACAACACATGCATATGTAGAATATGAGTTCATAGCTGACTTAAAATCTCAATTCACATGCTTATAAAAATAGTCAAATCTTAACATTGATGCGACCATACTTACAAAAGATCATGTCTTTTAGTTACACCAACACAAATTTTGAGTGTTTCAACTACATATATCAAATATGCCTAGATAAGAACATGCACAAATCTTAGATTATTTAAACTACATTTGTAGCTAAAATTCATAAATAAAAACATTGGTAGGCCAACACATGCATATTGAAAATCCATATATAGATTCAAAATCACCTACCAAAGTATGTAGCCATATTCTTATCGTTTGATGAGATGTAATTTTTATGCATAACGATGAGGGTATTATAAGAGTAAATTAAAGAAAGCAAAGATGAGGCATGTTTGAAATCTCTCTAGATGGATCTATGGATGTATCTATTCAGATGCATGCATGCATGCATGAATTTGATGCATCTTTTTGCACATCAAGGGAGTAAGGGCCGAGAGAGAGAGAGAGAGAGAGAGAGAGAGAGAGAGAGAGAGAGAGAGAGAGAGAGAGAGAGAGAGAGAGAGAGAGAGAGAGAGAGAGAGAGAGAGAGAGAGAGAGAGAGAGAGAGAGAGAGAGAGAGAGAGAGAGAGAGAGAGAGAGAGAGAGAGAGAGAGAGAATTTGTTGGTTATGATGGCATGTAGTTTAGGGGGTGACACGTGTAGATAAAGCAAAGAGATAAAACCTTGTAGTATTGATGTGAGAGATTAAGTAATGTGCTGAAAATTGTCAATATATGTAATATGTGCATTTTATATAACTTTACACTTGAGTGAGCTTCACATCCTTAAGTTGACAAGAGGTTATTAGCAGATGTGAGAAGTTTAAGGAACACGTTGAAACATTGATATTGCCATAACTATTGCAATCTTATTACTCAATTAGAAGCTTCATCATCTTTGTCAAAGTGCCACATGATTACCATAAAAACAAATGAGCATGCTCTTGAACAACCAAGGCTCTATAGTTCACCCTTTTTTTTCTTTATAGTACCGTGTGTGTGTGTGTGTGTGTGTGTGTGTGTGTGTGTGTGTGTGTGTGTGTGTGTGTGTGTGTGTGTGTGTGTGTGTGTGTGTGTGTGTGTGTGTGTGTGTGTGTGTGTGTGTACCTTAACCCCTTAAAGAAACTTCTATATTTGAATTGGAAACCCTTGCACTTATGCATACATGCATATTCCATTTTTAAAGACATGGCTAGGATTCCATCGATTTTAGCCTTGGTGTATCAATTAAGTAGTTCACTATTGACCTATATTGTGGACACCTCTACACTTATACATAGTTGGTATTTAAAATGCATCTAGGATTCCATCAATTCTAACGTAGGGTTACTAAGTAAGAAATTTACTATCAACTCAAATATTGAACACCATAGTCTTAGCCTAAATCGATGAATAAGAACATCTAAAGGCATAGACAAGGGTGCATGCAAACACATTGCCCCCCAAATTACTCGACTATCTTTGTAAGTACCTTAAACCCTTCAAGATATTTTTGTATTTGGACACCTTTGCACCTAAGCATACATTAATATTTGGACACCTTTGCACCTAAGCATACATTAATATTTGGACACCTTTGCACCTAATCATACATTAATATTTGGTTTTTAAAGCCATGTCTAAGAAAATTTTAACCTAGATCTATCATTAAAGCATTTTAATACTAACTCAAATCTTAAGTGACTTAATGTTAACCTGAAATGTTAAACAAAAATATTTAAAGAGAGAGTAGACCATTTACACACATACACATTGTGGTGACTTTGTTTATGTACATAAACACACACATACACATTGTGTTGTACATAAACACACACATACACATTGTGGTGACTTTGTATAAGGAAACCCCCCCCCCCCCCCCCCCCCCCCCCAGCAAGCCACATATAGGGAAAGAAAGATAATATATTTTAGTGCTCAAGGATGTCTTTAAAACTAGAAACCAACTCCTTGTGATAGATCCACAATGTTTAAAACCCTAGCCCAACAACAAAACCTTCTTTAAAATTCTTATTTAACTTAATCTTCATTATTTATGGCTACTACATATCACATAACTTAACTTAATATCTGTAATATATCAATTAATTAGTTCATTTTACTTAACTTGGTACACTTATCTCTTTTCCTCTGACCTAAACATTGTCCAAATTTAGATTTGCTCTCTCTATCTAGGAAGCTCTAGGTAATTATATCTTATCTTACTTTTGGGTGGCTTAGTGCGAACTCCTATAAATTCTAAGGTCACCGTATACAAATAATTATTCCCTTGCTAAGCTCCTTAGTTTCATTCATTCATTCTCTTTATCTCTCTAATAGTTTGATACACTTATATATTCTCATTCACATTAAATACTTTGACTATGGAAATTGAGTAAGCAAGCCAAGGGCTTATTGTAACACCATTGCTTCCTACCCCCCAAGTAGGACCAAAATCCTAGATCCAAAGAGTAACTTAGGCATTTCCAAATCTTAAAGTATGCATCTATATTAATATTTGACTCAATCTTCCAAAAAAATCATTGTATAACATTTTTATCTCTCATCATATCGCAATATTTGGGGCATAAGTCAAAGAACATACCTTTGTGTGAGCCAAATCATTCAATATAAGACCAAGTCTCCATATACATCAAATTGACACATGTATTGTTCTACATCTCAATTACCAATACATGAGGTATATAGTTGAAATTCACACACTCTCTCTAGTGTAATTAAACTACTCTAATAGGTCTCTAAAACTAATTTTCAAAGTGCTTTTATACTTTTGTCACTCCCTTGGTTTATTTTTAGTATAAAAGGTGCTTATGCTTTCTTAGATTACCTTGAGCTTTCTTGATCTCTTTAGTTTTCTTTATTTAGGTGAAAGCATGATTTTGTGGTACAAAACTTTTGTACTTTGAAAGTTGGAGGGAGTTTGGAATTTCTTTTTTTGTATTTGAAGAAACATTGAAAACTTTTGTAATTTAAAGTTGAAATTAAATAACAAAGTCAGTAGGCTCATTATGTTTTGAATGTTGATAGTCAAATGTGTACTGGTGGCTGCATGCAAACTTTCTTTTTTTGAAATTTTCTTAATGTGATATGAGGTCTTGGATGGAAGCTCTTCATTGAGGCTAGTCCACTTGATACTCTCTTCTTCCTATTCATGGTTTCTATAATATTTCCACACAATAAAAGTTAGTTGGTTAGTTCAAAAGTTAGTTAGTCAAATAATAAGTTAGTAAGATTACTAACTAAAGACTAACTAAGGTAAAAACCAACTAACACTAATAACTAATTATTTTTATTTAATTAAAAATATTTTATTTAGAAAAATTGAGAGTCGTAAATCCGATATTTTTCTCGGATTGACATGGATTGTAGCCACCCTTCACGTAAGTTACAGCCTGAACGAGACTTATGAGCTATATTAATCACTAGTATTAATGTGTATAGTTTGGATGGTCTAAAAATATTAGATTTTTGGACAAGACTAGTATATTTTAGATATTATCCTAAAGAGATATGGAGATTTCTAGAACTGGATGCCATTTAAAAGAAAAGACAAGTGATGTTTTGATTACTTTTGGAGATTTTATCAAAAGAAAAAAATAAAGAAAGGATTTGAGAAATTGTGTGCGCCGTGATCGCAGTCTACAGAGAGAAAACAACACTTCGAGTAGTGGAGAAAAGAAGGAGTAAAGTAAGAGCTTTCTAATCAAGTGTCTTGGAGTTTTACCCCCCTTTTGAAGCCAATGGAACCATCAAATTTATGATGTGAGCATCAGATCATTGTTCTTTCCAAGATCCCCCTCCACAAAGAGCTCCACTTCTCAGCCACAAGCCCTCTTCTCTAATTCACTATAAATATGAGGCATGGGGAGGCACAAGAGAGGATAAGGAGACCCCGAGAGGTTGCGAGAGAGAGGTAGAGAGAAGGATACCCCTCCAAGAGATTGTGAAGAAGAGCTTGAAAGAGAGCTTGAGAGAGAGAGGGAGACAGAGAGAGAGAGAGAGAGAGAGAGAGAGAGAGAGAGAGAGAGAGAGAGAGAGAGAGAGTTACGCCGAGAGGCTCCACAATTCCCTCTATCTCAATCCTCAACTTAGCCATCTTCTCCTACACTCTCCCATCTCGAATTTATTTCGCCTTCTTAATCTCTTGAGTCTACTCGTGGACAATGGCTCCTAAGCGAAGAATGTCACGTGCAGATGGCAATCCCATAACCAACAATGAAGCTTCAGACAAAGGCATCACCGTCAATCCAAATTGCGGTACCGGTCGTAAGTAATGTATTTGCAAATTGATAGATGTTGTTTTGATTCTCATATGAGATACGTTAGGCCCATACTATAATGCACGAGTAAAGATCATTTCATCTCACATATTCATAAGATGGAGCTTGCAAAGTTCATATATCAAGGAAAGTTAATTGCACCTAGTTGCATATGGCTTATTCGTTGATATAGCAATTACGAGGAAGAATTAGTCAAGGGTTATGAAGGATATAGTCATTAAAAGAATGACATTAAAAGATTGTGCATACAAGTGCTAGGTTAAAGCATAGTCAAGGGTTATAAATAGCATAATTGCTAAAAGAATATGACATTAAGAATCATGATTAGAAAGTACTAGTTTAGATACTTCAAAAGTACTTAGCCTAAGAGCCCAAATATTGAGAAGAACTAGATTCTAGCTCAAGGCAAGGCCTATCGGAGTCTAATTACTTGAGATAATATCACACTTATCTTATCAAGTATTTACATGTTATGCCTATAACATATTTTGATATATGAGGATAATTTTCTATTTGCCTCATGACTTGACTAGAAGCTAGTACAAGAAATTAATCATAAGGGTTAAAACTGATCCATCAGATAACAATGACTTTTGCCAATCCAAATTCAGGGTTGGGTTATCAATCAAGGTAAGTGACCTATAGAACTTACATCATGAATAGTGTTTGAACCCTTAACATATGCCCTAGCCGAAGGAAGGAAGTATTAAGAAACATTTTTGCATAGTATTGCTCTTAGATCTGTTTAAAGTTGAGAAAGAGAGAGACAGGGAAACTCCATTTTCTTGAGCCTTCAGGCTCTCAAGGTCATTTCTTCATGTTCCACACACTAAACTGAAAAGCACACACAATACAAAGATAAAGTGACCTAGTGTAAGTGTAGACTAGATAGACTAACTCTAGTCAGGTCACTAACTGACTACTAACCCGAATTATTTAATGTAGTCACATGTAGACAGCTGCACACACTAGCTGTCATAGATGTCGGTCATAGATAAAGACACACTGACGGTGAGCTTGATTTCTAACACTCCCCCTCAAGCTCAAAAACAAAACTCAAATAATCTGCATCACTCCAAGTAGCTGTCTAAAGTGAATGAACTTATCTTTACCAAGTGATTTGGTAAAGATGTCTGCTACTTGGTCTTCGGTCTTCACATGCTCCAAGTCAATCTGATATGGTAAAACCATTTCCCTGATGAAATGGTAGTGAACCTCAATGTGTTTTGATCTTACATGATAAACAGGATTGCTTGCTAACATAACACAGCTCAAATTGTCACAGTACAGCTTGACTTTGCTGTCCAAGTGTATTCCCAAGTCATTCAGCAACTTCTGTAACCACTTAGCTTCACAGGCCGCTAAGGCCGCACCATGATACTTTGCTTCTGTACTGGACAATGCAAGTGTAGGCTGCTTCTTCCTCTGCCAACAACTGATCATGCTACTACCCAATCCAAATGCATAGCCGCTGGTTGACCTCCTATCATACGTGCAACCAGCCCAGTCAACATCAGTGTACCCCATCAAGTGAAGGGGTTTCCCATATGCATAAAACAGCCCATGATTTGTGGTACTCTTTACATATCTCAGAATTCTCCTAACTGCATCCAAGTGTGGTTTGCGAGGCTTCTGCATGAACTGACTGATCAGCCCCACAACATAACTCAAGTCAGGTCTAGTGATCGTGAGATAGATCAAGCTGCCTACCATCTGTCTGTACATAGTAACATTCTCAATCTCTGTCCCAACATCAATCTGCAGCTTGACATTCTGTTCCAAAGGCATATCCATAGGCTTGCAATCAGCCATACCATATTTCTGTAACATGTCATGAGCATACTGCTTCTGTAGTAGCCATATGCCTTGAGGTCTAGAGACAATCTCAATCCCCAAAAAATATTTCAGCTCTCCAAGGTCCTTGACCTTAAACTCAGCCTGTAGACATGTCTTTATTTCAGCAATCCCATTTTCATCATCTCCTGTAATGATTAAGTCAGCAACATAGACAACCAGGAAAACATAGCCATTATCTGTCTTCTTCACAAACAGACTATGGTCAGCATTACCCAATCGGAAACCATGTTGCTGCAAATAACTGTTTATGCGAGCATTCCATGCTCTGGGTGCCTGTTTCAGCCCATATAGTGCCTTTTTCAGTCGACATACATGTGCTGGAAATTCTAGATGTACATAGCCTTCAGGTTGTTCCATGTAAACCTCTTCCTGTAATTCTCCATTGAGAAATGCATTCTTTACATCCATCTGCCATAGTTTCCAGCCTCTAGCTGCTGCCAAAGCAATCATAGTTCTAACTATAGCCATCTTTGCTACAGGGCTCAAAGTCTCCTCATAATCAAGACCATACTGCTGCGCATACCCTTTTGCAACCAGCCTAGCCTTATATCTTTCCAATGATCCATCTGATTTACATTTTACCTTATACACCCACTTGCATCCAATAGGTGTTTTGCCCTCAGGCAACTGTACCAGATCCCATGTACCATTTTCAGCCAAAGCTGAATATTCCTCATCCATAGCAGCACGCCAATTCTCATCTGCAACTGCCTCATCAAACTTACTTGGTTCTCTAAAACCTGTTACTTTTGTCATAGAAGCATGATGACGGGCTGAATATCCAATGTAAGTATACCTGTCAACAGGTCTTCTGACCCTCTCTGATCTCCTAAGCTGTGGCTCACTGTGAGCTTGCCTCTCATGAGGCGGCACATAACGGCTCTGCCTAGCACCTGGCGTCATAACAGACGGAATGCTCAATTCACTGTCTAAGCTATCACTGCTAGATGAATCATAACCTGCAGTGAGTGGACCTGTTACATCTTCAAAAACCTTTTCTTTTTCCTTATCTGGTCTCCCCCTCTCACTGACATATCCATGTCAGTGGATGCAGTAGTGCGACTCCGTAATCGTCCTGTCCAAGGACTCACTGTAGATGATACATCACCTGTCTGACCACTCATGGAAGTACTCTCTGCAGGAGTATTGTCAGCATGACTCATACTGGGTGAGCCATCAGTAGCACCGCAACAGGATTCCCATACCAGGATGCTAACTCATCAAATACCACATCTCTGCTTATGAGTGTCTCATGCGTAGAAGGTACATAACACTTATAAGCTTTCCGTTCCTGTGCATATCCTATAAACACACTTTTCACTGCCTTAGGATCCAATTTCTTCCTCTTCTCATCCGGTATATGCACATATGCAATGCTGCCAAATACCTTCAAGTGTGAAATATCAGGTTTATGACCATACAGCTGTTCATACGGAGTGACATCATGAATCCCTACTGTAGGGGTTCGATTCAGCACATAGGCAGCTGTCACCACTGCTTCAGCCCAATAACCATTTGGCAGACATTTTTCATTCAGCATAGCTCTAGTTGACTCCATCAAAACCCTGTTTTTCCTCTCTGCAACACCGTTTTGCTGCGGTGTATAACTACATGTGAGCTGTCTTCTGATCCCATGTTTAGCAAGATACCTGTGAAAGTAGTTTGAGACATATTCACCTCCTCCATCTTATCTCAAGCATGATATGTAACATCCCAATTCATTTTCAGCATGTTTCTTGAAGTCTTTGAATGCATCAAACACATCATCCTTATGCTTCAAAATATAAAGCCAAGTGTACCTGCTGAAATCATCAATAAGTGAGACATAATACCGTGCACCGCCAAAAGAAGCATTATGTGAAGGACCCCAGACATCAGAGTGCACCAACTGTAAAGGCCTAGTGCTGTTTTTTACATGTATCATGAAAGGAAATCGTACCTACTTCCCAAACTGACATGCAGGGCATACATGACCAAAATCATTATACTTGAATTTAGGTAATCCAAGTACTACTTCTTTTTGCTGCATAGATTTCAGCTTTTGTACATTGACATGTCCAATCCGCTTGTGCCAAACCTCTACATCCCGAATGGCACTCTCATCATGAGCAAACATGGCTGCCTTGAGTACCGGAATGGTCGCATCCAATGTAAACATCCTGCCATCCCTTCTGCCCTTGGCAATTAACTTGCAGCCATTTCCATACTCCTCAATGAAACACCCATCTTTGTTAAATCTCACTTGCAAATTCTGTTCTGCCATTTGACCCACAGACAATAGATTCTTTGTTATGGTCGGTACATGTAATACATCATGCATGCCTTTCTTCTTGCCATCAGGCATCATAAGAGGAACAATCCCTTTATGCTTTATGTCATGTTGGGTGTCATCCCCAGTACATACATGACCATGTGTACCTGCAACCATCTCATCAAACCACTCTCCATGTGGTGTCATGTGGTTTGACGCTCTAGAGTCAATGTACCATCTGTCATCTCTATCATGTCTCGATGCATTTTTAGATACATGCTGCATGGCAAAGAGTCTATCAAGTGGCTCATCATGAGAACCACTGGAAGATGCATAGTGCCCATGCTATCTGCCCTTTGCCTTCATATCTCCCCGCTTCTTGTAACAATCCTTTGCAATATGTCCATACCGGCCACAATAATGGCAGTCCTTGTCCCTGTTGGACCAATCAGATGACTGCCAGGAACCAGATCCACCACCTCTACCTCGGGGTGATCTCCCCCTACCTCTAAACCCACCAGATCCACGCTGGCCTTGTGTATTTGCACCATGCCAATTACTCTGCTGCTACTACTGCCCATAAGCATTACGAGTGTCACCATGGCCTCGAAATGAACCAGACCTCTAGATCCTCTGCCATGCTGGCTAGAGTATAACACGGTGTCTCTACTCTGAGATGCACTGGAACCTGTATTCAAACCAAGTTTGACTTCCTCATGCAGCAACAAAGCAACTAGCTCTTCCCAGCTAGGGGGCTCTTCTCTGATAGAAATGGAAGTGTCAAAAGCTTTGTACTCTTTGCCTAAGCCATTCAAGGCAACAACAATCATATCATCTTCTGATACACTTGAGCCAATAGTAGCAAGTTGATCAGCTATGGTCTTAATCTCCATGGTATATGCCTGGATGCTCTTGCCATTCCTAGACATGTTGTTGAACTGTTGTTTCAACTGGATCTTCCTTGCATGTGTCATGGTTCCACAATTTTTCATCAGTATGTCCCAAGCATCCTTCGGAGTCTCACATCCAGTGGTTTGAATTACCATAGCATCAGATATACATAAAGAAAACCAATGTAGCACCTTGTATGCTCTTTCATTCCATAGCCTGTAGGCTCTTTTCTGTTCATTTGTTGGATTGTGTGCAGGCAACTCAGGAGCAACTTCATCTCCTGTACATAGATCCCAATAACCTCTACCAACCAGAAAGTTTTTCATTTTGAATTTCCATAATGCAAAGTTTTTGGTATCCTTCTTCTCTCCAACTATCTGAGTGATATTGTCAGTCCCATGTGCATTAGCCATGATGCAATAGACTGTCTATCAAGTGCCTGACTCCCTACAGACCAATAAGTATGACTGACCAAGTTCAGTCCGTAACAATTTATGAGAGTTTTCTGCACTAAATTGCAGAAAAAAAACAAGGTATTTCAGCCCACTGACACCCCAAAACAACCCACAAATAAGTGGTCTCAACTGTAGATATAACTGTCAATACATAAGCTATGTGTTTGCTTCAGCTTAAGCTTCTGTAACCTCACTGCCAGGGTACATATATGTAGTCTGAAAACTGTAAACTGTGAGTAACCAGCAGCAATTTCAAGTCCAAAACTGAGTGGTAATCATGTCATACATGTTCCAAAATCTCCCAGGTAGCTGCTAGTACATTTGGCAGTCAAGACATGAGCATAGAGGCATAGAACAGTGCATAACTAGCACATACAAGTGTCAAAAAATTTAGTTGCAGGTTGCAGTCAACCAAAATTCAGCATAACAAGCTCCAAACCACTTTAAAGTGTCTTCAAACCAAATCATACATTTGCTCCAGTATGACAAGGTCAATGCATGACTATGTAGTGACCATAGACTGTCTGTCTCTAATGAGCAAAGTCATACATTACTTCTGCAATTTGTACTCAGCCAACAAGACAAGATTGCATTTGCTTCAGCTCCAAAAATTTCAGCATTCAGTAGCACTTAATGCTTTTCTCAACCCATGAACATTCTTGAAGAATGACCGAACAAGAAGAATCAAGCTCAACATCAACACAGACATAGTGTGTTTTCACACTGTCATTACTTGTGTCTCTTGACACATTGTAATCTGCTCTTCCACTGATAAAATCTCAGAATTATGGAGTTGATTTGCTGCTGATCTTGCAACCTCAACATGGGAAAAGACTCTCCAAATGCTCGATTCAAAGGAGTCGGGTTTCACACTTGGCAAACTCGCATCAAGCTCATTCTGATGAAGAAGGGTCTTTGGGCCATCACAAATGGCAAAGAGAAGAAACCTCGAGATGCGGACCTTGCAGTTACTTGGCAGAAGAATGATGACAAGGCACAAGCCATCATCAAACTGGAATTGGATGACAGCTACATCCATCATGTGGATGCCTGTGACATGTCCCATGACACTTGGGATAAATTGGATACCTTATTTGGTGCACAGTCAAAGTCGTCTAAGTATGGTCTATTAATTGAATTTTTTCGACTTGATATGAAGCCTCATACATCCCTAGCATCCCATCTGAACTACATGGAAAGCTTGCTTAACTTGCAGGGATAAAGCTAAAAATGGATGAAGATGTTTGCATTGGTGTCTTGTTAAAAAGTCTGCCTCCTGCCTATGATAATGTATCAACCACTCTAACCAATATGCCTGATCCTCAACTTGTTGATATTAAAGCCTCTCTACTAGAGGAAGAAAAGAAACTTAAAAGCAAAGAAGAGCCTAGCACTTCAAAGGATGAAAAAATGTTATATGTAAACAACAGATACAAAGGTAAAAAGGAACCACTCTTCTGTGACTTCTGCAAAAGGACACACTGAGAAGTTCTGTCATGCTAGAAAGAGGTCCCAAAAGGCCTATCTTGCAGCTGTGAAAGAAGAAGAAGACCATGGACCAAAAGATGAAGAAGAAGATGAAGATGAAGGCCACCAGGATCGGAAGGACAAGACTCATCAGTCCTTCTACTCTCATTACTCTGATAGACTGTTTTAAAAGCCTTGTATTTCCTTGCCCTAATGCTTCCTGCCATAAGCTTTGTAAACTCCTTATGTAACTTGGCATTACAGTCCCTGTACACTTTGTGAGGCCCCTGTTATAGCCTCTGGATGTCCACCATGTTTATGGTACCCACACTTAGCCTTTTCTGTGACAGCCTCTGGTGTTTTTGCCATGTTTGTGGTATGCCCACACTTTACAGGTGGTTCTCATTACAGCCTCTACACACTTTGTGCCTTTCTAGTTGTGATTGAGGAGGGGTGTTGAGATTCAGCAATCACACTCATTGATAGCCTCTTTGTATGGAGCTTCAGGGCCAAGGACATGCAGGCTTACCTATCCCATATGCACAGTGGTGCCTACTACAGTTTCCTACTTTCCTATAAAGCATTGTACTTGCTTCCTTTTCTTAATGCAATGATAGTACTCTTTTCTTTTCAGTGAAGTGTCAGTGTCATTGTCCACATACACAAGATTGTGTTTATGAGTCCAAGTCTCAATCTTGGAACCTAATTCACTTGTGTAACAAACAATGTCTTTGTCTTCTCCATCATGAGTCCACACTTCTCTTTCCATCCACCATAACTCACTGCCATGTCCTAGATCCCGTATCTTTAATAGTGCAGATTAACCCAAAGAGGGCACTACTCGATTCATGGGCCGAAGGTCGAGTGGTGAAAAGGCCGACCACGGGAATGATGTTTCGCTCCTAGATAGCTTGCGGGTCAGGTGGAGCTCTGGACACCCCTTGCTAGGTCTAGAATGGAGTTGAAGATCTCCGTGGTCCCCAACGTCTGGGCATGTTGGAAGAGCCTATTCTAGATAAAGGATTGAATTTGTGGTGCCATGTGATTTGGACTAGTTACTTCTGCAGGGCAGAAGAGATACTTTTGTTGGATAGAAGGGATATATAATTTCTCATGTATGGGCCGGAGACAAACATTAACTTGAAGATAAGTTAAGGAACTTGTTTGTCAATAGATTGCTTTGCTTTGTTTTTGTGTCTGTGCTATAAGTTATGCGAATGAACCATGTTCCCTAAAAGGCTTAATTAATGAAGCTGACTTTAAATGTCATCGAGATATTTCATGGTCACTATCTGAGTTGACTTCCGATTCCGAATCAAACTCTCCATTTTCTCTAGAAGAGGGGCTCTCTCTTGGTGATCATAGCTCAGAAGGTGAGTCCATTCTCGCAGCAGTGGTGTGTCACTTGGTTGGATTAGGCTTGCCTACTCGTAATCAATTGCACCTGTGTACTCATCACAGTCCTCATGTCTAACTTCATCTCTAAGTGTACTTTGTTTGTGTGGTCTAGGGTCTGATTTTATTTGTTTGATTACATGCCCCCCAGTGTCGTACTCTAGGACATCGATTTCATTTTGCTCTCTCCACTGAAGGAACAATAGTCCTCATATTCGTCATCGAAGCTGTCTTCATCAGGTTGCTCCTGATTCTCCTGGTTTTGACTATTCCCTTCTTGTTGGTCAAGAAGTAAGTCCCAATTGTATTTCAAGTTCAAATTATGTACCTTGGACCATCACCATTCAGGCTCATCCAAGAGAACTTAGAGTGGCTTAAGGTTCATCACTAGATTGCCAACCAACTTGCTGGTTAAGTATCCTAGGATCTCCTGGAGCTTGCGTCTATTGCTTGGGACTCAGAATGCAACATGAGTGGGTCTTCCATATAGACTCCCGGTCATCATGCAGACTGGTATTGAAGGTGTGTCCTTGAGCTAATTAGTCACCTTGACAGCTTGTTTGTACTCCTCAATATCTGATAACAATAGGTCGATGGTAGCCAGAATATGCATCAAGTCTCGTTCGTCCTCAGGGCATGGGATATACTTGGTAAGGGCTCCATAGGATCCCCTAGTCTATCCATTGCCCTTTAGCATGGTGGAGATGGTGTCTAGGTTGATTGGGGTAGCTTTCCAAGGTCCATCTCCACTCTCATAGCTTTTGTTTGATTTCCCAAGAAGATAAGACCATTTCCCCAGTCTTTTACGACTCTTACATTGCACATCCAGGGTTGGCCTAGCAAGATGTCATAGTCCATACCCTTCATGACTATGAAGTCAATAGAGAACTAGATTCCTGCAATCTTTACCAGTCAACTTTTTAACACTCCGAATGGCTTTACCTTCATTCCATTTGCCATTATGACTTTAAATTTAGCAGTCTCGACTGGTGGGTTGCCCCAAATCAGGAGTATCGCAGGCTTAGTACACTCACTCCTACCCCTCTGTCCATGATCCCCTTTCTGGTGATGTCTCTTAGTTCTAGGACTATGGCAAGAAGCCTGATGTATCGCACTTGAAGGTATTTGGTTGTGTTGCATACATTCATGTGCCAGATGAGCTACGGAAGAAGCTTGATTCAAAGGAAAAAAATGTGGTTTTATTGGATACTCTTTAGAGTAGAAAGGGTATCGTTGTTATAACCCTGTCATAGGTGAGTTCAAAGTGAGCAAGGATGTTATCTTTGATGAGATGGGAAGTTGGTACACACCTGCTGGTGATGTTTTGGATGATGATAATGATCAGGACAGCTATGTGTAGAAAGATAAACAAGAATCACGGAGTCTTAGTGGACCAGAAACATCATATGGTACTACACCTACAGTGAGCCCTTGGTTTGGGAGACTAAGGAGTAGCCCCACATCTTCAGGTGGATCTATAAGTGTTGCAGGGAAGGAGAAAGGAAAGAAGAAAGTGCTAGATGGTAATGATGCATCTACTAGTCATTTAGGATTTGATGGAGATTCGAGTGGTTTGGAGATTTTGGATGATGAGCTTGACATTCCTTCAGTTAGGACACTAGGTGTACAGAGAGCTCATAGTAATGTAAAGGCTCCATTGAGTGATCTAGTGGTATGAAGATCTAGCAAGGTCAGATACCCTGTTAAAAGATTTGGTTTTGAAGGTTATGCAGCTCACCATTATGCTTATATGGTGAAACTAGTTGAGGATGTTGAGCCCACTTGTTTTGAGGATGTTGTTGGTCATGCTCATTAGGATGCAGCAATGGATGAGGAGATGGTTGTATTAGAAGCCAATACGACTTGGGATTTGGTACCCTTACCTAAGGGTAAGAAAGCTATTGGCTGTAAGTGGGTTTAAAAATAAAAGCATAATGCAGATGGTTCAGTTAGCAGGTATAAAGCTAGGCTGGTTGCAAAAGGCTATGCTCAAACATATGGCATAGATTATGAAGAGACATTCAGTCCAATTGCTAGGATGGCAACTGTTAGATATGTGAATGCCTTGGCAGCAGCCAAAGGTTGGAGTTTGCAAAAAATGGATGTTAAGAATGCCTTCTTGCATGGTGAATTGCAAGAAGAAGTGTATATGGAGCAGCCAACAAGTTATGAGGATTTAGAGCATCCTACATATGTGTGCAGGTTAAAGAAGGTGCTCTATGGGCTGAAGCAAGCACCTAGAGCATGGTCTGACAAGATTGGAGAGTATCTTGTCGATATTGGATTTTGTATTTCTGATGCTAATCACTCGCTTTATGTGAGAAAGGGAGATGCAGGTTTGGTCATCATAGTCATCTATCTGGATGACTTGATTATTACAGGTGACAATTAAAATGGGATTGCTGAAGTTAAGGACTTCTTGAAGAAGAAGTTTGAGATGAAGGATTTGGGTGAGCTGAGATACTTTCTTGGTATTTAGGTGATTAGATATGATGATGGTATATGGCTATCCCAAAGGTAGTATGGCTTGGATATGTTATCCATGTATGGTATGACAGCATGTAAGCCTCTTTCAG
This sequence comes from Lygodium microphyllum, assembly GCF_053477565.2. Lineage (NCBI taxonomy): Eukaryota > Viridiplantae > Streptophyta > Polypodiopsida > Schizaeales > Lygodiaceae > Lygodium > Lygodium microphyllum. The sequence goes on from NC_141156.1 coordinate 118,314,069, forward strand.
TACCATTAGAGAAAAATGTGAAGTTGAGTGCTAACTTTGGGGATGAGATAGAAGACCCTATTATGTTCAGGAGGATAGTGGGGGGTTTGATTTACATGATTATCACAAGGCCAGACTTGAGCTATGCTGTTGGCCTTGTCACTCAGCTTATGCAGATGCCTAGAGAGCCTCATTTGGATGTAGTTAGATGTATATTGAGGTATGTAAATTCCACTTTACATTATGGACTCTTTTATGAGGCAGATAAGAACGTACATGTCTTTGGATACACAGATGCAGATTGGGCTAGTAGCATGTCAGACAGAAGATCTACAAGTGGATTCATGTTTTCCCTTGGTAGTGCAGCAGTTACATGGAGTAGCAAAAAGCAACCTATAGTTGCTTTATCGAGTACAGAGGCTGAGTCTAGAGGTGTTGCTATGGCATCATGTGAGGTGGTATGGCTGCAAAAGTTATTAGGTGATTTGGACATGTAGGGAGATGGTCCAGTTGTTATTCATAGTGACAACATGAGCAACATATAGCTAGCTAGGAATCTAGTGTTCCATGCTAGGACAAAACACATTGAGGTGCACTACCACTTTGTGAGAGAGAAGGTACTTGCAAGGGAGATTGACTTAGTATATGTGAGCACATAGGATTAGATTGCTGACATTTTTACAAAGGCATTGGGTGCAGAGAAGCTTCGAAAATTCGAAAGCTTACTTGGATTTGCAGAGATAGAATTGAGCTTGAGGTGGAGTGTTGAGATGGCAAGCTCAACACGTGCGGACATTGATGATGGACCGCTTGGCTAGATGAGTCTGCATGTATACACTTAGCACGTTGGTGGTCATTATGATACTCACATGGCCACTGACTTATCACTTATTATATTTAGTTTGTTACACCTACCTATAGCTGGCAAAGATATAATGCCAGTCGATTAGTGTAGTCAGTTATGCACTGTTTGACTTAGAAGGCCATTTTCCTTTATGTTGTAACTTATCTATACTTTGTGTATATTGTATAGTGTGTGGAAGAAGAAGAAGAAGAAATGAGCAAGAAAACATTTTGGCCTCCGTCTCTCTTCTTGTGTTCTTGAGTGAGCTTCCTCTTGTGTATACAATGTGTGTTTGGTGTAGTAGCTCAAGCACATTCCCCCATCATGCGATTCTTGATAGCATCAGGGCTAGAAATTCATTCATGCTAGCCCTCCACATTTTCACATTCACAACACCTCCATTGTTATATCTCTTAAGTGCATCTACCACACCTAACAACTAAATTTTCCAATGCTTCCCATAATGTATACACACATGCCTAGGGGTAAGGATAACCTACCCTTTAATCTAGCCCACTACACATTAGAGAAAGAGTTAAAAGAGCATAGAGTATGCAACCTAATGTGCTTGCAATAGTAACTACTTCTTTATCAAGCCAAGGGGTGAGATAAAAAAAAGACATCCATACATGACATTCATGTTGCAGTATGCCTTCATAGAAGTGCATAGAAAAGTTTGCCACAAAAATTGACTACCAAACTAAGAATCCAATCTCCCCTAGCTTTGGAAGAGACTATTACCAAGTAGAATCCCCCAATAAATTGTTTTATAGCATGGTTGATATTCCCTAGTACCTAGCATCAAACCACTAATAGAAATCATCCTCCAAGGGAGCGTAGCCCAAAAAATACAAGAATACACCAATAGAACATAGAATTGCATGTCTTTACTTGACTCAATCAAGTGAGATAAATACAAATGTGAAGACATACCTAGAGGTGAACTTCCTATTGTCTGCATATCTTGCATAGTTGGAGTTAGTGTAACTCACATTTGTAGTATCATGATCACCATAGCAAATCATCATATTTGAAATTCCTTTCAAGTACCTCACGATACCCTTCACATAATCTCAATGTCACCAGCTAGGTATATCCATACAGCATGCCACAACTCCCATTGTAAATGCTATGTTAGGGCAAGTGGCTATCATGGTATACATCAAGTTTCCCACTATGGATGCATAAGGGAACTTGGATATCTTGACCTTCTACTCATTTGACTAGGGATAATCTGCCTAACTAACCTTCATATGGGAAGGTAAAGGTTAGCCAATAGGCTTAACATCCTACATATGTAAGCACTCAAGGACCTTCTATATATACTCCTATTATAAGTAAAGAAGCCCTTGACAACGATCATGGATTTTGTGCATCCCAAGAATATGTGAGTCATGCCCGATGGCCTTCATCTCAAAGCCCTTCTTGAGCTAAGTTTTCAAAGAATCCAACTCATCATGAGCTCTCCCAGCAATCAAAATGTCATCCACATAAAGTATCAAGATAATAAGTCTACCATCAAGAGTCTTCTTCCAGTGTAGAGACATGGATCATGATATCAACATGGGAGTAAGACAACAATCTCATAAATGCATCAAACTTATGATACTAATCCCCAAGTACTTGCTTAAGACCACGAAGGATCTTTCTTAACTTAAACACTACATGTTCCTTGCCCTAGTTTTAAAAGCCCTTAGGCTACTATATATAAATCTAATCGTGCAAGTCTCCATGTAAGAAAGTTGTTGTAATATCCATTTGATAGAGATTCAAATCGATTTGAGAAATCGGGGCCAACAACAAGCATATAGGAGAAATATACTTCATCAAAGTCAACATCATGCGCTTACTTAAAAGCTTTAGCAACCAATCTAGCCTTGCATGCTAGCTTGGGGCATGTAGGAATATTCTTCAACTTGTACACCCACAGGCATATTAATGTATATTTTTCATTGGACAAAGGAACCAAATCCCACATATGGTTTCTCTATTGTGAATCAAACTCAGAATGTATGGTTTTCTTCCAAGTATGACTATCACATCCATGTATAGCCTCGTCATAAGTAAGAGGCTCATTAGAATCTATTACCATAACATAATCTGTGGAGGGTGCAACCAATTTAGGCTAATATCTATCTCTATTAGACCATCTCAAAATAGGTAGTGGAGCCTGCACATTCTATCCAAAGATACAAAAATGAGTGTTTAATAGAGGCTTTCTAGACCATATCTCCTCTAGAATATGACAACCAATAGTAGTGCATGGGGATCCATTTATCAAGTGTATGGTAGTAGTTACTACCTTAGCCTAAAAATGCTATAGTAAGCCATCCTAGCTAAGCATACTATGGACTCTCTCCTAAATCATCCTATTTATACGCTCAGTAGAATCATTTTGAGATGGGGTGTAAGGGGCAATCAACTAACACTTAATATTCCTATTGTAATAAAATCTCTCAATTTCTTTAGAAACATACTCATCCCTATTGTTAGACCTTGTGCATTTAAACCTATACCGAGATTGGTTCTCAATAAGAGAAAGACAATGATGAAACATAGATAAGACATCTGATTTCTACCTAATAGCATATGCATAGACCTTATATAAATAATAACCAATGAATGTAACAAAGTAATTCATGCCACCCAATGTCAAATAGGCCATGGGACCGCATACATCAAAATGCACAAGAGCTAAAAGCTCATCCATAAATGCAAAATTTTTATGAGAACTGTGTGTCTACTTGCCATAGAGACAATAGTCACAAGAATCAAAACATTTTTAATCAAGAGACAGAAGATACTACAAATGAGAAAGAATTTTTATTCCCTTTAAGGATATATGCCCAAGGTGCCAATGCCATAAAGATTCATGTGGTATATTAGCCACAACTAAAAAATGGTCAATAGACCTAGATACAAGCAAGGTATAGAGGTTGTTAGCATTAGTACCTCAAGCAAAAACAAGGTTTCCATAGATAATCTTCCATGTGGAATCCAAAAGTTACATAATAATTTACGTCATCCAACTATCTAGACTTTTGGTCAAAGGCAATACATGACATATGTTATGTAGAGTAAAATAAATACCTAAAGAAAATTGCAGTCATACATACCCGATGTCAATAATGTCCAATGCTAAGTCATTTTTCAGTCTAATAGAACATGTTATACTATGATAGGAATGAAACCAATCCCTAACATGGAAAGAAGCCCTTGAATCAAGCAGCCAACACTAAGAAAAATTGGATGAAGCATCAGCTAATTGACTACCATCAAGAGAAGAAGGTGCCAAGATATAATCATCATCTTACTCAGACTCCAAGGTATTTATCTCCTCAATTTTCATGATGGACTTATTAGAAATACTACTACAATAATTAGACTTATCTTTCACTTTACTCTTTCTTTTTCCTTGTGTGAATTATCACACATCGTATGGCACTACGACCAAATATGACCCTACTTCCCATAGTAATGACATGTCAGAGAGGACTTATGGTCACCAAACTTACTACAAGATTGTTCACAAGACTGAGATCTCTACAAGTCTCTACTATGGCAATCATTACCCTTCTTAACATTATGTTTGCCCCTAACAGTCAATGTATGAGAAGTGTGTGTTGCATCCATATTCTTTCTATTTATCTCCTTTGTGAGTAAGGCATCCTCTACATCCTAGAGTTTCAAACCATCCTTAGATATATTAGCACACATGGTTGCATGAAAAGTATCTCATGACTTATAGTATCACAAGTAAGAACAAGGGAGAGAGCTTATCCTTCAACTCAATGCCTTGTGAAGTCAACTAGCTAAAAATAAAATGAAATTCATTTAAATGCATGGACACACTAGTCCCTTTATGGAAAGTTCCATAAGTTATTTCAACTAGTACAACTATAAAGCAAGACTTTTCTCATTTTAAAGATTGTATATATGTTACATAACTATAAGCATTATCCTCAAGTGCCACAACATTGAAATAAACATGTTTTGATTGTGATAACATCATAGTGGATTTGCATAACTCATGCAACTCATCCCAAGTATCTTAATCACTATTTCTAGGCTTTACACTTTTGGTTTTCAAGGACATAACATGCTTCTTTTGAACTAGTACCTACTATAGCTACATCTTCCGATAGGTGAAATTCATGACATCGAGCTTTTTAATGCATATACATAAACCAAGAGTCCCATAGTCTCAAAGAACTAAGATCTACCAAGTAAATAAAGTGTTTTCCATTAGAAGTGAATATGGAATGAAAAATGAGCAAGCAAAGCTCAATAAATATACATCAAAGCATTCTAGAAGGTCAAGTGGATCACAAATATATCCGGGAGTATAAGTGTCCAATGAATCTTTAATACTCATAAGTGAGAAAGCATGGAAGCTCAAAGAAACTAACCAAATCCCAAGTACATCAAGTGTCACTAAAATCCAAGTACCAAGGCATATCATCACCATATCTAAATTCATACATCAATGCTAAACATCACTGTAGACACATATAGTATACATTAGGGGAGATTTGGACTCAAGTTTGGGCCTTTTAGTTTTAGAGAGAGAAAGCCTATCAACCAATAGGAGGAGAGCTACCATTATGGTAAAATAGGATTTTGTTAATTTTAAAGTCTTTTATCTCATTTTTATAGATTTTTGAAAAAAGAAATTTTAGGTAATTTTGGAGCATAAATTCATGGAGGCACGAGAAACAAGATGAGAAACAAGAGGTATTGTCACAATTAAAGATAGTAGATGGAGACATTTCTTGTCTCCCAAACAAACTTGTAGTATCCTAGTCATTTTCTTGAAATTCGTAAATGATACACCCAAACATTTTCCCTCCTAATCTCTCCCTTTTTTCCAAAACTCAAACAATTCAACAAAGTGCGTGTTATCCCTTCATTTTTTGCACAAGATTTTCTATTCTATTCTCTCCTTTCACTCAACGAATTCTTTTGTTTCATCTTCTATGTCAATGAAAGCCTCACATCCTAAGCATCCCTCCTCTTCTACAACAATTTTGATCTTGATAACAATAGGTGGATTCCTACTACCATCTCTATTGATAGTTGGGTTATGTTGTAGATAAGGAAGAGAAGGCGACATGGAAATGATTTCATTGACACCTACAAGGGGTGAGTCAAGGATTTCAAGGTCGAAGGATTAGGGGAAAAAATCAAGGAGGTGCTTATACATGTGTATATACACTCAGAACTGTGTTTGCAAAACTAGACTATTGACATGCCATGCCATAAACTAAATTGTAAGTTCAAACAATTTCAATAGCCTTGAAATAGATTTTTTATATTTCAAGAATTTACTGAAGTCTATTTAGGGTTGTAGATATATATCCATCAAACCTTGAAGATTAGCAACCTATCAAAAGCATTTTTGGAATCTTTGATGCCATTCATGGCTCTATTGGTGAGTAGTTATACAAAGAGACCTCTAATAGGTCATTGACCAAAGATGGTGTTTTTTTTAATGACAAATTTTACAATACACCATTAATCATAACATGATTCGGATCTCTCAACCGTCCTTCTCTCATTGTTGGATAGTGTAGAAGAGTAGCCAATCCCAGAAGCAAAAATATGTGAATCTCATAGATTAAAGATTTATGCAGATATTCAAATATATCTATGACCTAATTTAGCTAGCAAACATGTGAAGATCGCAATCCTCATGCCATTACATGTTTTTTGTGGATTTTTTAAATGATGAGAAAGTTGGAAAAACAACATCAATATTTATATGCAAATTGAAGATATGTATGGACTTCCTACGTGTCAGACCTACAATATAAAAGAAGTATGGTGAAGTGGAATGGAAACCTATTGTTTAAAAATATATGAATGCATCACATGATTTTATTCTAACTTTATATTACATGAGATGGCATTATGTGAATGGAAAGGTTGTGGCAATTGATTGAAACTTATAAGATGATGCTGATAATCTTGTGATGATGTTGGAGGTTGTAATATTCCCACCATAACACTTCATAAAACAAATTCGGGCTTGAAATTTTTTAAAAATTACTCGTTGAGTTATCACATAAGTGACCGCATGTAATATCAAATCTTACATTAAATCAATTCTGCAATCTGACACGAGAAGACGCCTCAATGAACCCAGCCAACAAAAAAGCAAATACGTCTCGTAAATAATATTACGATGGATTGATCATAATATTTTCTGCATTATATTTGATTAAGCATTCCTGATTCCATTTAATGCATCAAAGATCGCATTGATTTTGCAACGGCAAGACATATCGCAAAAACCTTAATCGATAGACAAAGAACGAGCATAATATTAAGTAAGTTAAGTATCAAAGAGTATGGCATGACTTTATAAACTAGATAAGTCACGAGGTAACTTGGCCAAAAACTACCAGATGAAGTCATTTTGATGAAAACAATACGTTTTTGAAAAAATAGACAAAAAATCATGACTTTTTTATGCTTGGAGGGAGAGAAAGCATTTTAAAATCATCCCCATGCCACCATCCAATAGGTAGGCAATCAAAAAGCATTTTTTATCAAGCTTACTTAGCTCTTGACAAGTAGCTAAAAGAATGAGTGATTGTATGCTTCCCCCTCATGGCTATAAATACAATCCCTCTTCTTCACAAAGAAAGCAAGAAGGAAGACCTCCTGATGATGGAAAACTTTCTCTACATCTCTTTTCCATTCTAGCTTGAGCCTTGAAGAAGGAAAATACCCCTCTTCTACCTCATTTCCATTTTCTCTACCCCCTGTTATGCCTTTCTTCCATATAGCCATATCGCTAAGCAAAACGTTGGCAAAATTTTTCTAGACAACCACCAACTCTCCCTGAGATACCACGTTAATTTCGCTTGACATCCATGGCTCCACGAGGTCGCAAAAATTGAAGAAGCCCATTTGAAGCAAAAGAAGCAAGAAATGTGGTCGATGGAGAAAATGATACGGTAGGAATTGGCGAAACCCTCGTTACTACAAACCTGATAGAGGTAACATCTCGTCAGTTTGGAAAAAAATAATGTTTTATAAGCTTATCGCTATATTTGGTTTTAAATGATTATAAATGCATTTTAAAGAAGACACATATGAACTATCGCTTAGGAAAATGGCCTAAGTAATATAATAATAAACTATTCAGTGAAAAGACTCGTTCACTTGTAAAAAGATTATATGCTTATCATGAAGAAAATATCGTAATTATGGTTTATTTCGTGATATTTATTGTTATTTCGTTAATGACGTATGTGATTATAATAACTAAAAGAAGGTAGACGGTGTTAGGAAAGGGAATATTTTATTAATTTTCACTGAAAGTGACTATCTCTATTTGATTTTGCTAATGATTAAAGAAAACATATGAGTCTTATAATAATTTATAGAAAATCATTTAGATAATATCATAAAATAATCAATGCAGTAAATCAACAAAAAGTTGTATAGGAAAATATATACTAGACTCGCATAAATTAGGTGCATAGTAATATAATTCGATGTCTGAAAAATGAAAGAAAAATTACACTTATGATTTTTGCATTGCTTAGAATAAAGTTTTCAGAAAAAAAATTAACATTGCATTTATGACATAGCTAAATGAAAATTGATCTTCCTAGATAATGTTGAAAGTTCGACAAATGGTCAGACATCATCGATTAAACCATAGAATACAAGCAGAATAAAATAAAAATTATTTTCTTGCTGAAAACACACACAATGCTAATATTAATGGTTATATTAGCGAGAGCATCAATATCATGAGTCGATCGACATATGAATCAACGAGAAAACCTTACCTAAAATATCGAGAATGTTGAAGCAAAAACAACTATGAAATACTCGACAACCCTAAAACTATCAGTATCAGGAAATTACATAAATATCGAAAGTCTGTAAGACTGATTGGACATTTATAATAATTTCTCGATACAAATTATAATGTCTCAACATAATTTGAAAAGCATTTGAAATCCTGCTGTGTGGGTTAGGGCAGGGCATTGCATGAATTTGTCTACCATAGGTATAAATGCCCATACTATCTTTTAGGGCAAAAATACCAAGTTTTCATAAGGATAAAATACACTTCAGATTCACGAAATAACTTGTGGATCCAGAAAAAAGAGTTGCAAGTAGGAAGTAAACCCTAAGAATAAGGTGGGACCTTAAAAGAGAAACCCTACAATTGGGTGGGGCTGCTTCCTATGCTAAAAACACTTGCTACTGTTTCTTTTTTTTATTTGTGCATGTATTGATGGTTGCATAAGCATGATTAATTTTCTCAAGGAAACTAAAAATTCATGAGAGGAATTATGCCATCCATGATCTCGAGCTGTTAGTTGTGACCCATGCTCTCAAATTGTGGCAACACTATCTGCTTGGAAGCAAGTTTGCTTTGGTCACTGATCCCAAAAGTCTCAAATGGATTTTTACTCAACTAGACCTCAACATGAGGCAACGTCGGTGGATTAAAGTCTTGCAAGAATTTGATTTTGAAATCAAGTTCAGACCTGGGAAAGAGAATGTGATTGCTGATGCATTAAGTCATAAAGCTTTTTTGAATGCACTTATCATGGAAGAGCCATCTAAAAAGGAGAGACTTTAGCTACCATGATATCGATGCCTAGCAATCCAGTCATTGAGCTAGCCAAAGAAGTAGTAGACAAGGATCAATTAATGCTTAGAGAAATCCTAGTTAAGGACACCGATCCTAAGCTCAGAGTCAAATACCAAAAATTTCACTGTGGATGATGGACTTGTCTATTCTAGGATAAGGCTATGCATTCCCCTCAGTCAAGTGTGCTGAAAAAGAAGATATTATGGGAAGCCCATGACTTCCTGTTCTCATGACACCTTGGCTATGCAAAAACTCTTAATGCAGTTAGGAAAAGTTACTACTGGGAAAGACTGAATCATAATGTACTTAGATATGTTACTGAATGCCTAAGTTTCCAGTGGGTGAAAGCTGAGCGTGTCAAAATTCCAGGTAAGCTCCAGCCACTTGACATTCCACAGATGAAACGTGAGTTCATCAGTATGGATTTCGCAGTTGGCTTACCTTCTATTCAAGCAGAGTATAATTCAATCATGGTGATTGTGAATATGCTAACAAAGGTCACTCATCTTATCCCAGTCAAGACCAACTACAAAGCTTCAGATATTGCAAAATTGTTTGTGAAAGAAAGCTTTAGACTTCATGGATTGCCTAAACGGATAGTTAGTGACTGTGACTCTCTGTTTATGTCACATTTCTGGAAAAGCCTATTTGAAGCAATTGGAACCCAACTTTGCTTTAGCACAACTTACCATCCCCAAACGGATGGTCAAACCAAGCGAGTTAATCAGGTCATTGAAGATATACTGAGAGCTTATTGTTCGAGAGATCTGACAAAGTGGATACAATATTTGCCCTTAGTAGAATTTTCCTACAATGCATCATATCACCAGAGTATTCAAATGACTCCATTTCAAGCATTGTATGGACAAGATTATTTAACACCATTGAATTTCTCTAATCCAACCCTAAAGGTTGAGGCTTCTAAGAAAATGCTAGAATACATGGATGATCAAGTCAAAATTATTAGAGAAGATATCTAAGTTGCCAAAGATTGCTAGAAAGCTTATGCTAATCTAGGACGACAAGAGCACATCTTCCAAGAGGGAGACATGGTTTTCATCCGTGTATGCCCAAAGAAGAGTTCTTTGTCATTGGAAAAGTTCAAAAAGTTGAGTCCAAGGTTTTATGGACCATACAAGGTTCTCAAATGCCGAGGCGCTAATGCTTACAAACTGCAACTTCCTGATCATGTGAAAGTCCACAATGTATTTCACGTTAGTCTTCTGAAAGCTTATGTGGCAAATAGAGATCATATTCTTGATGACCAGCAAATTGTAATGCCTAGTCAAGGAGCCCTTGAACTCCAACCTGATAAGATCCTAGATGTAAAAGAGAAGTCTCTTAGAAATAGAACCATTAGAGAGTATCTTATCCATTGGAAAGACTATTCAGAAGGATGCTACTTGGATAGAAGAGGCATCTCTAGAAAAATAGTTTCCCCAATTCTTTTTGAGATGAGGACATCTCGATTCCTCTAAGGAGGAGAGAATGTAATATTCCCGCCATAACACTTTATAAAATAAATTCACGCTTGAAATTTTTGAAAATTACTCGTTGAGTTATCACATAAGTGATCGTATGTAATATCAAATCTTGCATTAAATCAATTCTGCAATCTGACACGAGAAGACACCTCAATGAACCCAGCCAACAAAAAAACAAATACGCCTCGTAAATAATATTACGATGGCTTGATCATAATATTTCCTGCATTATATTTGATTTAGCATTCTTGATTCCATTTAATGCATCAAAGATCGCATTGATTTTGCAACGGCAAGACAAATTGCAAAAACCTTAATCGATAGACAAAGAACGCACAAGAACGAGCATGATATTGAGTAAGTTAAGTATCAAAGAGTATGGCATGACTTTATAAACTAGATAAGTCACAAGGTAACTTGGCCAAAAACTACTAGATGAAGTCATTTTGATGAAAAAAGATGTTTGTGAAAAAACAGGCCAAACATCATGACGTTTTTTATGCCTGGAGGGAGAGAAAGCATTTTAAAATCATCCCCATGCCACCATCCAATAGGTAGGCAATCAAAAAGTATTTTTTATCAATCTTACTTAGCTCTTGACAAGTAGCCAAAAGAATGAGTGACTGTATGTTTCCCCCTCATGGCTATAAATACAACCCTTCTCCTTCACAAAGAAAGCAAGAAGGAAGACCTCCTAATGATGGAAACATTTCTCTACATCTCTTTTCCATTCTAGCTTGAGCCTTGAAGAAGGAAAATACCCCTCTTCTACCTCATTTCCATTTTCTCTACCCCCTGTTACGCCTTTCTTCTACACAGCCATATTGCTAAGCAAAATGCTAGCAAAATTTTTCTAGACAACCATCAACTCTCCCTGAGCTACCACGTTATTTTTGCCTGACATCCATGGCTCCACAAGGTCGCAAGAATTCAAGAAGCCCATTTGAAGCAAAAGAAGCATGAAAAATGGTCGATGGAAAAAATAACATGGTAGGAATTGGCGAAACCCCCGTTACCACAAACCTAATAGATGTAACATCTCGTTGGTTTGGAAAAAAATAATGTTTTATAAGCTTATTGCTATATTTGGCTTTAAATGATTATAAATGCATTTTAAAGAAGATGCATATGAACTGCCGCTTATGAAAATGGCCTAAGTAATATAATAATAAACTATTCAGTGAAAAGACTCTTTCACTTGAAAAAGGATTATATGCCTATCATGAAGAAAATATCGTAATTATGGTTTATTTTGTAATATTTATTGTTATTTCGTTAATGACACGTGTGATTATAATAACTAAAAAAAGGTAGACGGTGTTAGGGAAGGGAATATTTTATAATTTTTCCTCAAACTGACTATCTCTTTTTCATTTTGCTAATGATAAACATATGTATATGAGTCTTATAATAATTTATATAAAATCATTTAGATAATATCATGAAATAATCAATGCATCAAATCAATAGAAAGTTGTATACGAAAATATATACTAGACACGCATAAATTAGGTGCCTAATAATATAATTCGATATCTGAAAGATGAAAGAAAAATTACACATGATTTTCACATCGCTTAGGATAAAGTTTTTTTTAAAAAAAGCATTGCATTTATGACATAGCTAAATGAAAATTGATCTTCCTAGATAATGTTGAAAGTTCGACAAATGGTCAGACATCGTTGATTAAACCATAGAATACGAGCATAATAAAGTAAAAATTATTTTCTTGCTGAAAACACACACAATGTTAATATTGATGGTTTTATTAGTGAGAGCGTCAATATCATGAGTCGACTGACATATGAATCAATGAGAAAACCTTACCTAAAATATCAAGAATGTTGAAGCAAAAACAACTATGAAATACTTGACAACCCTGAAACTATTAGTATCAATAAATTAAATAAATATCGAAAGTTTATAAGACTTATTGGACATTTATAATAATTTGTGGATACAAATTCTAATGTCTAAACAGGCTTGGAAAATCATTTGAAATCCTGCTAAGTGTGGTTTAGGCTAGGGTAGCGCATGAATTGCTTGCCATAGGTATAAATGCTCATATTATCTTTTAGGGCGAAGATACCAAGTTTTCATAAGGATAAAATACACTTCAGATTCGCAAAATAACTTGTAGATTCGGAAAAAAGAGTTGCAATTTGGAAATATTGATCCTTGTAGCTTATATTTATTCATCTTCCTGTAACGAGATTTGTAAATAGTTGTGTATCCCCTACCAGATATACCTACCTCATCCAATAAAGCTTACATATCCCTTGAGCTAAGTTGACTCCCTCTCTCAGGACAACCTCAATCTCCTATTTTGCATGATTTTGATACTTTGGATCCTTCAAGATTGCTTTGATAGCTTCCTTTAGAAGCATTTTAAAGTGTTCAATTGATGTCTCCATATTTGAAGTCATTTCTTCATTGGGTTGTAGGATATCCTTATATTCACACTAAAAAATATTCCATTATCATAAATTATTTTACAAATATTTTATGAGATGGTGAAAAAAGTAACAAAGAGCTTACTTCACTACATGTATTCTTTTCTTGATACCACCACTTCGTAGCTTTATGTCATCTTGAATATTTCAAAGTTTCATGCATCGTCTGTGAACCCCCAACATTGTTTCTTTAAGTCTTGATTGATCTCTCTGTTTCACTAGCTCTAAAATTGTCTCCTTTTTCTATAGTAATTTGTGCTTACATTGATCCCTAAAAAAAGGCACAAGGTTATGCAAAGGATCTTTTGGATATAGTTTCCCATCAGTCCATATATCTATATTCCTCTCTCCTTGCAACCTACAAAGTTATTTGATGTAGAATACATGTGACATGGTTTGTTTTTCTTACTTAATGGCTAATACTTGCAATCAAGCTTGACATGGAGGTGATATGCCTCTCTCTTTTATCTCTTTGATGATGATTCAAACACCATCATCTCCCTTTGTGATGTTGATTCACCCCAACTATCTCCATTCATGGTGTTGATTCTGCCCTAGCCACCCCTATTGATTCCACCCTAGCCATCTCCATTTGTGATGTTAATTCAGCTTCATCCATCCTTGTTTGTGATGTTTGTGAAGTTTCTTTCTAAAAAATGAGGAAAAATACATGGAAATATTCCAAACGTAATGTGGCGGGCATAACTTAGCAAGGCTTCACATAGTCTTTTGGCTCATATTTTGATAAAATCAAACTATGTCATTAATTCTAATCAATTCAAATACGAGCCGCCAAGTTTTGAGCATTAGACACTTAATTCCAAGAACTAACCTCTAAACTCTTAAGTAAGGATAATTTACAACTTAAAGGCTATGGGATAATTTGTGTATTTTGGGAAATAAAACCTTAAAATTTTTGAAATTTTAGCCATTTTTACTAATTTTTGAATTATCTCTCTCTATGCTAAGGTGCAATTTCTTAGAAGGCCCAAAGTTTAATACAAATCTCCCCTAATGCTTGAAATATCATGTAAGCACAATAGGTTTTCAAAGTATGAAGCTCATGGTTGTATGCTTGTCATTCAAACTATCATGATAGTAATAAATATTTGCAAAAGTAAGCTAATTGAGATCTAAACAAGTCAAATACCAGCATAAGCATACCATCCATGCACAAAAATACCATCCCTAAAGCATCAAACATGCTTTATGGAATTTATTGTTTGCTATCCAAACTAGAAATTTTTTATTCTTTAGAAACTTAAAAAATTCATAGAATCAACTCTATGAGTGCTTGTATCTGCAATTCTTGTTGCAATCTTTATTTCTAGCTATAAAACACTTGAATCTAATATTGTATGCAAAAGTTATGCCCAAAATACAAAATGGCTATCAAGCTACCATAATTGTCCACAACTTTTAAAGCATGCTTTGTATCCCTTCAAAATGGATAGAATGGCTACTCCTCAACTCAATAAGCACTCAAAAAAGCTCAATAAAGCCCAAAGAATACCTCAAGCTAGGAGCAAGTTGGAACAAGCTGAGAAAAGGGATGACTCAATGCATACCTCAAAAGGAAGAAACAATGACTACTATAAAAACCTTGAGTTTAAGCTTTGAATCCAAGCTAAAGAAAAGGATAAAGAAGCTCCTCAAATACCTTGTTTGATACCAATTGAAAGGTAGAGTCTGGATGGAAGCACACAAGCAAAAGCAAGATCAAAGAAAGAGCTATGCTAGTGTGGATAGAGCGAGAAAGTAAATGGAAGCAATTGTATGTGGGAACTCCAATAGTCATGTGTCGTTGGACTTCCTTTATTCAATAATCATTGAAAGAATAAAGAATATAGTGACAATAATGGTTGCCTACCACCTGCAGTGTACAATGTGCGGTCAAGATGTGTGAATAAATATAAGGTGGCATAGGCATAGGTGTCTTTATCCTTAACAATGAAAATGTAATGCACTAGTGGTTGATTGTAGGCTTACTACTATACACTAAGGTAGGTGGACATGGGTTAGGAAGGAGGGTGTAGAAAAATTTCATTATGGTGGAGTCTAGTACCTTAAGTTGGTGGAATTGTGAAGTGCAAAACACACATGTGCATGATAGTGCATTTATGCACATTGAAGTATACATGGGTGTATTAGAATGAGCTAGAAGTGCATGGGATCATGTAGGATGTGTTAGTGTGTTTAAATGGATTAGGATATACTTGGTTATTTGTGTGGTACCAAGGTAGGTTCCCTAGGATGGGTTATGTGGTGAACTATAATGAAGTGCACTATGAGCAAGGGACTATGTGTAGTGCAATTAAGATGCATACTAGTATGCTAGGTGAGTGCACTTTTATTTCATTGCACACGGGTGTATGCATGAGGTTTGATATGCATAAGAGAAAAGGTGAGTGGTCTTAATGATGGGGCTTATACCTAGTTATGCATCATAGTGTTGTGAATGCTACTCTCCTAAGAGGTGTAGGGTGGGTGTCCAATGCAGAGGTACAAGTTAGTGCATGTGTGCACTAGCAGGTGTCCAAATGTACATATACGCACCAAGATTAGGCTATCCCATCCTATAATGCAATCATGTCTAAGTGTAGGAGGGTATGCCTAGTGTTTTGTATAGTATGGAAGTGCACAAAGATAAGAGTACTTGAATGGGTTGGGTAGATTTGCTACTACATGTGTGCACTATGTGTAGCATCCAAGTCCAATGTGTATGTAATGAACTAAATGCAAGTGGATTAGTACCTACATACACTACGATGTGTGCAATAGGATTGCACTAGTGTGTATGTGCATTGGTAGCCAAGTAGTTCTTCTATGTGTCTTAAGTTGGATATCGAGCACTAGAGTGGACTGAGGTGTTCTATAGCTCAAAATGAAGAGCACAATGATAACTACATATTTGAGTGCTCAACAAGTTGATTTTGTGGAGTTTCAAGTCTTTGTTTTACATAAAATATAATGTTTTTGGTTTGGAGAGCAAGCATTCACAGTTAATGTCTATGTATTGAAGTGTACATGCTGATATTTGACACTATTGTTTATACTCAGATATACTTATGTTGAGCTCTATAACTTGGACTTGAACTCAACTATTTGCATTTGGGCAGTGGCTATTTCTTCAATGATTTCCACTTGCAAGATTAAAGACTTATTGAAGGTTTATGCTCTCTCGAATATATACACTATGTATTTTGAGCACTCAAATGTTATAAGCTTTATAAATTGAGCTTCCTTTGTTGCTTTGGATACTACAAATTTGCTCAAATGGGGAGTATTTGGTATTTTATATCTAGGGCTTAATTCATTTGCTACTTTGAATACTCCAAATTTGGTATTGAGAAAATTTAGATACTTTCAAATTTCTCCAATTATGGGGAGTATTTGGTATTTTATAACCAGAGCTTAGTTCATTTGAGTTAGTAGGAGACTCTCTTATGCTATTGATGCATATGTTGTCACTAGAGATTTATGATTGTGGGATGATTTACCTTTGATTTAGGCACATTGTGTCACTTATTATCTATGGATTTTTTAGTGGTGGATACATGCTTAATATGCATTTATTTACCTAATACCTTGGATGTTTTGATAGTCTCTTTGGTACTTGATGGTTTTTGCATTGTCTTTACACTACTAGTTGCATTTTTTTACATTCTGATTGCTTCCCAAATCTTCTTGGTAGAGGGAGCTTACTCTTTATTATGTTTATGGATAGTTAATATTTATTTACTACAATTTTGTAGACAGCCATACTAAAAATCAATTTTGAGTAGTTCTTTTGAGAGCAAACACTTGTATTCAGCACTCTAGTGGATTTTGCTTGTGGAAAATAGTGTATTGGCTTAATCTTCTTCCAGTTGCATGACTTTTGCCTTGGTTTTAGGGCTTATTTTCTTTTGTTATGGAAACCCACACTCTTTTTATTTGGCAAACATAATGAAAGGTGCTTGAAGTTCTTTCAATGATAATGCTAACTTAAACATAGAGAAGTTGGATGCCAATAACTTTTAGTATTGGAAGACTTAGATTTGGTATGTATTGGTGAAAAAGAAGCAAGCCAAGCCATTTGAATCAAAGGACGTAGAGCCAAAACTTTATGATGCATAGGAATGGGAAGAGCTTAATGAGCTATGTAAGTCTACCATCATTTTGGTATTGTCAAAGCAAACATACTTCAATGTCATTGAGACTGAGGATAGTGCTTATACATTACGGCAAAAGATTTGTGATCTCTATGATAAGAAGAGTCCTACAACTCAATTGTATTAGCTTAAGAAAATCATGGACCTTTGCATGAAGGAGGGGATATCTAGTGTCTTCTCATTTAAATGAGTTTTGTTCCATTTTTAGCCAACTTACTTTGTAGGATCTTAAGTTTGAGGATACTATCAAGTCTTTTTTCTTGCTTGTCATATTGCCTAAGTCTTGGGATACATTTTGCACTACTATGAGTACAAACCCTCCTAAAGGTGGCTTTTATCTCAAGAATATAGAATGCACTTTTCTTATTAATGAAGCAAATAGGAAGAATGTTGACATAGCCCACGCTTCTCACAGACTTACAATGGAAGGTAGACTAGATGGTAATGGGATAATCATTATGGTAGAGACAAATAGTCTAATAGGGTGGGAAATTCTAATTCTCATGGGAAATCACGTAGTAATTCATGTTGTTCTAAGTCCTACATTACTTATTATTGTGGGTAGCAAAGCCACATAAGGATGCATGACATAAGATGCATAATGACAGATACAGAAAAGGCAAATAAAAAGTACAAGATAATGTCAAATCTTCTGATGATTAAAGTATTGTTTCTAAGTCCAATAAGATAGAAGAGATAAATACCTTGGAGTATAATCCAGATGATTGCATACTTGATCCTTAATTACTTGATGCTACTTAGTTAACCATCTTCTTGCTCTTAGTGTTGACTTCTTGATGGGGGGCTTCATTTCATATTACCTTGCGCCATCATTAGTTTTCTACCTATCGTACTATCACAATTCTGGTTAAACTCGAAGATGACACTAAATTGAATATTATTGACATAAGTTAAACGAGATTATAGTTTGGTATTGGTCCTCCATTTTTGTTTCATAATGTATGTCATGTCTCATCTTTGACTAAAATCATTATCTCCACTGGACACCTAGATGATGATAGGTACCATGTCTTTTTTGGTGATTCTACATGGAAGATTACTTGTGGCAATCTTGTTTTTACTCAAGGTGCTTAGGTTGGTAGCCTCTATCCTTTTCTTGTATCTAGATCTGTCAGTCATGTCTTAGATGTGACTAATCTTCCTCATGTATCTCGTTAGCATCACTGTCTTGGACATATAGCTCTCTACATGAATGAAAGTACTCCATCATTTATAGTAATTTGATGCCTCTTAACTACTCATGTTCTAACTCTTTTTCTAATTATTTATATGGCAAATAGACACATAACTCTCATAAAAAGTTTAGCTATATACATGTAGGTGAGCCTTTGACTCTTGTTCATTTAGAAATTTTTGGTTCCATCCTCTATCAATCATTAGGTGGTGCAAAGTACTTTGTAACGTTCATTGATGATTATTTGCATAATGTTTGGGCCCATCCTATTAAGTGAAAATAAGATGTATTAGCTACATTTTAATGCTTTCTTGCTATGGCTAAGAACTAATCTGAGCTAACAATGGGAGTGAATATGTCTCTAAGGCATTTGAGAAAAATTATAATGAGAGGGATATTAAGTGTTAGTTGGCTACTCCTTACATCCTATCGTAGAATGGTTTTATAGAGCATATGAATAGGACCATTCAAAAAATAATTCATAATATGCTTAGTTAGACAAGCTTACCATAGTTCTTTTGGGATGAGGCACTTACTAATACAATCTATTTAACTAATATATCTCCATGCATTATACTCGGTGATAGATATTCAAATGAGATATGATCTAGTAAACCTCCCTTGTATGCATAGTTGCATGTCTTTGGATGTGAAGCTTCTTGCCATATTTCCAAAGGAAAATGTAATAAGATGGATCCAAAGTCCATCAAATGCATCTTTCTTGGATATGGTGATGTAGGCAAGACGGCCTATTGCCTTTTGGGATCTACAAGCTTGGAAGGTTAGCTGCAACTATGGTGTTATATTTTACAAGGATAAGATGCATAAGCAACCTAATCCAGTAATTGAGATATGCAAGGCGATCTTTCAAGAGAGGAGTCTCTTATTATAGTACAACCAACCCTTGTTAGATAAACTACTATAGCTATTGTTGGTAATGTAATGGCCTAGAATCCACCTATTGTGCATGATCATGATGTTTAAAAAAGAGAACACATGCCATATAGGGACCATAGCTAGTCTTGAGATGCTCCACTAGAGCCTCACATCCTCTTGATCGTTTTGAGTCCTCTATGCAATATATCATGGTGAAAAATGTTGGTGAGTCTCTCACTTATGAGGAGGCTATGCACAAAGATGATGGTAACTCTTGGGAGAGAACCATGTAGTTTAAGTATGATTCACTATAAAAAAATCATACGTGGGATTTGGTTCCTTTACCCAATGGAAAACATGCATCGCCATGCAAGTGGGTTTACAATTTGAAGATTGTTTCTTGTCACCCTAATCCAACACATGTATAGTCAAATTAGTTATATGAAGGGTTTTAAATAGGACAAGGGAGTTGATTTTGATGATATATTCTCTCTTATGGTCAAGATAACTACCCTACCCTTAGTATTGGCCTTGATTGCATAGATGGATTTGGACTTATACTAGATGGATAGGAAAATAATATTTTATATGGAAATATGCATGAGGATATTTATATGTAGTGATGTAAGGGCTTTGTGAAAGAAATCAAGGAACACTTAGTGTGAAAATTGAAGAAGAGCCTTTATGGGCTTAAGCATGCACCTAGGCAATGGTACCATGAGTTAAATGCTTTCATACATTCCTAAGGATATTCTCATGTTGATATGGATATGTATCTATACACAAAGAATGCTTATGATGGTAGCCTTATTATCTTAGTGCTTTATGTTGATGACGTGCTTAGTGTTTAGAGTACTCATGCTAAGTTGTATGCTTTAAGGACTCAGCTCAAGACGATCTTTGAGATGAAGGATATGTGTCACTCTAAGAGACTTCTCTACTTGTCCAAGAAGGAGTACATTCAAAAAGTACTTGAGTGGTTCTATATACACAATGGTAAGCGTATTGGCTATCCATTATCTTATTATGTAAAGGACCTAGAGAGAGAGAAGGATCCCATTGAGACTGCTATCTATGAAGAGAAAAAGGGGGATCTGAAGGAAAAGGAGAAGCCAAATGAAGTTTGTATCATTGAAGAGTAGAAGGGGGAGTTGGAGGGAGAGCAAAAGTAGGCCTGTAGAACACATAAAAAATTAATAGTAACCAAATGAAGATGATGCTCCTCTAGTAAATATTTTTTATGCAAAAGGGACAAAGCCCTCCCATGTATATATGCCTAAGATATGTGCATGCAAGATATAGTGAATCTACAAGCACTACAAGGCCTTATAACTTAGACTTTTATTATAATTATTCTCTGAGACCTAATTTTTTGTATTTTTTGGATTCAACAATATATTTATTCTCTTACATATATCTTATTTATGCCACTTTTGAGTTTAACTATTTGTTTTGTCTCTTGCACATATCTCATTTGTTGATTTCTTTTGTAACCACAAAACATTGGTGGCTCGATAAGCATAATTCCATGGAAAGTAAGTTTCCAAATATCTTCTTGCAAGAAAATATATATTGATAATTATGGATGTCAATGGGGTTCTCTTAAGGGATTCCAAAGATCTCTATAAACAAGATTGGCTAGATGAGTCAAAATCAATTTGGATTAATAGAAAATGTAACTATATCGTGAGGCCAAAGGCCAAAAAGTTCCTACTAGAACTATGTTCTTCAACAAATGTTATAATATGGAGCCATTGCAAGAGGCCAAAGCTAATGTAGATTTTTTTAATGTGCTTTGTGTACAATTAAAAAAACCCAAATGTTTTTTATACATAAAGCTATTTGAAGGCCATTGGTAGTTATGTGGTCTATAATCTTATTGTTTAAGTCTTACACTACTATCTTTGTGTGCATAGTTACATTTTCTCAATAAGAGTGCATAGTATGGTGGGAGAGTTTTTGAAACATTCTTGATATTGATGCTAAACATTGGATGAAGCCTGAGTTTGTTAAAAACTTGTGGAAAGTGTAAGTAAAACACCCTCAGTTTCATGCCACTAACACGACACTTTTGGAAGACACTTGCTATAGAATGGATATGAAAATTGATTAGGAATCTAGCCCCGGGAGATAGTCCCTCATATCTGATGGATAAAATTGAGCCTTGGCTTCAATGATCAAGTAAATATCCCTGCCCACTAGTCTACTATTGTAACGTCCAATGTTTGATGTCAAAGATGACCTAGTGGCTAATTAATTTATTTAGATGGATGGCTATTCATATCAATTTGAACCCCCAAATGCACAAATTGTCTCAGCTAGCATGTCAAATTCTATGCACTTTGTTATTAATTCCCAATGCTTAGAAGCTATATGATAGCCTTGGTATTCACAATCACTTTTATAAACTAGTGTATACTAATTTTTTATATCAAATTATCAATATATCAAACCCTTTTTTGGGTACTTCCAAACTTTTCTAATCTACAATATTTGACATCTTATGATGTTTTATTTGCTTTTGTAAAGTAATGTCGGAGTCATTAGGGTCTAGGTGATTATGATATTGTAGGTGGTACTATGAGATCATCTTAGGCATTTTAGAAATCTCAATGTTGGTATTGGCAACAAGCTTGGCACTTTGAAGTATCAAAGTTTTGTACTATTTAAACTTGGCAGCATATTTAATTAGCAAGAAAAAAATACTTTAAGAATTTGATCCTATGCATTTTCAAGTTTAGTAATTTATTTAAGTACCTAGAACAACGAACTTCAAGCTTTGGTTTTGCATATACCAAATTTGGTCATACTGTAAAGAACTTGCAACAAAGAACTTGAAACATTTGATACTACATAGTATCAAATTTGGTATTCCACAATACCAAATTGGAAAGTTAAAGTGGTAGGATTAATAGAGTTTTAACATTTGGTACTATGGAATTCCAAGTTTGATATTGTGTTGAAGTACCAAAACCAAAATAATTCAATCATTTGGTATAGTATAGACCAAATTGGGCCATGTAATAAAGAACCAACAAAGGTCTTTAAAATTTTTGTATTATAGATTCCCAGATTTGGTACTATAGATAATACCAAATTCAGTACTCTAGAGACCCATAATTGGTATTACTAGAGAGTGGGTACTATGGATAGTAACAAATTTGGTACTATCTGCAATATCAAATTTGGTATTGTTAGAGAGTAGATATGTGGTTAGTTGCAAATATGGCATTCTAAGATATCAAGTTACTATCAAAACACAATAAGCTCAAGAGAGGGACAAAAAATAATCCTCTTTAATTTAAAAAAATACATGATTGGATTTTTGGTATTGGAAGAAGCAGTCATAGATATTTATTGGTACTTTTTGCCATTGTTTCATTAGGGGAGTTTTGAAGTTTCAAAATACCTTTTAGGATATAGTGTAAAGAATTACTAATCTAACCATGGAAATGAACAAGAAATGAAATTAATATAAGCTTCACACAATAAGAAATGTAACAAAAATGGATTACAAACTTGGTCATGCCATGGAACATCTTCCATTACCACAACACAATGTAGCCATGAGCTATTAACCAAGTACAAGAAGATGAAGACAGATAAAATTGTAATTGTGCCAAAGAATGATGCTACATTAGCACTTCTTGCTTTTTTACACTAAATCCTAAGTCCTCTTTCTCTTGGCTCAAGTATTTACAAAGTTTATACTGGAATAGGCTTCACATCTCATGTTGATAATTTTCTTCATTACAAATCATCCCCTCCTAGAGATGTTTTGTCCTCAAAATTGAAGATACTGAGGTAGTAAGCAAGTCAATAATAAAGAAAATTATGTTGATGAAGATCTATAAGCATGTGGAAGCACTTTGAGTGAAGAAACATTGTAATGAACCTGAAACAGTGAATTGACTACTTGCTGTCCAAACAGGGCTACATCACTAGACTTGCCATAGCCCTAGAATGTCCAAATTCAGTGTTTGAAGTGTAGAAATGAAATAACATCTGAGGCATCATCCCATACCATCAAGATCACTTTTTGATGTCATTAAGGAAATTTAATCAATAACTGTATTTTAAAAAAACAAGCTTTCCTACATAGACTATGATCATTCATCTTGCAAAAGCCATTGGAAAGCATCCAAATAAGAAGACGGTTGCCAAGTGGACTCTTCCATAGGTAGCCCCTTCCATCTGATAAAAAATTCAATGATACTTTGTTTCCTAAGAACCTTTTCATGCTTCCCAATAATCTTCTTAGGTTCATAAACAATCAGTCCATCTTCATCAAGTGATGGAAGCTCTTCAATAACTTGTACATCCTGCCCAATATACTTCTTCAACTATGATACATGAAAAACATCATGTATGCAAGTAGTTGAAGGTAATTGGAGCTTATATGCAAGCTCTCCAATCTTTTCCAACACCAAATATGGGCCATAAAATCTGTGAGCCAACTTGTTATTTCCATCCTTGTAGGATGCATAATGAGTCTTGGGCACCTTTAAGAAGACCCAATCTCCAATATCAAACTCCATGTACCTCCACCTATCATCAACATAGGACTTCATGACATCTTGTGCCTTTCGTATGTTTTCTTTACATTTCTTTATAAGCATCTCCATTCTTTCTAACTCATCGGTCGCTTGTGGATTCACATCTTCATGAAACATGGCTGAAGGAATTTTAACCTTGTATCCATAGAGTGTTTCAAAAGGAGCCATCCCAATGCTCATATAATACGTATTATTGTAACAAAATTCAGCAAAGTGCAGCCAATTATTCCAAGATGATTGTGTGTCATGTCAATAGTGTCTTAAATATACTTCCACCAATCGGTTAACCCCTTTCAATTTGACCATCGATTTGAGGGTGGTAAGCTGTACTAGGGTTAAGAGTAGTGCCCATGGAAGTAAACGAACCCTTGAAAAAATTTCCCATGAATCTAGTGTCTCTATCCGACACTATCCTCAAGGGCATACCATGTAACTTGAACACTCCTTTCATGAATTGACCAGCTACTTGTTTTGTTGAAAATTGTGTCTTGGTTGGAATAAAATGGGCTGATTTGGTAAGTCTATCCACCACAACAAAAATGCTATTCCAACTACCTTGTGGTCGAGAGACCCGTAATGAAGTCCATTGAAATATAGATCCATTTTCTTTGTGGGATAAGCAAGGGTTGAAGGAGACTGGCTGGTAATAAAGAAGAATCTTTATTTTATTGACATTCCAAGCAATGAGAAACATACTCCTTCACATCCCGTCATAGGCCTTTCCAATAGAAACTCTTATGCACTTTGTCAAAAGTCTTAAAGAGACCAAGATGACCAGCTAAGGGTGAAGAATGCATTAAAGGACTTTCAGCCTAAAGTTACTTTGAGGGATCAAGTAGACCTTTCCCTTGTTTCATAAAACTCCTTTATGCCATTTGAAGTTTGGATATTCTTCATTTACCCCTTTTTGTAATTTCTACAATATTGTGGCAGCATGCTCCTCCATTATATATTCCTCTTGTACATCAGATATCCAATATTTATATATAGGGGATACGTTAGATACATTACATGCCCACATCCTAGAGAGTGTGTCCACCACTACATTGTCTTTTCCAGCCTTGTATACTATCTCAAAATCATATGAATGAAGATTCAAACCACTTTCTTTGCTTAGGAGACAAGTTGGGCTATGAGAGGAAGTACTTCAACACCCTATGGTTACTTTTTACTTTAAAGTGACTTCCATAGAGGTAATGATGCCATTTTTTAACTGCATGTAGTATAGCTAGCATCTCTTGCTTATATACATGCATTTGCCTCTCTTTTTCATCAAATTTTTTGCTCTTATATGCAATGACACCATGTTATTGGGCTAAAACAGCCCCCAACCCTCTCCCACTAGCATCCACATAGATCACAAAGACCTTAGAAAAGTCAGGACAAACCAATATGGGTGCTGAGATGAGGAGTTGCTTCAGCTCATTAAAGCTTTTGTCAGCTATTTCATCCCAAAAGAAAGCTTCTTTCTTTATGTAACGTGCCCGCTCCTCAAATCACGGGACACGTCTTAGCAATCCATCGAGAGATATATCTAGAAGATGCCACCCGGCACTCCCAAGGAATGACACGGGGTTTGCCAACTAGGGTCTCTCGAGTCTGCCCCGCAACGGAACTTATTCGGCCGTTCCCACTAGGATCGACCTGAAGTCCGGGTTCCTTGTAATCGGGTCTTCCTAATAGCCTTCTAGCGTCGGTCTGCACAACTGCTCCACTTTGCGTGGATACAACTAGACCCAAGCAGACTCATATCACACTTGGTTCAACGAGAGGGAGGTATCACTCGACCTCTCTGCCCGTAGGGCATAGTAGTCCCATTCCGGTCCCCTAAAAAGGTATGAATCAAGGTTTCAACTTACAAGTTCTAAGGTCCCATAAAAAGATATGAATCAAGGTTTCAACTTACAAGTTCTAAGGTCCCATAAAAAGGTATGAATCAAGGTTTCAACTTACAAGTTCTAAGGTCCTTGTCTAACTAAGATTCGCATCAAATAAATATCATTGAGGAAAGCTCTTGGCTATGCCCCATTCCAGTCCTCTAAAATGGTATGAATCAAGGTTTCAACTTACAAGTTCTAAGGTCCTTGTCTAACTAACATTCGCATCAAATAAATTTCATTGAGGAAAGCTCTCGGTTAGCTAAAACGGTATGAATCAAGGTTTCAACTTACAAGTTCTAAGGTCCTTGTCTAACTAACTTTCACATCAAATAAATTCCATTGAGGAAAGCTCTCGACATCCCATTTGAGGGGATCAGAATGGGACTATGCCCTACGGGTAGAGAGATCAAGCGATTCCTCCCTCTCATTTCCCATTCTCTTTGAACCAAGTGCGATATGAGTCTCCTTGGGTCCAGTTGTATCTACAAACAGTGGAGCAGTTGCAGACTGACGCTAGAAGGCTGTTAGGAAGACCTGATTACAAGAAACCCGAACTTCAAGTTGATCCTAGTGGGAACGGCCGGATAAGTTCCGTTGCAGGGCAGACTCGAGAGACCCTAGTTGAAAAACCCCGTGTCATTCCTTGGGAGTGTCGGGCAGCGTCTTCAAGATATATCTCTCAATGGACTGCTAAGATGTGTCCCGCAATTTGAGGAGTAGGCATGTTACAGTTAGTATCAGAGCATATACACGAAGACAAAATAACAAGATCAAGCACTTCCTTAACTTATCTTCAGATTAATGTTTGTCTCCCACCCATACAGGAGAATTAAGTGTCCCTTTCTGCCTCCGCAAAAAATAATCCTTCCTAAAGTATCATGCCCAAAGGCTATCCCAACAATCTACAGGATTGCTGCTCCAAGTTTCGCCTGTAGACTCGTACATGAGCCTCGAGATCCCATCTTGAGTCATGTCGGCCCCTTGTGCAAGATCCGAAGGCAAGGAATTTACGACCAGAGCCTCCCTTGGCACCCAAGCGTCCTCCCGCTCCAAGTAGCACCCACAGAGAGACCTCTCGCGGCGGGTTAGGTCCATATATCCGACATGGCTAACAACCCCCTTGGATAGGGCCAGGCAGACAGTCGGAGTTAACTATTTCCAGCCTCTCCCTCCAGGCTTTTAACCTGAAGCATTAAGTGTTTTTCCTTGAATTAGTTCCTTGAGAAAAGGAGATCAAATAATGCACATAAGTGTACAATCACAAACATTTCGGAGGCCATTGTCGAAGGGTTTCGAAAGCAATGTCGCAACTTCAGAAGTCCTTGTTAAATTTCAGGATAGAAGATCAATCAAGTGTGACATTTACAACCTTAATCAACATCAACAGCTTCAACTTCATAAAGGAAACAAATTCGATTTCTAAATTGGCTGTTCAACAACTGAAGTCCTTCATGTCCCTTTGATATGCCCTCAAGGCCTCTTCTTATGGTCAAAGTTCACAAAGAATAAAGATAGTCCATCATTTCACAAGTTCTTATTAATCTCTGTATCATGTCAATTTTGACATGTGTACACTCCATCAAGTGGCTTGTAATACTGGTAGAAGCTATACAGGGAGTTGCACCTGAAAAATCTGTCCAGTGCATGCAATTACAGACTGTGTTACTTCCTCATTTGCAAGGCAAGGCATGGAATACAGATTGTGCTACTTGGCTGATTACAAGCTGATAAATAGAATATGGAAAGTAGCAAAAGCAAAGAATATGGTTAGAACATGCTTTTCCTTAGGTGGGCATTCAACATGATTAGTGGCTTTAACAACTGCTGCATCCAGGTCCTTGTAATCACTGTTGATCTGTACAAGACCAACAGTTGTGGAATCCTTGATGGCACCTAAGACCTTTCTTTAGATTGTCTTGAGTAGAACCTCTTGACATGATATTAGGCTAAGAGACTGCAAATCACCACAAAGAAACCTTGAATCTGTGTCTAGACTGTTTTAGCTGCCTACAAAAGATCTCCTTTGGACGATATATTGAACTAAATAGCTCTTTCTGTTTGTGGATCCTTCACGCATGCTTTTCCCTTTTAAAACCAGGAAGACATTCTAGTTCTCTTTCTCAGCATTTCCATTTTCTGGGAAAGGAAAACAGAAGCCTACATCATCATCTGAAAAGTTCTGTTTGTGGATCCTTCACGCATGCTTTTCCCCACCACTCAACTTCAAATCCCGCTCTCCTACTTGTGTTTGATACCCCTTGAGGAAAACTCATAATAATGTTGTATATTGATGCAAGCCTTGCGGCATCATAAAACTTCTTCTTTTCTGGCTGACAGTCGCTCATTCACTTTCAACCGTTTGCTGATTCTGTTCAACGTATCCCTGTAGCATCGCATTCCACAACATAATATTTTGATTTCATGGGCTCTCCAACACCTCGATTCCACCACCATCGAAATCCAAATTCAAATTACCAAGACGACCAGTCAAAGTCGCCAGAGTTATATGTAAAGATGAAGGGCGGGGCTGCTGAGAACTAATTCCACTGCCTCCGTCTGGGCATGAGGCTCCTGAGTAGTATTCATACCAGTCGGCGGCTGATAATCAATCTCAATCCAATCTGATGGAACTGTTTGGTCTTTCGCAACCAGAGAAGCATCTTCATTTAGATTAGTAGGGAAGAGCGGGTACGTGCGTGATGAGGATGAAGTGCATAGTGTTGAGATAATCACCAGTCTGCCGTTCCGGTCCGTTGCTGTCTTATGCCTTCTTTCCACATTTGACAGTCATGGATGCAGCTCATCCTGTCCGCATTCCCCCTAAAAAAAATACTTTTTTTTAATGACGGAGAGAGAGCTTACCTCGAATCATCCAAAGATGCTTGTCGTAACTTCTGGCTGAAGCTCTCGAAGCTGAAGTGCCCCTCTTGGTGTGGCAAAGGAATCCAATTCAGATGAATCATCATTCACCTCCTCTGCACACTTGATTGCCTCCTCCCGTCAAAGCTCCTCCCTTCCGATTGAAAAAAAAAACATTCCCCATCTCTCTCCGTTGAATTCGCGTCGCTTTTTCCTACACAGTCGATCCCCTTTATCGTCAAAATTAGCTCTTGAATCAGCTAATTAGCCTCCCCATTCCGAGATTCCCTGTGCCCCATTCAGCGAAAAAAAGAACACCCATGAGAAATATATTTTTCCCAAGCTCTTTTGCCGCTTGTCGCTTGTAGATGTAACCTATTGTGTGCAACATAGGCTCTCCAAAAGCTGCTTCTGAAAGACGATGAGCCTCTTCTTTTGCCCATTCTATAAATGCTTGTCTATTATTGACGAACAATTCTAACTTCTTCTCCAAAATTTCCACAAGTTTCATTTCCCTCTCTTTTTGTACCTCCTTCATCTTCTCTTGAGCTCTGACTGGATCATCTGTTCCTAAATCTAGAGATGCCATAGTTGCCATTGTCAGCTGGCCAATGTACTCCTCAAAGAGTTCGCTGCCAAACAGCATTCCAAACACAGCTGTAGGGTCCAACATGCTTTCCTTGGAAAGAGAAGATTTTCCATATCTGTCATAAGTTTCTCTTTGTTGAGGATCACTCAATACTTGATATGCCTCTCCTAACAACTGAAAATTCGAAGCAGCTTGAGGATCATTTGGATTTTTGTCTGGATGCACCCTTCTTGCCTTATCGTAGTAAGCCTTCTTGATGGCAGCAGGGCTCGCATCAGGGCTTACGCCTAGGATATCATAGAACTCGGTCTCCTTCACCATATCCCCACTCGCAGACCAGAAAGGGCCATTGACACCATACTCCCATGCAACATTAGAGCTTTGCAAAATAGTAGCTGCCCAAGTCCACTGTGATACAATGACACTCGCAATCAAGCCTGTCTTGATGCTCCTACCAGCTGTATTGAACCATTGTGAGGTGTACTGAAAATCATTGTGAGGCATACATATCCAATGTACTTCAATTTGCATCTCTTGGAAATAATTTAGTACTTCCTCACAAAGCCCATAATCGGCATATCTTGAAATAGGTGTAGCCCATGAGATTGCATCTCGAGTTACCAATCTATCAAAAACTCCCTGTTCTTCTACGTCACATTTAGCATACATGTCAACCAGAGCATTGTTGATTAATTCCTCTTGCTCCAAACCCTCTTCACTATATTTTCCGCATAGAATGAAAGAGCAAACATAATGACTAAGTATGTACAAAGTATCAAATCACACACACAACTTTTGGGTGGTTTTCACACCTCGAATGCGCAGCAATACGACACCGTTTGTATGACCAACTGCTAAGGTGTGATTATTTTTTCCCGAATGCTCCCAGCATTTGATCCTAGACCTTTTTTTCGGATGCTCCCAGCATCCAATCCTAGATCATTCGTGACTTGGCGAGATCCCAATAATCTCAAACAAGATCATGCAAGCAAATGTTCTTGGTAAGTTAACTTATTTTGACTTACTCTTTCCCTTGGGTTTTACCTTATGGTATCTTAACCCTAACCCAAAGCATTAACTGGTCAACCAAGGCAATGGACTGTCAAGATTGTGGGAGAGAAGGAAGGAGTCTCGCTTGAAGCTTTCTTGCTTGCACAATGGGGGAAGACACACAAGGGTGGAGGCTGAAAACAGTTTTCCTCTTCTTAGTTGTGTAAGCCAAAAAGAACTCCAAGTACAAAGAAATAGAAGAACCCTATATATGGGTCTCAAACCAAACTCAACTAACTAAGGTGGCATACTAACTGAGCCACGAACTAGAGTAGATAAGGATAGCTATCGTGTAGCTATTATTCATGGGCGGTATACCAACCGCGTCTGCAACTGACAAGTCGGTGACATAAATACACAACGGTCACCCTGGCGTATCACGAGTGGAGCTCGATATCTCAACACTCCCCCTCGAGCTCAATCCCAATTCCTGCACACCAAGCAGGTCTCTGAACTTGCGCAGCTTCTCTGCGCCCAATGCCTTCGTGAATATGTCAGCTACCTGATCCTCTGTGCTGACATAAACTAGATCAATAAGACCTAGTAAAACCCTCTCTCGCACATAGTGATAATGCACCTCAATGTGCTTTGTTCTAGCATGATAGACTGGGTTATTTGCCAAGTGTATACTACTCATGTTGTCACAATAAATGACAACTGGTCCATCTGTAGACTGATGCATATCATAAAGTAGCTTATGCAACCAAGCTACCTCACATGCAGCCATTGTTGCACCCCTGTACTCAGCCTCTGTGCTCGACAAGGCAACTGTAGGCTGTTTCTTGCTGCTCCAAGTGACTGCAGCACTCCCAAAAGAGAACACATATCCACTGGTAGATCGTCTATCAGAAATACTACCAGCCCAATCAGCATCAGTGTATCCATGCAACTGTATCTGAACCCTAGTCTCATAAAATAGTCCATACTGCAATGTGGACTTCACATACCTGAGTATGCATCTAGCCGCATCCAAATGTGGTTTCCTTGGAGCCTGCATAAACTGACTTACCAATCCAACAACATAGCTCAAATCTGGCCTGGTAATAGTCATATAAATCAAACTTCCTACTATGCGTCTGTACATAGTAGGGTCTTCTAGAAGCTCACCTGCATCTGTGCTCACAGCTTCACATTTTGCTCTAAAGGAACTGAAGTAGGCTTACAGCCCGTCATCCCATATTTGGACAGCATGTCCAATCCATACTGCCTCTGCAAGAGCTGTATCCCAGTTGGTGATCTAATCACCTCAATGCCCAAGAAATAACACAGCTCTCCCAAATCCTTCATCTCAAACTTCTGCTTCAATAGCATTTTCATATTAAGGATATCTTCATCACTGTCACCTGTCATAATCAAATCATCAACATAAATGACAAGTAGCATAATACCTTTCTCTGTTTTTCTCACATAAAGTGAGAAATCTACCTTGGAAATCTGAAAGCCAATAGCGACAAGATACTGTCCTATCTTGTTAGACCATGCTCTAGGTGCTTGCTTCAAGCCATACAAGGCTTTCTTCAACCTGCAAACAAACTCAGGATGAACAGCATGCACATAACCTGGTGGCTGCTCCATATAGACCTCTTCTTGCAAATCACCATGCAAGAAGGCATTCTTTACATCCATCTGATGTAAAGACCATCCCTTTGATGCAGCCATAGCAATGACTGCTCTTATGGTTGCCATCCTTGCAACTGAACTGAATGTTTCTTCATAGTCAATGCCATATGTTTGTGCATACCCCTTGACTACTAATCTTGCCTTGTATCTATTCACAAAACCATCTGCATTGTGCTTCACCTTATAAACCCACTTACAGCCAATTGCATTTTTACCTTTAGGAAAAGGTACCAATTCCCATGTAGCATTTGCTTCCAAGGCATCCATTTCTTCATGCATGGCTTTCTCCCATTTTTCTTTTCCCATGGCTTCCTCAAAAGAAGTGGGTTCTGGTTCCTGTATCACTTTAACCATATATGCATAGTGAATGGCTGTAAATCCATCATATTTCAGCCTATCCACAGGATACCTAGCTCTCGTAGACCTGCGCAAAGTAGGTTCACTCCCAGGTGCTCTCAAAACATCCCTGGTCTTCCTTACTCCAGGTGTAACAATAGAAGGAATACCCAACTCATCATCAATGCTCTGTTCTAAGCCACTGGATTCACCATCCACATAAGAGTGACCTGCATTCACATCAAACATGGGTTGATCAACCTTCTCTTTTCCTTTTCGTGATACCTGCATACCACTATCTGCATTACTTTGAGAAGATTCTCCTGATCTCAATCTGCCTGTCCATGGCGAAGAATGTGAACCACTACTAGAGGACGCTCCAGGTCCACTAATATTTTGTGACTGCTGCTGTGAATTTTGTGCAGCATTACCATTTTGTGCATCTACATCATCAATCACATTTACTGGTTTATACCAGCTACTCATCTCATCAAAAACAACATCTCTGCTCACTGTAAACTTACGATTAGAAGGGTTATAGCATCTGTACCCTTTTTGCTGCAGAGAGTAACCAATAAAGATGCACTTCTCAGCTTTTGGATCCAACTTGGATCTCAACTCATCTGTCACATGTACATAGGCAATGCAACCAAAAATTTTCAAATGAGAAATATCTGGTTTCCTACCAGTATACCTCTCCTCTGGAGTCATTCCATGTGTTGCTGCAGTGGGAGTCCTGTTCATTATGTAAACTGCTGTAGCAACTGCTTCAGCCCAATAAAAATCTGGCAAGTCTTTTTCATTGAGCATGGCACGAGATACCTCTCCAATATGCCTGTTTTTCCTTTCTGCAATTCCATTTTGTTGTGGGGTATGACTGCATGAATATTGCTGCTTTATGCCATGCTCCTGCAGGAACCTTGCAAACTCATTTGAGAGGTACTCTCCCCCTCCATCTGACCTTAGGCATTTTATCTGCAAGCCTGTTTCTTTTTCAACCATAGCTTTAAGAGTTTTGAAATGCCCAAAAACTTCACTTTTCTTTTTCATAAAATACACCCAAACTTTTCTACTATAGTCATCAATAAAACTGACAAAATAATGACAGCCTCCAAGAGATGCAGCTTTAGTTGTCCACACATCAGAAGGATTAATTCCAATGGCTTCTTACTCTCTTGAACATGTCTAGGAAATGGTTTCCTTGCCTGTTTTCCAAACTGACAGGCTTCACATACCTTATGCATTTCTGCAACCTTGAATTTAGACAATCCTGCAACAATATTTTGGGCCTGCATTGATTTAAGTCACTGTACATTAACATGACCAATGCGTTTATGCCAGGTATCAATATCTGCAACTACACCGGTCCCATGTGCAAACATTGCTGCACTCAATTCAGACATGTCTGCATCCAATGTAAACATTCTGCCATTCTTCTTTCCTTTTGCTATCAAGTGACCTTTATTTTTCATATCCTCAACAAAGCATCCATGAGGATTAAATCTGACTTGCAAGCCCTGCTCAACCATTTGACCAACAGAAACCAGATTCTTGGTGATATTCGAGACATGAAATACATCGGACATGTATTTCTTTTTCCCATCCTGCATAGACAAATGAATTTTTCCAATCTGCACAATAGGATGTGCAATATCATCACCAGTCTCCACAAATCCTGGTTTTTCCATTTTCCTTGCATCCTCCATCCATTCTGCATGACCTGTCATATGGTTTGATGCACCTGAGTCAACATACCATACATCGTTGCTTTCTTCTGCACTTGTCACAGAATTGTTCATGTGCTGCACCATAAACAGATGCTCATTTGTGTCATCACCCTGTCTACTAGAGGATGCATAATTTCCTTGTTGCAGTTTTCCATTCATGATGTCATTCTGCTTTTTATAGCAGTCTTTAGCCATATGACCCATTTTACCACAATAGTAGCATTCAACATTACTGTTTGCATTTTTGCCTCTTTGCTATCCACCACGACCTCTTTGGCTCCCCTTGCCTCTAGAGTTACCACGTCCTCCTCCATAGGACTGGTTTTCTTGAGTTTGCTGCATATTCTGATTTCTACCACGGCCTCCATATCGGCCTCCTCTACCTCTGCCTCTACCTCTTCCAGCATTTGAGTAGAAGACAGCTTCTTTTGAAGTTCCTCCTGAAGAAGATGCACCACCATTTCTTTGCTCCTCAGAAATTAGAAGAGCAATCAGCTCCTCAAAATTAGGAAATCTTTCACGAACTGAAATGGATGTCCGAAACTGTGCATAATCCTTTCCTAGACCATTCAAGGTCACAGAAACTAAATCATCATCTTCCACTGGTGACCCAATGGAAGCAAATGCATCTGCAATCTTCTTCACCTTCATGTGTAGTCGTTGATGCTCATATTTTCTCTTTGCACATTGTGCAACTCTTGCTTGAGCTGCATTTTCCTGGCTTGCGTATTTGTGCTATACATTTTTGACAAAGTATCCCATGCCTCCTTTGGCGTACTTGCATCCTGAATATGCACAATCATAGAGTCTGAAATGCTGATAGACAGCCAATACATAACTTTCCTGGCTCTCTCATGCCATGCTTTAAATGCCTGCATTTGCTGTTGATTGGGAACATCAGGAAGAACTGGTTCTTCTTCATTTCCTGCAACAAATTCCCAATATCCTTTTCCCATAAGGAAATTCGTCATTCTAAACTTCCATGCTTGGAAGTTGTTCTTGTCAAGCTTTTCAGTGACAATCTGTGAAAGAGAATCAGATGCCATTACAGAAGACTGCAAAAAAATTCTGTCACTGCAAAAAACACAACTTCACCCTCACAAGGGAAAATCTGCAAAACTGGCGAAAGTGGTATTTGACCACACAGTCATTTCCTAGTGACGATTTTGCATCAACAGGCAACAGGGATGATTCTGTAACTCCCAATGTCTCTGCGCACAAGCATACAATGCAATTTTTACAGTAACTTTTCACCGACCTGTAGAACAGTGGCTGCACAGCATAAAACTGGGCCTTTTCCTGAGTGCGTGCAGAAAACTTCCGCCTCTAAAATAGGCCCCGAAATGGCCTCAAATAAAAAAAACAAGGTCGCCAAGGGCTAAAGCCCTTAGCCCGCAGCATATACTGCCCTCTTGCTTCACCGCGAAGGGCGTCTCAACCTGAGACAATGCACTCCTGCACTTTCCGGCTGTGCTACCTGCAGAGATCTGCTCCCAAAACAGAAAATGAAAGCAACACTGCTCCTCTTACCAGAACACCGCGAGCTTGGCTTGCTTTCTTGAGCTCCTTACCACGAACAAGGCTCTGATACCATGTCAAGATTGTGGGAGACTCTATGATTGTACTGGCTGTCTATCACTATTTCAGACTCTATGGTTGTGCACATTCAGGATGCAAGTACGCTAAAGGAGGCATGGGATACTTTGTCAAAAATGTATAGCACAAATATGCAAGCCAGGAAAATGCAGCTCAAGCAAGAGTTGCACAATGTGCAAAGAGAAAGTATGAGCATCAATGACTATCACATGAAGGTGAAGAAGATTGCAGATGCACTTGCTTCCATTGGGTCGCCAGTGGAAGATGATGATTTAGTTTCTGTGACCTTGAATGGTCTAGGAAAGGATTATGCATAGTTCTAAACATCCATTTCCGTCCGTGAAAGATTTCCTAATTTTGAGGAGTTGATTGCTCTTCTAATTTCTGAGGAGCAGAGAAATGGTGGTGCATCTTCTTCAGGAGGAACTTCAAAAGAAGTTGTCTTCTACTCAAATACTGGAAGAGGTAGAGGTAGAGGTAGAGGTAGAGGAGGCCGATTTGAAGGCCGTGGTAGAAATCAGAATATGTAGCAAACTCAATAAAACCAGTCCTATGGAGGAGGATGTGGTAACTCTAGAGGCAGGGGGAGCCAAAGAGGTCGTGGTGGATGGCAAAGAGGCCAAAATGCAAACAGCAATGTTGAATGCTACTACTGTGGTAAAATGGGTCATATGGCTAAAGACTGCTATAAAAAGCAAAATGACATCATGAATGGAAAATTACAACAAGAGAATTATGCATATTCTAGTAGACATCATGAATAGAAAGCAGAATGACATCATGAATGGAAAATTACAACAAGGTAAAATGGGTCATATGGCTAAAGGCTGCTATAAAAAGCAGAATGACATCATGAATGAAAAATTACAACAAGGGAATTATGCATCTTCTAGTAGATAGGGTGATGACAGAAATGAGCATTTGTTTATGGTGCAGCACATGAATAATTCTGTGACAAGTGCAGAAGAAAGCAACGACGTGTGGTATGTTGACTCAGGTGCATCAAACCACATGACAGACCATGCAGAATGGATACAAGATGCAAGGAAAATGGAAAAAATAGGATTTGTGGAGACTGGTGATGATACTGCACATCCTATTATGTAGATTGGAAAAATTCATTTGTCTATGTAGGATGGAAAAAGAAATATCTGTCAGATGCATTTCATGTCCCAAATATCACCAAGAATCTGGTTTCTGTTGGTCAAATGGTTGAGCAGGGCTTGCAGGTCAGATTTAATCCTCATGGATGCTTTATTGAGGATATGAAAAATAAAGGTCGCTTGATAGCAAAATGAAAGAAGAAGGGAAGAATGTTTATGTTGGATGCAGACATGTCTGAATTGAGTGCAGCAATGTTTGCACATGGGACCGGTGTAGTTGCAGATATTGATATCTGGCATAAACATATTAGTCATGTTAATATACAGCGACTTAAATCAATGCAGGCCCAAAATATTATTATAGGATTGTCTAAATTCAAGGTTGCAGAAATGCATAAGATATGTGAAGCCTATCAATTTGGAAAACAGGCAAGGAAACCATTTCCTAGATATGTTCAAGAGAGTAAGAAGCCATTGGAATTAATCCACTCTGATGTGTGGACTACTAAAGCTGCATCTACTGGAGGCTGTCATTAGTTTGTCACTTTTATTGATGACTATAGTAGAAAAGTTTGGGTGTATTTTATGAAAAAAAAAAGTGAAGTATTTGGGCATTTCAAAACTCTTAAAGCTATGGTTGAAATAGAAACAGGCCTGCAAATAAAATGCATAAGGTCAGATGGAGGGGGAGAGTACCTCTCAAATGAGTTTGCAAGGTTCCTGCAGGAGTATGGCATAAAGCAGTAATATTCATGTAGTCATACCGCACAACAAAATGGAATTGCAGAAAGGAAAAACATGCATATTGGAGAGGTATCTCGTGCCATGCTCAACGAAAAAGACTTGCCAGATTTTTATTGGGCTGAAGCAGTTGCTACAGCAGTCTACATAATGAATAGGACTCCCACTGCAACAATACATGGGATGACTCCAGAGGAGAGGTATACTAGTAGGAAATCAGATATTTCTCATTTGAAAATTTTTTGTTGCATTGCCTATGTTCATGTGCTAGATGAGTTGAGATCCAAGTTGGATCCAAAAGCTGAGAAGTGCATCTTTATTGGTTACTCTCTGTAGCACAGCAGAAAGGGTACAGATGCTATAACCCTTCTACTCGTAAGTTTAAGCAGAGATGTTGTTTTTTATGAGATGAGTAGCTGGTATAAACCAGTAAATGTGATTGATAATGTAGATGCACAAAATGGTAATGCTGCACAGAATTCACAGCAGCAGTCATAAGATATTAGTGGACCTGGAGTGTCCTCTAGCAGTGGCTCACATTCTTCGCCATGGACAGGCAGATTGAGATCAGGAGAATCTTCTCAAAGCAATGCAGATAGTGGTATACAGGTATTACGAAAAGGAAAAGAGAAGGTAGATCAGCACATGTTTGACGTGAATGCAGGTCACTCTTATGTGGATGGTGAATCTAGTGACTCAGAATAGAGCATTGATGATGAGTTGGGTATTTCTTCTATTGTTACACCTAGAGTAAGAAAGACCAGGGATGTTTTGAGAGCACTTGGAAGTGAGCCTACTTTGTGCAGGTCTACTAGAGCTAGGTATCCTGTGGATAGGCTGAAATATGATGGATTTACAGCCATTCACTATGCCTATATGGTCAAAGTGATACAGGAACTAGAACCCACTTCTTTTGAGCAAGCCATAGGAAAAGAAAAATGGGAGAAAGCCATGGATGAAGAAATGGATGCCTTGGAAGCAAATGCTACATGGGAATTGGTACCTTTGCCTAAAGATAAGAATGCAATTGGTTATAAGTGGGTTTATAAGGTGAAGCACAATGCAGATGGTTCTCTGAACAGATACAAGGAAAGATTAGTAGTCAAGGGGTATGCACAAATATATGGCATTGATTATGAACAAACATTCAGTCCGGTTGCAAGGATGGCAACCGTAAGAGCAATCATTGCTATGGCTGCATCAAAGGGTGAGAGTGAAATTTTGGTGCCAAGAAGGGCTTAAAAATAGCTAAAAATTATGAATATCAAGGAAAAAATATTCAACGTCGAAGGCGGCGGCTCGATCTAGGACGATTTTAAGCGTCAAAGTGCTTTGAAGGCGCCCAAGCGACACTTGTTGATTTTTCATAATTTTTTAGACCATTGTGCGGGTTGACAAGAGTTACTGGCCAATGCGGGATGCTGAGCCAGATGTCCACAATTTTTTAGAGCTCAATTCGGAGTCCGGACTGGGAAATGGCCAAGAAACCGGTCAAGATGCGAAGAGGTGGACAAAATTTGTCCAAAATGGGCAAGTGACCTTTGGGAGCCCAAAATTTAATGTCACATGAAAGTTTGGAGGAGGGAGCATGCAAAAAAACGTGGAGAGGGCGTGAGCAAGAGGGCGCCGAAATTTGCGCCCTCTTGTTGATCATGCCATCTCCTGCCTACAAACAACCATGTCAATTGATCATGGGGCCTCATTCCCTCCTGGATGCTGATGACTCTATCGCCGTGCTTCGCTCCTCCAATGGCGATCTCTATGAAGAATTCTGATTTCAGTATTTCTCTCTCCTCCCTCTCTCTCCCCTAAGGGCAGATTCATGTGGTGAAGAAGAATGGATGACGGATGCTTGTCCAATGAAGACCGGATTGCTCCGTGGTTCAAGAGGAAGGAAGATTGCTGATTGTGGACTGTCACGAGCATTAATGATGGTTTGAAATCAGTCCCAAGATATGGCAAATAAAAACCCGCAACCCGCAAAGAATGGTAATCTCATTTTTACAAAGGAAATTGATGTTTTATGCAATTTGCTTCATGAATACTTGTTCCCATGGGATGATTATGCATTATAATTTTGTTTGCAATGTCTTTCAACTGTTTGCAATGTCTTTCAACTGTTTATGCTCAGAAAATCAGAAAATCATAAGTGTTGTGGATGAAATTAATAGTGTAAAACCCGTAAAACACGCGAAATAGGAAAAAATTGGGTGTTTTTGATATATAAATAGAAAATATAATAAGACACACCAACTAAATTTGTGTTTTTGCTACAAATGAACCTAAGGGCCAAGCCCACGACTCATTTTGTATTTTCAGTTATTTAATATTTTAAAAATACAATAAAAATAGGAAAAATGGAAAAAAAAAGGAAAAATGGATTTTGAGTGCCAAAAATTAAGAAAAAATAAGATTCATGTTTGTGGATGTATGGGGGGTCTGAAGTATGAGGTTTGGCCTTAGTTCAGCCCTACCTTTATGTTTTAGTGAGTTTTTATTGCTTTTCATTAAAAATGTGAAAAATGAACCCTAAACCGATCAATAATGCACAACCTAAACGGGTGAGGGGGTAGAGTGTATAAAAGCTGTTTAAATGCTGAATGAAATGATGAAAAGGTTTCTAGTTTTTATGCATACCATTTAGGTTGATCGTTAATTTAAAATAAGAACCTAGTAGCACGAGGGTTTCTTGGTGCTAGATTGATGCAACGCCGCATACAAGCAATAGTCGAAATCATTGAAAGAAATGTTTCCCACATGTGCACCAATGCTGATTTTCTTAATTGTTTGAGCATGTGGACATTCACAATTTGCATGAAGCATAAAATGATAAAAGGTATCAGATAATATCTCCTGGATGCATGGCAATTGCTTTCTAGAGGAATATGACCAACGTTGAGTGAGTAAGGTTGTCCAAGCTGTAGGCTAGGCTTTGGGTTTAAGGGAAAGAAAGTGAGGAATGGTACATCCCTAGATACGATCAATTGGTACCTTGAGTGGAAATGTGTGCAATATTGTGTTATATATGTTTAGCGACGCATCGAGGGACCAATCCCCAATGTGTAGAAGAGTCGCAGTGAGGTAGCGGCAGTCAGCCGTGGGAGGACCTCCTATGTTTGTACTTCGTGCTATTTGGCAATGTGCTAGGGACTCCCTCTGAGGAGTGTTAATTGGGTTAGAGTTGGACTACAAGACGTGATACAAACGCAAGATGTTTAGGAAGATGATGTATGTGTCATCCACGCTCCTGGCCGCAAGGCCGTGGGGTTATTGAGTGCATGATAGAGGTGCGGCTAGTGCATGAGCCAGTGCCGGCCCGTTTTAGGTCCCATCAAAAACCCCTTTGGCAAGTACAGAAACACATATAACATAACAACCACAGTACTCATAAAGGAAAGATATCACTTGGAGAGGGCCACAAGAAGCTTCCATGCAACAAAAAGGCTCCTTCCAAGCTCTTCTTCAAACCTGTCTAGCACAAAACTCAAATAAGAAACCATTAACCGCACTTGCACTAAACAGACAATTGGCCCTCTTGGCCTAATGACATAAAGCACTTCACCACAAAACTTAATTGGCCCTCTTGGCCTAACGAAATCAAAGAGAATAATACCTACACATCCCTCCCTGAAAGAATCCAGATATACAATAATAAGCTTTGTTCCAAGGAGGAAAAACAGGCTCGTAGCCCTAAGCTAAATGCATAAGGTTATGACCCATCCCTTCAGCATAAATAGCAAGAGGCGTATGCATAATATGTTGTCTAATCAACCTATGGGTCTCGGATAATAATGGTAGATTGGTCTCGACTACTCTTTGCATCACCCATATCAACCATCGTCTGCCATATATTGCATGTTCTGATAACATACCCCACAAGCGACTGGGTCCTGTTTCATCATCGATGACAATATCCAAACTAGGACCACAATTGAAGAAGAGGTCTTCTTCATAAGCAAGATTTGCTAATGAATCCGCAAATTGATTCCAGTAACATGGAATTAGCTGAAAAGACACTCTCTCAAACTCCTCTAGTAGGGTCATAGCAGTCCGATGATACATACAGAGAATGGGATTCCGTATTGTGTATGTCCCATCTAGCTGATTCAGGATCAACTGGGAATCCCCTTTTACTAAAAATCGACGAATACCACCTTGCTTGGCAATATGCAGTCCCATAATCAAGGCTTTATACTCCGCCGTATTGTTAGTGAATCCCACCCCGAGATAAGCAGCTAACTTCATCGTAACTCTACGTCGGGGATCTCGGATTACTACTCCAACACTTCCTTTTTTAGTAGGGCCCCTGGAAGCTCCGTCAAAATATAATGTATACGTCCATAATGGGTTTACACAGCCGGCCATTGCGAACTCCTCTATTCGTAATTATGGTAATCAAAGTTTAGCATATTGAGAGGATGAACTGACGGCTCCATCCCACCTTCTTCATTGAACTCAACAGGGATACTTGTTAATAGTCGTAAGCAGTGATAGCAGAAGACTTTAATCTCCCACACAAAGGTTCCATCTTCTTGCTCAATCACTTTATATCCTTTCCTCCACCAG
Organism: Lygodium microphyllum; assembly: GCF_053477565.2. Lineage (NCBI taxonomy): Eukaryota > Viridiplantae > Streptophyta > Polypodiopsida > Schizaeales > Lygodiaceae > Lygodium > Lygodium microphyllum. The sequence continues at coordinate 118,356,300 of NC_141156.1, forward strand.
ATGAGTTTTCCCTGATGGTATCTTTGCTCCACATATGGGTGTTCCAAATATGGGATTAACCGACCCATCAACCGACTTTAAGCTCTTCCGCAGGTCTCAAATCATCCCTAACACGGACCTGTAATGCATTTCTCTATATTAGCATACTTAGAAATAATAAGGTTTAATCTTATTAAGATTAACCTTATTCTTAAACTCTACTCCCTATAGATCAGCTAATAGGACTATAGACCTATTCTTACCTAACCTGACAATCTTGTAGGGTCCATCCCATTTAGGTTCCAATTTCCCTGGGAACAGCTCCCTACGCGCATCATAATATAAAACCAGTTGTCCTTTCTTAAAGGTATACTTCTTCGCTTTCAGGTCATGCAACTGTTTCATGCGACGTTTAGCCACCTCTTGGTGTAATAGGCTTTGCAACTTAATTTCATAGGTGTGCTAAGGTTGTAAATCGCTCTAATAGGGCGTCCTCAATACCCAAAGAATGGTTTATTGCGAATCTAATGGTCGGTAACTCAATTTCTAAGGGTAAAATGCACTCCCCACCATAAACTAGTTTGAACGGCATGTGGCCAGTGGCTTGCTTAAACGTGGTATTATAGGCCCATACTGCCACATATAGCTTCCTATCCCAGTCGCGTTTCTTTTCAGATACAACTTTTGATAGGATACCCACAAGTTGTTTGTTGGTACTTTCAACCTGCACATTTGCTTGCAGATTATAAGGAGTCGTTTTATTGTGCTTGATTTGCCAAGCCTCAGTCAAGCTTTTGATAACCTTGTTCAGGAAATGGGTTCCACGGTCCGACACTAATTCTTTCGGTGGACCAAAACGGCATATTATCTACTCTAAGAGGAAACTAGCAGTTTCTTTAGTATCATCTTTCTTGGTTTCACATGCTTCTGACCACTTTGTGAAGTAGTCAGTTGCTACAATAATATACCTCTTTTGCGTAGTCGCGACGATGGAGTAATAGAACCCATAAAGTCTATTCCCCACTTCTCAAATGGAAGTATCGCCATAATAGGGGTGAGTGGTCTTTTCCTATTCTCTCGACTATCATGTCGTTGACAAATATCGCATCTCTTAATATATGCAAACGCATCTTGGAAGATGGCAGGCCACCAGTAACCTACTCTTAAAGCCTTTTGTGTTGTAAGCCGTCCAGCAAAATGGCCTCCGCAAGCGGAATCATGGCACTCTTCCATAATGAATGGCACCTCGTCAGGCATCACACATCGGCGATAGATGTCATCAACCCCTTGCCGATATAGTGTACCTATGATCAAGGCAAACTTTAATGCCTGCTGCTTAATTTTCCTTCTCTCAGCTTTAGAAAGTTCGGATCCAGCCTCTCCTGTCGATAAATAATGTGTTATTGCAGCATACCAGGAGGGAATAGATGCCGTATCTATTTTAAATAACAACTCCATGTCACTACCTTCAGCCATAGATTCTTTTGGCTCCCCAAAGTCCACAAGACATTCCACAATACCCTGTAATCTTGGTGGCTTACTCCTAATCTCATAATCAAACTCCTGCAAAGTGATTAACCACTTCGCTAGACAATTAGGTGGTTGCAGCTTATTCATCAATAATCGAAGCCCCTTTGCCTTTGTATTAAGCACAACTTTCTCATAGAGAATATAATGCCTGAATTTCCTAGTCCCAAAGACCATCGCAAGACACAACTTCTCCATGTAGGTATAATTGATCTCGGATACCCCCAGCTTCCGGCTAGCAAAAGCAATCGGGTGATACCACTTTTCTTCCCAAATTTGGGCTAAACAGGAGCTCATACTATGCATGGTGGCTGCTAAAAATATATAAAATACTTCATCTCTTTTAGGTGCTTTTAAAACGGGAGCTTTTACTAGCTCCTGCTTCACATCCTTGAAAGCTACCTTACAAGGGTCACCCCATACAAACAAGCAGCTAAAGGACAATAGATTTGTAAGCGGCAACGTTCTTTCTGCCAAGGAGTTTATGAATCTACGGTAATAACCAACCGAAGACAGAAAGCTATGAACTTCTTTCAGAGTGCGTGGTGGACCCATGGCAACTATGACTTTGACCTTCTCGGGATCTGTCGCAATTCCTACCGAACTGACCACATGGCCCAGCAAGAGCCCATAAGGTACACCAAAAACACACTTCCGTGGGTTTAGAGCGATACAAAATTGTCTACAGCGCTCAAAGCATTTTCTTAAAATGATCAACTGTCTTTCTCTCACGGTGGCGGCCCCTAAGTCATCAATAAACACCTTCAACTCTTCAGGGGATATGTCACCGAATGTCTTATCTGCTGTTCGTTGACACGAACCAGGCGCATTGCATAAACCAAAGGCCATCACATGGTACGCAAAAGTACCAAAGACAGTAATAAAAGTTGTTTTCAACTTGTCCTCTTCTGCAATTGACATCTGGTTATATCCTGCAAAGCAATCCATAAACGAATATATCTCCCTACCCGCTAACTGATCCAAAATCTGGTCAATGAATGGCAACGGGTAGTAATCCTTGAACGTCTACTTATTCAGCTCTCTAAAATCTACATATAATCGGATTTGATTATTTTTCTTCTTTCTGATCAAAACTGGTGAACATCATTCTGTGTGTTGAACACGGAAGATTAAACTAGCTTTTCTCAGCTTCTGTAGCTCCTCAAACAGCCCGTCCCTTAGTTCGAAAGGCATACGCCTTACTTTGAGAGTGGAATTTTGGTGCCAAGAAGGGCTTAAAAATAGCTAAAAATTATGAATATCAAGGGAAAAATATTCAACGTCAAAGGCGGCGGCTCGATCTAGGACGATTTTAAGCGTCAAAGTGCTTTAAAGGCGCTCGAGCGACACTTGTTGATTTTTCATAATTTTTCAGACTGTCGTGTGGGTTGACAAGAGTTACTGGCCAATGCAGGATGCTGAGCTAGACGCCCAGGATTTTTCAGAGCTCAATTCGGAGTCCGGACGAGGAAATAGCCAAGAAACCGGTCAAGATGCGAAGAGGTGGACAAAATTTGGCCAAAATGGGCAAGTGACCTTTGCGAGCCCAAAATTTGATGTCACATGAAAGATTGGAGGAGGGAGCATGCAAAAAAATGTGGAGAGGGCGTGAGCAGGAGGGCGCCGAAATTTGCGCCCTCTTGTTGATCATGCCATCTCCTGCCTACAAACAACCATGTCAATTGATCATGGGGCCTCATTCCCTCCTGGATGCTGATGACTCTATCGCCGTGCTTCGCTCCTCCAATGGCGATCTCTATGAAGAATTCTGATTTCAGTATTTCTCTCTCCTCCCTCTCTCTCCCCTAAGGGCAGATTCATGTGGTGAAGAAGAATGGATGACGGATGCTTGTCCAATGAAGACCGGATTGCTCCGTGGTTCAAGAGGAAGGAAGATTGCTGATTGTGGACTGTCACGAGCATTAATGATGGTTGGAAATCAGTCCCAAGATATGGCAAATAAAAACCCGCAACCCACAAAGAATTGTAATCTCATTTTTACAAAGGAAATTGATGTTTTATGCAATTTGCTTCATGAATACTTGTTTCCATGGGATGATTATGCATTGTAATGTTGTTTGCAATGTCTTTCAATTGTTTATGCTCAGAAAATCAGAAAATCATAAGTGTTGTGGATGAAATTAATAGTGTAAAACCCGTAAAACACGCGAAATAGGGGGAAATTGGGTGTTTTTGATATATAAATGGAAAATATAATAAGACACACCAACTAAATTTATGTTTTTGCTACAAATGAACCTAAGGGCCAAGCCCACAACTCGTTTTGTATTTTCAGTTATTTAATATTGCAAAAATACAAGAAAAATAGGAAAAATGAAAAAAAAATAAGAAAAAATAGATTTTGAGTGCCGAAAATTAAGAAAAAATAAGATTCATGTTTGTGGATGTATGGGGGGTCTGAAGTATGAGGTTTGGCCTTAGTTCAACCCTACCTTTATGTTTTAGTGAGTTTTTATTGCTTTTCATTAAAAATGTGAAAAATGAACCCTAAACCGATCAATAATGCACAACCTAAACGGGTGAGGGGGTAGAGTGTATAAAAGGTGTTTAAATGCTGAATGAAATTATGAAAAACTTGCTGATTTTATGCATACCATCTAGGTTGGTCGTTATTTTAAAATAAGAACCTAGTAGCACGAGGGTTTCTCGATGCTAGGTTCATGCAATGCCGCATACGAGCAATAGTCGAAATCATTGAAAGAAATGTTTCCCACATATGCACCAATGCTAATTTTCTTAATTGTTTGAGCACGTGGACATTCACAATTTGCATGAAGCATGAAATGATAAAAGGTATCAGACAATATCTCCTGGATGTATGGCAATTACTTTCTAGAGGAATATGACCAACGTTGAGTGAGTAAGGTTGTCCAAGCTGTAGGCTAGGCGTTGGGTCTAAGGGAAAGAAAGTGAGGAATGGTACATCCCTGGATACGATCAATTGGTACCTTGAGTGGAAATGTGTGTGATATTGTGTTATATATGTTTAGCGATGCATAGAGGGGCCAATCCCCAAGGTGTAGGAGAGTCACAGTGAGGTAGCGGCAGTCAGCTGTGGGAGGACCTCCTATGTTTGTACTTTGTGCTATTTGGCAATGTGCTAGGGACTCCCTCTGAGGAGTTTTAATTGGGTTAGAGTTGGACTACAAGACGTGATACAAACGCAAGATGTTTAGGAAGATGATGTATGTGCCATCCACGCTCCTAGCCGCGAGGCCATGGGTTTGTTGAGCGCATGATAGAGGTCCGGCTAGTGCATGAGCCAGTGCCGGCCCGTTTTAGGTTCCATCAGTGGTGCGTCCTGCCGGGAGCCGCTTAGAAGTGGCGGTCCTCGAATCCTGGTTGTCTAGGGACTAGTTATTAGCAGTTTATGCCAAAGGATACTGAGATTGACCCGTTATTCATCGATAAGCATCATCTAGCCGAAATCCAAAAGCAAGAGAGAGACGAAAGAGCTAGGCGACGTGTTGAAATTTTTAGGAGGTATTCCCCTAAGCGTAGTGGTGCTGAACCCTTACGAGGGAGTGGATCTAGTGGTCTTGGTGCCACAAGCAGTAAGTTAGGAGAAGGTGGAAGCTCTAGTGCTCCCCTTTCTCCCATAAGCCAATCTACATCAAGTGCGGGAGGTGTAACCCCACCGTCCCCTATTCCTAGTGCAAATCCAATTCTCGTCATGGCGCAGCCCATTGCAATTCCTGCAGGAACGATGGATTTGCCGGCTTTAGGTTACCCGCTACCCATTTTTAATGGGCTAGTTGAGGAAGATGTGGAACTCCACATCAGGGAGTTTCGAAAGCTGATGTTTAACTGTCGCATCCAAGAAGAAGGACATTTAATGATGTTCTTCAACATGACTCTCAAAGGAAGAGCTGCCATATGGTATCATGGTTTAGAAGCCGGAACCATATTGAATATTGATTCATTTTATGGAGCTTTTCAAAGGGAGTTTTCCCCTGAAAGGGGTGGGCAATATTGGTTGCGTGTACTTAATGTAAACTGCCAAGAACCACACGAGGATATTCGTGCTTATGCGAAGAAAATAAAAGAGGTTTTCCGTAAGTTGGACACCTCTATCCCTATCCCCGCAGCTGCCCAATTACAATATTTTCTATATGGTTTGGACTTTAATATCCAATTGCAGTTGAGTAATGTCCCTTTGGGGGATATAGATACTGCCATTACACGAGCACAAGAAGTGGAATCCCGACTACAAGCAGCCTATGCCTCTCGAGGCAATCTGAATATAGGTCTAGCATTGGGAAATAATATGGCGACGGCCAATGGCAGTAGTAGCCAAGGGATAGCGATGGCTAATCCTAATGGGAGAGGGAACATGATTCAGAATGTGCCTTTATTACCAGCTTCCCCTAGCATGTCAATGCCTACGGGCAGTCAAATGGATCCAAATGGTGGAGGCCAGACGGTTAATCCTAATACCATGCCTGTGGTTCAACAACTAGTACCTAATCGAATCGTTAGGCCGATGGAACGACAGGGTAATGATCAAGGCTACGACTTGAGCGCTTCCAATGTTCTTGGCGAGGTTAAGGACATGATGAAGCATTATACCGATATGATTACAGAGCAGTATCGAAAAATAGCCGTTGATGTCAACTTTCTTAAAAAACAACAAAATTTGATAGGAAGTAGATACCCAGATGAGGGTGCACCTTCGAGGTTTAGCTGCAAATGGTGTGGTGGGTAACATTATCCATGAAGTTGCCCAAATGTCAAGTGCGACATCTGTGGAAAATCCGGCCATTTAGCAGCCACTTGCTGGAGTAAGATTAGTTCCCTCCAGCAAGGTAGTCGGCAACCAGGGCCTGTTAATCATCGTGCACAAGGAAATGATTCACAGCGAGAAGACGGACCTAAACAAATACTCCAATGACCAAAGGCTACAGTGGAGGAGCTGCCTAGTGGTAGTGGGGTTAGTTTGATTGAGGCTGTGCACGTTAATGATGCCGAAACCTCTAATCTGCGAGCTATTCTTACAAGAGGTCAAAAGGGTAGAGATGCCGACAAGGGTAAGCCTGTCGACGAAAACCCTAAACAAGGCGACAAAGGAACGCAAGTTCTCGATCCTGCCATGGAAGGAGGACCTCTGAAGCCCGTGGAGAGTAAAGCCGATGCTAAGAAGGATAAGAAAGCACCGAGGAAGAAGGTGAAAGTTAAAAAAGAGGCAATAAAGCCGGTTCAGCGACCTAAAGAGCGGATGGTTTGGCATGAAAAGTGAACTCTACCGAACTATCATGAATTCGATTTGGCGAGCTCTCTTTGCGAAGTCAAGCGGGATGTGAATCTTTTACAGCTTATTAAGCTTTCTCTAGGAGTACGCAAGGAATTTAGAAAGATCCTGCGTACCGGGTATATCATAGAACCTTTGGGTATTGCACGAGTTGGTGATGACTGGTTCGAGCATGCTAAGAAGCATTGCCCAAGGGTTGCAACCTATGTCGATGGGATATTAGAAGATTATGCCATTGTCGACACAGGATCATCTGTTAACATTATGAGTTCTGAACTGATGGAAAGGTTGGGTCTTGTGATCCTGAAAGATACCTCCACAATTCTCAGAATGGCGGATGATAGTTTGAGACAGCCGGAAGGCTGCATTACTAAGGTCCATGTCACTGTTGCAAATGTAGAATGCCTGTTGGACTTTAGGGTGATTCGTTTTGCAGGGCGTCCAAGTTACCAAGTATTACTTGGACGACCTTGGATCTTGCAAGCGGACTGCCAAGTGGATATACCCACCGGTCGGCTGATATTTGGCAGAGGTGCCCAGGCGTGGTAATTGATGCCTATCATGAGTCCCCGCAGAGTGAGAGAGCTCCTCTATCTTCCACATAATTGGAGACATTAGAGGATTTATCCGCCAGTGAGACATCATCGAGTGATGAGTCCAAAGAGGGATCCACCACGGAAGACATCTATCAGATCACTTTGAACGAGCCGATAGAGACCCAAGATCGTATAAGAGATACATACATTATCGAGCTAGACCTTGGCATGCCAAATGATTCGCGACCAATCAAATTAGGTTCTATGCTCAGTTCAGCAGAAAGGGAGGACTATGTGTCCTTGATTCAAGAATTCCGCGACATCTTTGCTTGGAGTTATGATGAGCTGAGAGGCATTCCTCCCAGCCTGGCTGTTCATACTATTCCTGTAAAATAAGGAAGCTGCGCTGTACGATAGAAAGTAAGGTGTATGCCTTTCAATTAAGGGACGGGCTATTTGAGGAGCTACAGAAGCTGACAAAAGCTGGTTTAATCTTCCCTATTCAACACACAGAATGGTGTTCACCAGTTGTGATCAGAAAGAAGAAAAATAATCAAATCCGATTATGTGTAGATTTTAGTGTGGTTGTTATGTTATATGTGTTTGTGTACTTTCCAAAGGGGTTTTTCTTTTCTTGTTGGGGACCAGCGTCTAAGGCATGAAGTCCCGAGGTTTAGGTTCAGTATGTTTGAGGAAGGCCTGAGTAGTCGTTGCCTCCTGTAAAGACATTGTCAAGCATTGAAAGATGTTGAGATTTAGTAATCACACTCAAACAGTCTCTTTGTATGGAGCTTCAGGGTCAAGGATATGCAGGCTAACCTATCCCATATGCACAATGGTGCCTACTGCAGTTTCCTACTTTCCTATAAAGTATTGTACTTGCTTCCTTTTCTTAATGCAATGATAGTACTCTTTTCTTTTCAGTGAAGTGTCAATGTCATTGTCCACATACACAAGATTGTGTTTATGAGTCCAAGTCTCAATCTTGGAACCTAATTCATTTGTGTAACAAACAGTGTCTTTTCCATCATGAGTCCACACTTCTCCTTCCATCCTCCATAGCTTCCGCCTTTGCCATGCTCTAGATCCCGCAAATTCGCTCACATGGTATCAGAGCACAGTTGGGCATGGCATTGCTTCTCCATCCTCTCTTGATTCCTCTCAACCTCAATCTAGCTCAATGTCAGCTCATGACTTCATCTCCCAACTCTACTCTCACTGAAGCTTCCATGGCAGCCATAGCCAGCAGCACCCTGTCAGATTGAGCTACTTATATCTCACTCCACAGGTCAAATCTCTTGGAGCTTCCTTCTGGAAAAGTATTCCCCAACTCACAAAGCTTCCCTATATCACATCAATCCAGGACATTTGACCATCTGAAGCTCAGCATTGTGAAAATTCTCAATCTCTGCTCTGTGTCTGCCATAGCCAGACAGGACCTACCTTACTTGGAGCTTCAATAACTTCTCAATCAGGCCATTTCAGCTCTTGATTTCTTCTAGGGAGTTGTTCTTCTACTCAAGGCGCTTCATCTTGGCACGAAAATTGATCACATTGCTGCGCCCTAACCCCGGCATTGCACAAATTCGTCATCGTTGTCCTGAACTGCGCCGAATCTGTTCGAGCTGCTTGCGCGCGCGATACTGCCAGCGATCTTGAGGATTTTCATAGGGCTTTGATAGCCCATGAAGTCAGCTTCTGAGCCATGTAAAATTTTTTGAAAATGATCAAGTATAGCTCCTGCAATCTGAGAAAAACCAGGCCCCTGTCTCAGAAACCCTAATTCCACCATAGCCAAAATTTCTCAAGCTTTTTTTTCTCAGTTTTTCTTTCTCCTGACACTCAACCTAAGCCTCTGTCACTCTAATCCATTGACCCAGCATCAAATCAAGGAGGGGAAGGACCTGAGAAGATTGAAGAACGATCGAACGATCCCGAACAAGAAGAATCAATAATCAAGCTCAACATCAACACTAACATAGTGTGTTTTCACACTTCACTAACTGTGTCTCTTGACACACTGCATTCTGCTCTCCTACTGATAAAATCTTAGAATTCTAGTATTGATTTGCTGCTGATCTTGCAACCTCAACATGGGAAAAGACTCTCCAAATACTCGATTCAAAGGAGTCGGGTTTCACACCTGGCAAACCCGCATCAAGCTCATCTTGATGAAAAAGGGTCTCTAGGCCATCACAAATGGCAAAGAGAAGAAACCTCGGGACATGGACCTTGCAGTTACTTGGCAAAATAATGATGATAGAGCCCAGGCCATTATCAAACTGGAGCTAGACGACGGTTATATCCACCATGTGGATAACTGTGAGACCTCACAGGATACATGGAAAAGACTTGACACCCTGTTCGGTGCACAATCTAAATCATCAAAGTATGGTCTCTTGATTGAGTTCTTCAGGCTTGAAATGAAGTCCAGCACATCACTTGCCACACATCTCAATTACATGGGAGGACTCCTAACCCAACTTGTAGGAATCAACATTAAAATGGATGAAGATGTTTGCATCGGTGTTCTACTTAAGAGTTTGCCTCCTGAATATAATAATGTATCAACAACTTTAATCAACATGCCAAATCCTGAACTTGTTGATATCCAGGCATCTCTGTTAGAAGAAGAAAAGAAACTTAAAAGCAAACAAGAGCCCAGCACTTCAAAGGATGAACAAATGCTATATGTAAACAACAGATACAAAGGTAAAAAGGAACCACTCTTCTGTGACTTTTGCAAAAGGACCGGACATACTAAAAAGTTCTGTCATGCTAGGAAGAGGTCTCAAAAGGCCTATCTTGCAGCTGTAAAAGAAGAAGAAGACCATGGACCAAAAGATGAAGATGAAGATGAAGATGAAGACCACTAGGATCGGAAGGACAAGACTCATCAGTCCTACTCTCATAACTCTGATAGACTGTTTTAAAAGCCTTGTACTTCCTTGCCCTAATGCTTCCTACAATAAGCTTTGAAAACTCCTTATGTAACTTGGCATTACAGTCCCTGTACACTTTGTGAGGCCCCTGTTACAGCCTCTAGATGTCCATCATGTTTTGGTGCCCACACTTAGCCTTTTTTTTTGCAACAGCCTCTAGTGTCTACCATGTTTGTGGTTTGCCCACACTTTGCAGGTGGTTCTCATTACAGCCTCTACACACTTTGTGCCTTTCTAGTTGTGATTGAGGAGGGGTGTTGAGATTCAGCAATCACACTCAAACAGTCTCTTTATATGGAGCTTTAGTGTCAAGGATATGCAGGCTAACCTATCCCATATGCACAATGGTGCCTACTGCAGTTTCCTACTTTCCTATAAAGCATTGTACTTGCTTCCTTTTCTTAATGCAATGATAGTACTCTTTTCTTTTCAGTGAAGTGTCAATGTCATTGTCCACATACACAAGATTGTGTTTATGAGTCCAAGTCTCAATCTTGGAACCTAATTCACTTGTGTAACAAACAGTGTCTTTTCCATAATCAGTCCACACTTCTCCTTCCATCCTCCATAGCTTCCACCTTTGCCATGGTCTAGATCCCGCATTGCTCACAAAAGACCTGTTTTAGAAGGGAGTTCTAGTGACCTTGTTTTGGTAGCCTGCTAGGTAGCCGTTCTAGGAGTTCTTGTTAGTTGTGAGGTAGTTAGCGAAGCCTGCAGAAGGAAAATAAAGATGGTAAAGGAAAAAAAAAACCTTGAATATCTGACAAGATAATAAATATATATACAAAGGTGTGTAAAAAGGGGTTTTAACCCCTATAAAATAGAAAAGAAAGAAAGAAAAATTTATGAGCAATTGATCATCACCTTGTGAGGGCTTGGTAGGTTCGTGGGGACGAGTCAAACATGGGGCCGATGCCTTGTCTTCCTAGGGGTGGCTTCTTGCTGGAAAAGAGGGAAATAAGGAAGGTTGGAGCGAAAATAAAAGTGAGTATCAGAAAAGGATTAAGTGTCGCCTTGCGAGGGCTTGGTAGGTTCTTGGGTGCTGAGACAGGACCTGAGGCTGATGCCCTGTTCTCCTTGGGTCACTACGCTCAGCTCCCTCCTTTTTACATACCCGTGTATGTCAATAGAATAAAACCCTAAAAGAAGACATGTACTGAAAGAAACTACTTCTTGATCAGGCTCTAGGATTCCTCGCCTAGTAGGAGCTCCTAGTTGTGTTGTCCTTAGTTAGGTAGGTAGTTCAAACCACCACTTAGGGCAACCTCTTTGATAGGTTTTTTTTAATTTGGCTGTGTTGGAGCAGTTGGTTAGTGACTAGCTTCGGACCTTCTATCAGATTATGCTAGGCCTACTCCTTGTGGATGTCATGCCTTGGTTTTGTCAGGGGGTAGGGTGAGCATTGTGCTGTGTTTAATATATTTCTATTTTGTATCAGCTTGATGCTTCCTTTGGTTATGTTGTGTAGATCTGGTGTGGGATTGGACGGGCTGAGTCACCCTATCCCGTGGTCACCAATGAGAGCGGAATTTTGGTGTCAAGAAGGGCTTAAAAATAGCTAAAAATTATGAATATCAAGGGAAAAATATTCAACGTCGAAGGCAATGGCTCGATCTAGGACGATTTTAAGCGTCAAAGTGCTTTAAAGGCACCCGAGCAATACTTGTTGATTTTTCATAATTTTTTAGACTGTCGTGTGGGTTGAGAAGAGTTACTAGCCAATGTGGGATGCTGAGCCGGATGCCCGGGATTTTTCAGAGCTCAATTCAGAGTCCGGACAGGGAAATGGCCAAGAAACCAGTCAAGATGCGAAGAGGCGGACAAAATTTGGCCAAAATGGGCAAGTGACCTTTGGGAGCCCAAAATTTAATGTCACATGAAAGTTTGGAGGAGGGAGCATGCAAAAAAATGTGGAGAGGGCGTGAGCAGGGGGGCGCCGAAATTTGCGCCCTCTTGTTTGATCATGCCATCTCCTGCCTGCAAACAACCATGTCAATTGATCATGGGGCCTCATTCCCTCCTGGATGCTGCTGACTCTATCGCCGTGCTTCGCTCCTCCAATGGTGGTCTCTATGAAGAATTCTGATTTCAGTCTTTCTCTCTCCTCCCTCTCTCTCCCCTAAGGGCAGATTCATGTCGTGAAGAAGAAGAAGAAGAATGGATGACAGATGCTTGTCCAATGAAGATCGGATTGCTCCATGGTTCAAGAGGAAGGAAGATTGCTGATTGTGGACTGTCATGAGCATTAATGGTGGCTGGAAATCAGTCCCGAGATATGGCAAATAAAAACCCACAACCTGCAAAGAACGGTAATCTCATTTTTACAAAGAAAATTGATGTTTTATGCAATTTGCTTCATGAATACTTGTTCCCATGGGATGATTATGCATTATAATTTTGTTTGCAATGTCTTCCAACTATTTATGCTCAGAAAATAAAAAAATCATAAGTGTTGTGGATGAAATTAATAGTGTAAAATCCGTAAAATACGCGAAATAGGGAAAAATTGGGTGTTTTTGATATATAAATGAAAAATATAATAAGACACACCAACTAAATTTGTGTTTTTGCTACAAATAAACCTAAGGGCCATAGGCCACAACTCATTTTGTATTTTTAGTTATTTAATATTGTAAAAAATACAAGAAAAATAGGAAAAATGGGAAAAAATAAGGGAAAAATAGATTTTGAGTGCCGAAAATTAAGGAAAAATAAGATTCATGTTTGTGGATATATGAGGGGTCTGAAATATGAGGTTTGGCCTCATTTCAGCCCTACAGTTATGTTTTAGTGAGTTGTTATTGCTTTTCATACAATAAAAATGTGAAAAATGAACCCTAAACCGATTAATAATACACAACCTAAACGGGTGAGGCGGTAGAGTGTATAAAAGGTGTTTAAATGCTAAATGAAATGATGAAAAGCTTGCTGGTTTTTATGCATACCATTTAGGTTGGTCGTTAATTTAAAATAAGAACCTAATAGCACGAGGGTTTCTCAGTGCTAGGTTCATGCAAAGCTGCATACGAGCAATAGTCCAAATCATTGAAAGAAATGTTTTCCACATGTGCACCAATGCTGATTTTCTTAATTGTTTGAGCACGTGGACATTCACAATTTGCATGAAGCATAAAATGATAAAAGGTATCAGACAATATCTCTTGGATGTATGGCAATTGCTTTCTAGAGGAATATGACTAACATTCAGTGAGTAAGGTTGTCCAAGCTGTAGGCTAGGCGTTGGGTCTAAGGGAAAGAAAGTGAGGAATGGTACATCACTGGATATGATCAATTGGTACCTTGAGTGGAAATGTGTGTGATATTGTGTTATATATGTTTAACGATGCATAGAGGGGCCAATCCCCAAGGTGTAGGAGAGTTGCAGTGAGGTAGCAGCAATCAGCCATGGGAGGACCTCCTATGTTTGTACTTCGTGCTATTTGGCAATGTGCTAAGGACTCTCTCTAAGGAGTGTTAATTGGGTTAGAGTTGGACTATAAGACGTGATACAAACGCAAGATGTTTAGGAAGATGATGTATGTGTCATCCACGCTCCTGGCCGCGAGGCCGTGGGGTTGTTGAGCGCATGATAGAGGTCCGGCTAGTGCATGAGCTAGTGCCCGCCCGTTTTAGGTCCCATCAAAGGGATGGTCTTTACATCAAATGGATGTAAAGAATACCTTCTTGTATGGTGATTTGCAAGAAGAGGTCTATATGGAGCAGCCACCAGGTTATGTGCATGCTGTTCATCCTGAGTTTGTTTGCAGGTTGAAGAAAGCCTTGTATGGCTTGAAGCAAGCACCTAGAGCATGGTCTAACAAGATAGGATAGTATCTTGTCACTATTGGCTTTCAGATTTCCAAGGCAGATTTCTCACTTTATGTGAGAAAAACAGAGAAATGTATTATGCTACTTGTCATTTATGTTGATGATTTGATTATGACAGGTGATAATGATGAAGATGTCCTTCATGTGAAAATGCTATTGAAGCAGAAGTTTGAGATGAAGGATTTGGGAGAGCTGCGTTATTTCTTGGGCATTGAGGTGATTAGATCACCAAGTGGGATACAGCTCTTGCAAAGGCAGTATGGATTGGACATGCTGTCCAAATATGGGATGACAGGCTGTAAGCCTATTTCAGTTCCTTTGGAGCAGAATGTGAAGCTGAGCGCAGATGCAGGTGAGCTTCTGGAAGACCCTACTATGTACAGATGCATAGTAGGAAGTTTGATTTATATGACTATTACCAGGCCATATTTGAGCTATGCTGTTGGATTGGTAAGTCAATTTATGCAGGCTCTAAGGAAACCACATTTGGATGCGGCTAGACGCATACTCAGGTATGTGAAGTCCACATTGCAATATGGACTATTTTATGAGACTGGGGTTCAGATACAGTTACATGGATACACTGATGCTGATTGGGCTGATAGTATTTCTGATAGACGATCTACCAGTGGATATGTGTTCTCTTTTGGGAGTACTACAATCACTTGGAGTAGTAAGAAATAGCCTACAGTTGCCTTTTCAAGCACAGAGGCTGAGTACAGGGGTGCAATAATGGCTACATGTGAGGTAACTTGGTTGCATAAGCTATAAGCTACTTTATGATATGCGTCAGCCTACAGATGGGTGAGTTGTCATTTATTGTTACAATATGAGCAGTATACACTTGGCAAATAACCCAGTCTATCATGCTAGAACAAAGCACATTGAGGTGCATTATCACTATGTGTGGGAGAGAGTTTTACTAGGTCTTATTGATCTAGTTTATGTCGGCACAGAGGATCAGGTAGCTGACATATTCACGAAGGCATTGGGTGCAGAGAAGCTGCGCAAGTTCAGAGACCTGCTTGGTGTGCAAGAATTGGGATTGAGCTCGAGGGGAAGTGTTGAGATATCGAGCTCCACTTGTGATATGCCAAGGTGACCATTGTGCATTTACGTCACTGACTTGTTAGCTGCAGATGCGGTTGGTACATCGCCCATGAATAATAGCTAGATGACAACTATCCTTATCTACTCTAGTTTTTGGCTCAGTTAGTATGCCACCTTAGTTAGTTGAGTTTGGTTTGAGACCCATATATAGGGTTCTTCTATTTCTCTGTACTAGAGTTCTTTTTTGGCTTACACAACTAAGAAGAGGAAAACTGTTTTCAGCCTCCATCTTTGTGTGTATTCCCCCATTGTGTAAGTGAGAAAGCTACAAGTGAGACTCCTTCCTTCTCTCCCATAATCCTCACACTTCTTTCCCTCTTCTCCTTCTCCCTTTTCTCACTCTTTTCTTCCCCTCCTTCTTTCCCTCTTCTCCTTCTCTCTTCTCTCCTTCTTCCTCTTCTTCTTCTACTTCTTCTTCTTCTATCTTCTCCCCTTCTACCTCTTCTTCTTCTACCTCTTCTTCTTCTTCTTCTTCTTCTTCTTCTTCTTCTTCTTCTTCTTCCCTCTCTCTCTCCCTTCACTTCTTCTCTCCCTCTTCTCTTTTCTGCTCATGGGATGGGGGGTTTCAGACAAAACGAGGAGGGGGGGGGGAAAGATTGCTACTGAAAGCCTCCCAGGGTGGCACTGTTATCCACTGCAGAGTTGGGGACATACTGACGAAAGCCCGGGGGGGCCGCACTGATGCAATGGGGGGGGAGAGAAGAAGGCCTGCCTATGGAATGACAGGGGGCACTCTGTGTGTGTAGATGGGAGAGGGAGGAGGGTGGCATGGCTGCCACCCCTCCCACTTGGGGGGCTACATGTCCCCCTATGACTGCACTTCACTCCCTCCCTCTCTCTCCCCGATGTCCTGTCGGCGGGGAGAGAGAGGGGGAGTTTTAAAAAATTACACTAATTATAATTTTTTTTCATAAAGGGGAGGGGAGTTCCTATGGGGGGGGGGGGAAAGGCACGGGGGTACACAGGGGGGATGTTACATCCTCTCCCCCTTAGAGGAATCGAGATGTCCTCATCTCGAGAAGAAAGTGGGGAAGACAAGCACTACTAGACCTTAGAGCCTGTGGGTTAGCGCCCATCATGCTTTCACTGTGCTACTTTGATTACTCAAATTCTCAACTTAAAATAACAACTTGTCACAACTCATAGGATTTAATAGGATTTATTCCAAGTACAAGACTTATTACCACAAGAAGATCTTCCTAGGATATCTAGTCATCCTCAAAGGTTACAACAGCCTCCAAGCCTTCATCATCATATGATTCATAATATTAGCCAAAAGTAGAGTTTAGATGGCTTCATTTGACCGCACATTCCTGATTCTTAGTATCCAATTCAGGACAATATGTTTGGATGTGTCCTAGTTCATTGCAGTGGGAACATCGGCGGTTGGGGCATCTCTTACGGATGTGTCGTATCTCTCCGCACCTATGGCAACTCTTGTCTTGATCTCGTGAGTCATCTTCATCATAGTTACCTAATTTAAGTTCTTGGACGATTGGATTCGCTTGAAGTAATGCGTCTTGCAAGTCCGTTGGGTGAATCGATTCCAATTGAGTGTTTATAGGTGGATTCAACCCAACACAGAATTTTGACACCTGTTGTGTCATGTCCATTGGGGGTGCATACTTTAGGAGTGAAACAAACTTCGAATAATATGCTTCAAGGGATAATCCTAGCTGCTTCAAGCCATAGAATTCATTTATTTTTTGTGTGCGGTAGGCAGGTAGCAGATACCTCCCTCGCACAGCTTCCTTAAGCTTATCCCAAGTGACTGTCCCCTCCGAGATCGCTTGGTCTCTACACCACTGTTTCCACCAAAGTCTCGCTTTGCCTGTAAGTTTAAGTTTGGTGAGCATGGCTTGGTTAGTAGGTGCAGTTCCTACTGCCTTAAAATGTCAAGAATCACGTGGTGGGGGAAATTGCTCAAGATGCTGCGCCGAACATACACAATGTGCACAAGGAGAAGCTCACTCAAGAGACACGAAGAGAGATGGAGGCCAAAAACGTTTTCTTGTTGATTTCTTCTTCTTCTTCCTCACACTTTACAATGTACACAAAGTATAGATAAGATACAACATAAAGAAAAGTGGCCTACTAAGTCAAACAATGCATAACCGACTACACTAGTCGACTAGCGCTATAACTATGCCAGCTGTAAATAGGTGTAACAACCTAAATATAATAAGTAATGAGTTAGTGGCCATGTGAGAGTCATAATGACCACCCACGTGCTAAGTGTAGACGTGTGGACCCATCTAACCAGGCAATCCATCATCAATGTCCACATGTGTTGAGCTTGTCATCTCAACACAAAATAGTCCTCCATGGACTCAATCCAGATCTTAGCGTCAGCTTGAACAGTCCTTCCCTTGCCATCAAACTCGGGTGGCTTAATTTTCTTGAGAAGAAATTTATTCTCTTGCATGTCAGCATTCGTGGGTGCAGAAGGCGCCTGACAATGAAGCCATACCACTTAGGTTATTTCTATTTAGGATGTGTCTATGAACCAAACATTAATCAATCATGTATCATTATAAAGTTTTGCTCTCATACCAACTATAACGTGCCTGCTCCTCAAATCGTGGGACACGTCTTAGTAGTCCATCGAGAGATATATCTAGAAGATGCCACCCGGCACTCCCAAGGAATGACATGGGGTTTGCCAACTAGGGTCTCTCAAGTCTACCCTGCAATGGAACTTATCCGGCTGTTCCCACTAGGATCGACCTGAAGTCCGAGTTCCTTGTAATTGAGTCTTCCTAATAGCCTTCTATCGTCAGTCTGCACAACTGCTCCACTTTGCATAGATACAACTCGACCCAAGCAGACTCATATCACACTTGGTTCAAAGAGAATGGAAAACAAGAGTGAGGCATCGCTCGACCTCTCTGCCGTAGGCCATAGTCCCATTCCGGTCCCCTAAAAAGGTATGAATCAAGGTTTCAACTTACAAGTTCTAAGGTCCTTGTCTAACTAAAGCTGAGAGCTTTCCTCAATGGAATTTATTTGATGTGAACGTTAGTTAGATAAGGACCTTAGAACTTGTAAGTTAAAACCTTGATTCATACTATTTTAGGGGACCGAAATGGGACTATACCCTATGGGCAAAGAGGTCGAGCGATGCCTCCCTCTCATTTCCCATTCTCTTTGAACCAAGTGCAATATGAGTCTGCTTTGGTGCAGTTGTATCTACACAAAGTGGAGCAGTTGCAGACCAATGCTAGAAGGCTGTTAGGAAGACCCGATTACAAGGAGCCCGGACTTCAGGTCGATCCTAGTGGGAATGATCGGATTGTAGAGCAGACTCGAGAGACCCTAATTGGCAAACCCCCTGCTATTCCTTGGGAGTGCCGGGCGGCATCTTCTAGATATATCTCTCGATAGACTGCTAAGACGTGTCCCGCGATTTGAGGAGCGGGCACGTTACAGTTGGTATCAGAGCACAGACACAAAGACAAGATAGCAAGATCAAACACTTCCTTAACTTATCTTCAGATTAATGTTTGTCTCTCGCCCATACATGAGAATTAAGTCTCCCTTTCTACCTTCGCAGAAAATAATCATTCCGTATCCTGGAATACATCAAATATCATGCCCGAAGGCTGTCCTAGCAATCTACAATATCGCTGCTCCAAGTTCCGCCCGTAGACTAGTACACGGGCCTCAAGATCCCATCTCGAGTCATGTCGACTCCTTGTGCGGGATCCGAAGGCAAGGCCAGAGCCTCCCCTGGCACCCAAGCATCCTCCCGCTCCAAGCAGCACACCCACGGAGAGACCTCTTGTGGCGGGATAGGTGCATATACCCGACGAAGCTAATAACCCCCTTGGATAGGGCCAGGTAGACAGTTGGAGGTAACTTTTCCTGCCTCTCCCCCCAAGCTTTTAACCTAAAGCATTAAGTTTTTTTCCTTGAATTAGTTTCTTGAGAAAAGGAGATGAAATAATGTACCTAAGTGTACAATCACAAACATTTTGGAGGCCGTTTGTACGACCAACTACTAAGGTGTGATTTCTTTTTCTCGGATGCTCCCAGCATCCGATCCTGGATCTTTTTTTCGGATGCTCCTAGTACCCGATCCAGGATCGTTTGCGACTTGGTGAGATCCCAATAATCTCAAACAAGATCATGTAAGAAAATGTTCTTGGTAAGTTAACTTATTTTGACTTACTATTTCCCTTGGATTTTACCTTATGGTATCTTAACCCTAACCGAAAGCATTAACTAGTCAACCAAGGCAATAGACATGCCTTTATTTGCAACCCAACCAAGGGTCTTTTGTTCTTCCTGTTCTAACCAAGTTCAGTTACACAGTAGGCAACACAGGAATCTTCATCTAGGCCTTCAGGATACAGTCTAGATGCATGCGTCCCTTCCATTTCTCTTAGTGTGGTAATATGCAGAGTTTTCTAAACATTCTTACCCATCATGCACATTGGTGCATTTAGTATATATGTACATCCTAAACGACCTTTAACTCTGGCAACAAATACTTATTCCTAATGCACCGGATCACATGTGACTTGCATATATGAAAGTCTAGGTTTTTACCCATCGGTGCAATCGCATCCTACAAACCAAAACTATCATTTCATGTGTTTCTTTTAGTCATGATCGCGAAGCATGAATTCTAAATGACCATTCATGCACTGAACTAGTTTAAAAGCTATTATTTTATGTAAAATAATGTGAAAACCTTATCATTCTATGTGTGTAAAAGCTATCATTTCATGCATATAAACTTATGCGAACTCCATACTCTACCATTTCACGCATATAAGCTTATGTGAACTCCATAGCCTACCATTTCACGCATGCAACCTAGCGCTTAGAGTAAACAAAAATCCTAAGACTCGTTCTTGTTCCATGCATGTAGCTAACCTCTTCATTTTTTCCATGAGAAATAATATATAATTAATTATAAAGCTTAAAAAACCTGGGTTTGATTTGTGATCGTAGGGGCATTTGTTGTGTTGGTCGCTCTGCTCACCTCTCCTGCATTACCGGTACCAATGGTAGCTTTGGCACCTACGTTTCCCGCGACTTTCTTTTTGGGAGCCATTTGTACGTGGAGTCTGGATGTGGCTCCTCGAACCTTCACCTCTCACCAACTCTCTCTCTCTCTCTCTCTCTACTTCTTCTTCTCTTCTTCTTCTCTCTCTCTCCCTCTTCTTCTTCTTTTCTTCTCTCCTTCTCCTACTCTCTCTCTTCCTCTTCCTCTTCTTCTTCTCTTCTTCTTCTCCTACTCTCTCTCACTCTCCTTCTCTTCTTCTCTCTCTCTCTCTCCTTCCTCTTCTTCTTCTTTTCTCTTCTTATCCTACCCTCTCTCTCTCTCTCCTTCTCTTTTGCTCTCCCTCTACTCTTTCTCTTCTTCTTTTCTCTTCTTCTCCTACTCTCTCTCTTCCTCTTCTTCTTCTTCTTCTCTTCTTCTTCTCCTACTCTCTCTCCCTCTCTTCTCTTCTTCTCCTACTCTCTCTCCCTCTCTTCTCTTCTTCTCCTACTCTCTCTCCCTCTCCTTCTCTTCTTCTCTCTCTCTCTCCTTCTCTTCTTCTTCTCTCTCTCTCTCTCTCCTTCCTCTTCTTCTTCTTTTCTTTTTTTCTCCTACCCTCTCTCTCTCCTTCTCTTCTTCTCTCCCTCTACTCTTTCTTCTTCTTTTCTCTTCTTCTCCTACTCTCTCTCCCTCTCCTTCTCTTCTTCTCTCCCTCTACTCTTTCTTCTTCTTTTCTCTTCTTCTCCTACTCTCTCTCCCTCTCCTTCTCTTCTTCTCTCCCTCTTTGCTTTTCTGCTCATGGCGCGCGAGGGGGGGGGAACGAGGAGGGGGGAAATATTACTACCGAAAGCCTCCCAGGGTGGCGCTACTGTCCACTACGGAGCTGGGGGGCATGTTGACGGAAGCCCGGGGGGGTGCACTGACGCAACGAGGGGGGGGGGGGGGGAGAAGGCCTGCCTGCAGAATGAAAGGGGGGGCACTATGTGTGTGTAGACGGGGGAGGCAGGAGGAGGCTCCCTCTATAGGAGGGGGAGGAGGGTGGCATGGCCGCCACCCCTTATACCTGGGAGGCTGCATGCCCCCCTATGAGTGCACTTCACTCCCTCTCTCTCTCTCCCTGACGTCCTGTCGATCGGGGAGAGAGAGGGGGAGTTAAAAAATTTTGCACTAATTATAATTTTGTTTCATAAAGGGGGGGGAGGGAGTTCCTATGGGGGGGAAGGCACGGGGGCACACCGGGGGGGGGGGGGGTGTTACACTTTAACCTATCAGTTAATGGTGTAGCCACATGAGCATAATTCTTGATAAATCTTCGGTAGAAAGAAGACAAACCTCGAGGAAGTTACTATATGTATATCCTCTACATCATGTGCATTCAAGATCGATTCATAAATATCATTATGTGTGAAATTTTCTAGAATAAAACATAACCCTTTTCTATTCAATCTGTAATAACCCCTTTATATTACACCCTTGTGTATGTAAAAAATGCATAAAATTGGTATTTTCAAAATACCTTATTTTGAGCCTACATAATGCACACATATATTCATGAGTAACTTACCCAAGACACAAACCAAGAAAACCCCTCAATGAAGTGGTATTTGTTGGAGTAGGCCAATCTTTCACACATTGGACCTTTTTTTGGTCAACCTCGATGCCATTTTCTCCAACAATATGTCCCAACTATTCTACTTCTTTGGCCATGAATGTACATTTGGTTGCTTTAGAAAACAACTTGTGACTCCTCAATATGTCAAAAACTTCTCTAGTATGCTGTAAATGCTCTTTTTTGTCCTTGCTATGTATCAATATGTCATCAAAGAACACCAAAATCGTCTTGAACAAAGGGACTAAAGTATCTTGTTCATTAAAGCTTGGAATGTGGCCGGAGTGTTTGAAAGACCAAAGGACATAACCATGAAATGATACAATCCCCTCTCAATTCTAAATGCAGTCTTTATTCATTTCCCTCCTTCATGCGTATTTGGTGGTATCCTAATGATCACAAATTGATCTTTGAAAAGACCTTGGCATCCTTCAATTCGTCCAAGAGATCATCAATCCTTGGTATTGGATTCCTATTTTTGATAGAGGCCTTGTTCAAATCTCGATAATCTATGCACATGCAGAATGAACTATCCTTCTTCTTGACTAAGAGAATGGGAGAAGCAAAGGAAGATTGACTTGGTTGTATAAGACCCATTTTAAGTAGCTCCTTTACTTGGTGCTCAAATTCTTCTCTTTCCATTTATGGAGGCTTATTGATAGGCCTGGTATTTGGAAGCAATTCGATGGGGTGGTCCACTTCATGCTTTGGAGGAAGAGAGGTAGGTGGTTGAAATAAATCATCATACTCTTCTAAAATTTTGCAAAGAAAAGGATCCATATCTTTTGAAGGAGTAGAGGGCTGATTTGAAGAGGGTTGATCCTCATCAATCTTTGACACGAGAATGGTAAAAATGCATGCCTTTGCATTGATCTCTCTCTTAATCTTCTTGGTGCTGATCACCTCTAGCTTCTTCTTCTCAATCCCTTGAAGTGTAATTTGTTGTCCATGCCATTGAAATTCCATTTACAGCCTATTCAAATCCATGGTAAACTTGCCAATACTTTTGAGCCAATTGCAACCAAGTATGACATCAATGGGACCCATCTCCAAGGCAATAAGACTCACCGAAGTGGTACAAGATGATGATAAGGTGATGGGAACATTAGAACAAATCTAAATACTATTCTCATAAGCTCCTCTCACTTAAGAGAGCCACAAGCTTGTCAATGCCCGATTTCATATCCTTTATGTCATTGGAGAGTTGTTGAAAATTGTTAGAATCAGTAGAGACATGAGTAGTGCCAACCCCATTCACTTGTTTGTTTACTACAGCATGTGTTGAACTTATCTCTAGCTCCTGATTATCATGGTTCTCAAGGTAAATAGCCTCTTGTGAAGCTTCCCTCTCTTTATCTAGCTAATAGTCCCTTAAACCTTCACTGATGGTATCCATAATGGGTTCCTTTATTTTATTTTTAGCAATAGGTGACATCCTATCTTGGGTGTATAGTAGAAGAAAAACTCAAAGATCTTGAGCTCTAATGATCCAAATAACTAACTTCTTGGCTCTGTATAAAGCCTAGGATGTCCCCTTTTAGATGAGCTAATCAAATATTGAAAATGGTGAGTACACAAAATTTTGTAAGAAATTTATTGAAGTATATGCATGATGTAGTACATGTACCTACAATAACCAAGAATCTTTTGTCAGTTGGACAGATGGTAGAACAGAATCTATAGGTGAGATTTAATAGAGATGGATGCTTTGTTGAAGAATATGGTAATGGCTGCACATTGATTGCTAGAGGCCGAAGAGATGGCAGAATGTCTACTCTTGATGCATTAATTCCAGAATTGAAAGAAACCATGTTTGCACATGATGATGGTGCTATATGGAATGTTGAGATATGGCATAAGTGGATTGGCCATGTGAATGTACAAAAGTTGAAATCTATGCAGCAGAAGGAGATTGTGCTTGGACTACCTAAGTTCAAGTATCATGACTTTGAACATGTATGGGATGCATGTTAGTATGAAAAGCAAGCACGGTTTCCATTTATGAGACATGTATGGAATAGCTCATGACCCTTGCAGTTGGTACATTCAGATGTATGGGGTCTGTCTCATAATGCTTTGTTTGGTGGTGCTCGTTATTATGTATCCTTCATTGATGATTTCAGTAGGTATACTTGGCTTTACATACTAAAACATAAGGATGATGTGTTTGATGCATTCAAGGACTTCAAGAAGCATGCTGAAAATGAGTTGGGCTGTAAAATTTCATATCTTAGATCAGATGGAGGTGGAGAATATGTCTCTAACTACTTTGATAGGTACCTTGCTAAACATGGGATTAGAAGACAGTTAATTTGCAGCTATACACCGCAGCAAAATGATGTAGCAGAAAGGAAAAATAGGGTACTAATGGAATCGGCAAGAGCTATGCTGAATGAGAAGAGTTTGCTAAATGGTTATTGGGCTGAAGCAGTAGTGGTTGTTGTCTATGTGTTGAATAGAATCCCTATAGCAGGGATTCATGATGTAACTCCATATGAGAGGTTCTATGGTCATAAGCCTAACATTTCACACTTGAAGATATTTGGCAGCATTACATATGTGCATGTTCCTGATAAAAAGAGGAAGAAAATTCAATGTTGTCAATGAATTGAAACGACGTGCATAGGCAAGCTCCAAGAGTGACCCGCAGCATCGAGATCGACCATGAGAATGCACATCTCATTCTTGGAAAACATGCACTGAAAGAGCTTGATGAAAGTAAGCCCCATTGCTAGGCCAGGGGACAAGTTTACTCTGTCACAAGGGGTAAAGATTTGGTCTCGCGAGCTGGACTTATGACTCTATGGCTATGTCATAACCTTCAAGATAAATGAGTTCTATTGATCAAATGCTCCATGTTTGAGGCTTCAAACTTCATTGGAAAATGCATTTCTTTAGTTTGGGACTAGATTTCTTCCTATTCTCGAACTCTTCTCTCTCCCATGGAACCCTATTATTGACAGTTTTGGATAGCAATAAAGAATCTCTGATTTCCTGAATCAAATGAAGGGAGTATTGGTGGAAAATCACTCTTGGAGCTTGCCTATGCATGTTGTTTCAATTCATTGACAACATTGAATTTTCTTCCTCTTTTTATTAGGAACATGCACATATGCAATGCTACCAAATACCTTCAAGTGTGAAATGTCAGGCTTATGACCATACAACCTCTCATATGGAGTTACATCATGAATCCCTGCTATAGGGATTCTATTCGGCACATAGACAGCAGTTACTACTGCTTCAGCCCAATAACCATTTAGCAAACTCTTCTCATTCAGCATAGCTCTTGCACATTACATCAGTACCCTATTTTTCCTTTCTGCTACATCATTTTGCTGCGGTGTATAGCTGCAAATTAATTGTCTTTCTGATCCCATGTCTAGCAAGGTACCTGTCAAAGTAGTTAGAGACATATTCTCCACCTCCATTTGTTTACAGTCCAACTCATTTTCAGCATGCTTCTTGAAGTCCTTGAATGCATCAAACGCATCATCCTTATGTTTCAGTATGTAAAGCCAAGTATACCTATTGAAATCATCAATGAAGGATACATAATAATGAGCACTGCCAAACAAAGCATTATGAGACAGACCCCATACATCTGAATGTACCAATTGCAAGGGTCATGAGCTATTCCGTACATGTCTCATAAATGGAAACCGTGCTTGCTTTCCAAACTGGCATGCATCCCATACATGTCCAAAGTCATGATACTTGAACTTAGGTAGTCCAAGCACAATCTCCTTCTGCTACATAGATTTCAGCTTTTGTACATTCACATGGCCAATCTACTTATGCCATATCTCAACATCCCGTATAGCACCATCATCATGTGCAAACATGGTTGCTTTCAATTCTAGAATTGATGCATCAAGAGTAGACATTCTGCCATCTCTTCGGCCTCCAGCAATCAATGTGCAGCCATTACCATATTCTTCAACAAAGCATCCATCTCTATTAAATCTCACCTATAGATTCTGTTCTACCATCTGTCCAACTGACATAAGATTCTTGGTTATTGTAGGTACATGTAGTACATCATGCATGCTCTTTTTCTTGCCATCAAGCATCAACAATGGAACAATTCCTATGTGTTGAATGTCATCCCTAGTACACACATAACCATGTGAACTTGCAACCATCTCATCAAACCATTCTCCATGGGGTATCATATGATTTGAAGCCCCTTAATCAATGCACCATCTATCATCTCTCTTCTACTTCGATGCATTCTTATACACATGCTGCATGGCAAACAATCTGTCAACCTGTCATCATGAGCACCTCTAGAAGATGCATAGTGTCCATGCTATTTTCTCTTTGCCTTCATATCTCCCTGCTTCTTGTAACAATCCTTTGCAATGTGTCCATATCTACTGTAATAATGAGAGTCCTTGTCTCTGTTTGATTGATCATTTGACTACCATGAGCCAGATCCACCACCTCTACCATGGGGTGATCTCCCCCTGCCTCTAAAGCTGCTAGATCCATGTTGGCCTTGTGTATTTGTGCCATGCATGGCATTTTGCTGACATTTTCCATAAGCGTTTCTAGTGTCTCCTAGACCTCCAAAAGAGCGCCTCTACCATGCTGGCTAGAGTAGAGAATAGTGCTCTACTCTAAGACGTACTAGAACATGTATTCAGCCCAATCTTAACTTCCTCATGTAGCAGCAAAGTAATCAGCTCATCCCAATCAGGGGATTCAGCTCTCAGAGAAATAGATGTATCAAATGCTTTATACTCTTTGCCAAGTCCATTCAACGTCACTACAATCATATCATCCTCAGACATTGAAGATTCAATGGTGGCAAGCTGATCCGCTATGTTCTTGATCTCTGTAGTGTAGGCTTGAATGGTTCTATCATTTCTAGACATGTTATTGAGCTGTTGCTTTAGTTGAATCTTTCTTGCATGTGTTACATTTTTCATAATTCTTCATGAGTATGTCCCATGCATCCTTTGGGAAACTGCATCCAGTAATTTGTATAACCATATCATTTGATATACATAAGGAAAACCAATGTAACACCTTTTATGCTCTCTCAGTCCATAACTTATGAGCCCTTTTTTGATCATTTGTTGGATTCCTTTCATGCATTTTAGATTCAACCTCATCACCTATACATAAGTCCCAATAACCTCTACCAACCAAAAAATTCTTCATACAGAACTTCTATAAAGAAAAAAAAAATTGTCCAGCTTTTCTCCCACAATTTGAGTGATATTGTCAGTGCCTTGAGCATTTTCCATAGTTGTAGCTTAGGTATTCAGTGATGTATACAACTTGTAAGTATCTGACTCCTTTTCCTACAGTTCAAGACCAGTTTCTTGCTATTCAGGATAGTTTCCTGCACTTCAAGACAGTTTTCCTGACAACCTACTTACTATAAACTATATTCCAACAATGAAAAAACACAATCAACTGAGCATAAACCAAGCTCAAATCAGTTCAAAAAATTCTCTGGTAGTGGCAAAACATCCCAACAACAAACTATGTCCATACAAGTATCAATGTTTGTACTATATGCAAGTAGTAGTACCAAATAAAATCAGCACATTGCTATAATCAATAGTATTTTCTCTGTTAAAACAAGAGTATTCAGACCTCAAAACAATCCCAAAACATCTCATTCAGTTTCCACTCTATGCAGGAGTTGATATATGTCCAACCAATCAAAATATATTGCATGTATGTCAAGTGAAGATGATAGGTATCCTTCCGACAGACAACAACTAGTCAATACCTTGGTATAACCAGCAACAAATCAGTCCAAACTTTGGACTTTCAGCACTCACAATATCCCAAAAATTATCTACCACTCAAGTGGTATGATCCAAGCATTTATCAGTAGCAAAGAAGCATCACAGATACTTCAATCATGTAGGTATATTGTTTCCCAATTCAGGACAACAACCAGTTCATTGTTTTTAGCCTGCAAATAAGCTCCAAAACTAAGCATTTAACACTCCAATATCTTGCTCAAATGCATGATAATAAGGGCATATACATTGTTAGGATGAAATCCACAATGCCCTCGAATCACTTGTTGTTTACTGCAGTAAATAGCCAGTTTGCACATGTCTGTGCTAAATATCTCAAAATCTATGAGGAATTTGAAAAAACTTTGTTTTGCAAAGTTGTAAATCATGTCGAAACGGTCAGGAGCTGCAAGTCGTTTCTCCAAAAACCATTTTTGTAGCAAGATATAGCTTCTACAAAAAAACGAGCTGTAGGCATAGTCTCCTTTGATTATGTTTTCTTCACATCTGATGTCTTAATGCCAAATGGCCATTTGCAAGCCTTTAGTCTTCAAAAATTCAAGCTCTAATACCATGTTCGAAGAGACGGAGAGAGATAGAGTGGAACGGAAGATGAGCCTCATCTCATTGTTATTCTTCTTCCATTATTCTTCCATCATACTCACTGAAAGAGACTTACACACATAGGTATGACTAACCAAGACTAGCTGTGGTTAAGTCACTAACTACACCAACTTATTGAATGTCACACACGTATACAACTGTATCTAGCTAATGACGGTCACACACATAAAGATAGACTAACTGAAGAGTAACGGGAGCTTGATATTCTAACAACTAGCATTGTGGAGGGCATGGGAAAGAGATTGATCCAGTCCTTGGCCATGGATTCATGAGAAAAGCTTGAAAGGAAAGGGAAGAATCCCTGTTCTTGAAAAGTAACTCAAGTTTAAACCAAACTAAGTCTTGTAACCCTCATTTTGTCTAGCTTACCCCAATTTTTGGTCCAAAACTTGGTCACGAGTTGCCAAATTGGTTGGAACCCACCATTATCCATTGTTTCATGCCAAGAACCTCCATCTTAGTAATGGTTTCTGACAGATCTCCATGTCAGACCACGGTTATGGTGGAACTAACTCCTTTGACTAAATTTTAATTGTGGTTTTCACTCCCTGGTCACTACAACTAAATCTAAAGCATGAAAATGACTTCTGATAGAATCTAAACTAAAGCTCTGATACCAATGTAAAGAAGGACTAATCTAACAATGGAATGAACAGGAAATCAAATTAATCTAAGTTTCACACATCAAGAAATGTAACAAAACTGAATTACAAACTTGGCCATGCCATGGAACATCTTCCATTACCACAACACAATGTAGCCATGAGCTGTTAACCAAGTACAAGAAGATGAAAGACAAGAAAGAAAAAATTGTAATTGTGCCAAAGAATGATGCTACATTAGCACTTCTTTCCTTTTTATACTAAACCCTCATACCTCTTTCTCTTGGCTCAAGTATTTACAAAGTTTATATTGGAATAGGCTTCACATCTCATGTTGATAATTTGCTTCATTACATATAGACAAAGAGTGCTCTAGACTAATCAAAGGAAAGCCTCTATAATGGAAGTTCTATATTTGAAAAAGCACAAAACTATTTAATAATAGATATAAATATAATATTACTATAAAATTTTATTATGAATATCTATTTTCGTTATCTTATAATTGTGATTATGATACTTTTACATGAATGGCATAGGGTCTCGTTCACTTTACATTAATGATATATCTAGTCTTTCATTATATAGATTGAATTGTACATATTTCATTCTCAATTATTTTCTTTTATTAAACATGGTATTAGGATTTATTATGATAAATTTTATTTTTATTTGTAGATATCTATCCTTTTAATTTTGAGGAATGTAGCTCATCAAGTCTATTATTGATGTTATATATGGTTTGATTGGATAAGAAATGTACAAAAACTGGAGAAAACACAACTCAAAGAGAATGGGAATCCTTTATAACCATCCTTATATGAGGCTGATTTCGAAGGTTGAAGTGAAGGAGAAGAAGCAAGGTTCGAGCAAGCAAGCTACGGGTAAGAATCTCTCCCATTCTTCCACTCCTTCTCTTGGATAGTGCCTGTGGAGGCACCGGAAGCAGGGCAGAGCAAAAATCTCAGATGACAGTGAGATTTGGTGTGCGCAAAGAGCACTGTATATTCTGCAGATAAGCCCTTTAGGGTTGTTTCGCAGAGATTTTGGGCATTTGAGGCCGTTTCAGGGCCCGTTTTAGAGCCGCAAGGTTGCAGACAGCAGTTTCAGGGTACACTGTGACTTCAGCTGTATCGACCAACAGTGAGTGCGCAGGTTACAGATTTCAGATCTGTAAGATTAAAGGTGTTTACCAGTGAGTAAACACGAGGTTTATCTGCAAATAGGTTGCAGATTGCATGTATTGTTGAGCAAACAGTGAAAAAGGCTGTCTAGTGTATTGCTGTGCACTACAGGTCGAGGATTGCAGAAGATTTACTTGCTGTTGGTATTAATTTTGTGATAATGGCAGAGAACAGTGGAAGCCCTATCATTGAGAAGCTCGGCAAGAACAACTACCCTTCATGGAAGTTCCGTGTCACGAACTTCCTTATTGGAAAAGGCCTCTACGAGTTTGTTTCAGGTGAAGAAAAGGAACCGGAGATGAGTGATCCTCCAACTGCAGAAGAGACAAAGGCACGGAAGGAATGGAATGCAAAGGATAAAAAGGTCATGTATTGGTTGTCTGCAGTAATTGACAATAATATGCTGGGACACATTAGAAATGCAGAGAATTCATATGCAGCTTGGACCATACTTGAAAGTATGTTTTCTGTAAATACAAAGGCACGAAAGATTCAACTCAAGCAAGAGTTGAATACATTGAAGAAAGGGAAGATGTCTATCAATGAGTATGCACTGAAGGTAAGAAGCATTGCAGATGCATTGGCAGTGATTGATGCAATGCCCGATGATGATGATTTGGTGTCGTCTACCTTGGGTGGACTTAACAATGAAAAGTCTTGGAAGTCTTTTGTAACTTCTGTATATGTCAGAAAGCTATTTCCAGATTTCGATGAGTTGGTCTCCCTTATGATCACTGAAGAGATCAACATGCAGAGTGAGACACCTGAAAGAAGTGGTGAACAGGTCCAAGCTTTCTACTCCAGTTCAGGAAGGGGACGTGGCAGGTTCTCTTCAAGAGGCAGTGGTACAGGACGTGGTAGTGACAACCAGCAAAACAGATTGAATCAGCAATTTGGCGATATGCAGGTTTCAGGAGGTCATGGTAACTTTAGAGGCAAGGGGAGCTTTAGAGGAAGAGGTGGATGGCAGAACAGAGGTTCTAACAACTCTGGTATTGTGTGCCACTACTGTGGCAAAACAGGTCATATTGCAGTCCAATGTTATGCCAAGAAAGATGATATTCGGAGTGGTAAGTTGCAGCAAGGAAACTATGCATCGTCTTCACGACAGAATGAAGACAAAAATGAACGTTTGTTTGTTATGCAGCATATGTTGAATGCTGTTATAGGAAAGGGAACACATGAAGATGTTTGGTATGTCGATTCAAGTGCATCCAATCATATGACCAGCCATGCAGAATGGTTTGGAGAGATGCAGAATTTGCAGAATGCAGGTTATGTGCAGACGGGTGATGACTCATGCCACCCAATTTCACACATTGGAAAAGTTCCCTTGTCCTTGCATGATGGTAAGACAAAGAGTCTTTCAGATGTATTACATGTGCCATCTATTACAAAGAATTTGGTGTCAGTCGATCAAATGGTAGAGCAAGGGCTGCAAGTCAAATTTAATGCAAAGGGCTGCTTTGTAGAAGACTTCAATGACAAGTGCAGGTTGGTAGCAAAGGGAAGTAGAGTTGGACGTATGTTCACTCTAGATGCTGGAATTCCTACTATGAATGCTGCTATGTATACCAAAGGAAAAGGTGTTGTTGCAGACATTGAAATTTGGCACAAACGCATTGGACATGCAAATGTATAAAGGCTGAAATTAATGCAATCCAAAGGGTTGGTTACAGGTTTGCCTACTTTTAAAGTTGCAGAATTTCAGAAGGTATGTGAAGCATGTCAGTTTGGTAAGCAGGCAAGACAACCCTTTTCACTTGATAGAGATGTAAGCAGAAATATCCTTGATGTTGTGCATACAGACATTTGGGGGCCTACACAAAATGTATCTCTTGGAGGCAGTTCATACTTTGTCACATTCATTGATGATTGTTCTAGAAAGCTGTGGGTATATTTTATGAAGGAAAAGAGTGAAGCTTTTGAGCACTTTAGAACTTTCAAGGCTGCAGTTGAAAGAGAAACAGGCTTGAAAGTAAAGTGCCTGAGGTCAGATGGAGGGGGAGAGTATCTCTCAAATGAGTTCAGTGATTTTCTGAGGTCTCATGGGATAAAGAGACAGTTCACATGCAGGTATACCCCACAGCAAAATGGGGTTGCAGAAAGGAAAAACAAGCATATTGCAGAAGTTGCACGCGCCTTGATGGCTGAAAAGAATATGCCTAAGCATTTTTGGTCTGAGGCTGTTCATACTGCTGTTTATATTATGAACAGAACTCCCACAGCTGCAGTTCATGGTATGACCCTCGAAGAATGTTTTACAGGTAAGAATCCTGATGTTTCACACTTGAAAGTATTTGGCTGCATTGCGTATGTTTATGTGCCAGATGAGTTGCGGAAGAAACTGGATCCAAAGGCTGAAAAGTGTATCTTTATTGGATACTCTTTAGAGCAAAAAGGGTATCGCTGTTACAACCCTGTCACATGTAAGTTCAGAGTGAGCAGGGATGTCATCTTTGATGAAATGAGCAGTTGGTATGCATCTAGTGGTGATGCATTGGATGTTGATGATGATCATGACACTCATGTGCAGGCTGAAAGGCAAGAATCACGGACTCTTAGTGGACCAGAGACATCATCTGGTAGTCCTTGGTCTGGGAGACTAAGGAGTACCTCTACATCTTCGAGTGCATCTAGTAGCACTACAGGTAAAGACAAAGGAAAGAATAAAGTGTCAGAAGGCATTGATGCAGTTCTTGATGGAGACTCCAGTGGCTCAGAGAGCTTGGATGATGAGCTTGGCATTCCTTCAGTGAGGACTCAAGGTGTGCAGAGAGCACGTGTTAATGCAAAGACTCCATTGAGTGATCCAGTGGTACGCAGGTCTAACAGGGTGAGATACCCTGTTAAAAGATTTGGTTTTGAGGGTTATGCAGCTCACCATTATGCTTATATGGTGAAACTAGTTGAGGATGTTGAGCCCACATGTTTTGAGGAGGCTGTTGGTCATGCTCATTGGGATGCAGCAATGGATGAGGAGATGGCTGCATTAGAGGCCAATAAGACTTGGGATCTAGTATCATTGCCAAAGGGAAAGAAAGCTATTGGATGTAAGTGGGTTTATAAGATTAAGCACAATGCAGATGGTTCTATTAGCAGGTACAAAGCTAGGCTGGTTGCAAAAGGCTATGCCCAGACATATGGCATAGATTATGATGAAACCTTCAGTCCAGTTGCTAGGATGGCAACTGTCAGATGTGTGATTGCTTTGGCAGCAGCCAAAGGTTGGAGGTTGCAGCAAATGGATGTAAAGAATGCCTTCTTGCATGGTGATTTGCAGGAAGAAGTGTATATGGATCAGCCAGCAGGTTATGAAGATTTAGAGCATCCCACGTATGTGTGCAGATTGAAGAAGGCACTCTATGGGCTCAAGCAAGCACCTAGAGCATGGTCTGACAAGATTAGAGAGTATCTTGTCAATATTGGTTTTTATGTTTCTGATGCTGATCACTCACTTTATGTGAGAAAAGGAGATGCAGGTTTGGTCATCATAGTCATCTATGTGGATGACTTGATTATTACAGGTGATAGTGATAGTGGGATTGCTGAAGTCAAGGGTTGTTTGAAGATGAAGTTTGAGATGAAGGATCTAGGTGAGCTAAGGTACTTCCTTGGCATTGAGGTGGTCAGATGTGATGATGGTATATGGCTGTCCCAAAGACAGTATGGCTTGGATATGTTGTCCAAGTATGGTATGACAGCATGCAAACCGCTTTCAGTCTCGTTGGAGCAGAATGTAAAGCTGAGTGCTGATGTTGGGGATGAGATAGAAGACCCTACTATGTTCAGGAGGATAGTGGGGAGTTTGATTTACATGACTATTACAAGGCCAGACTTGAGCTACGCTGTTGGTCTTGTGAGTCAATTTATGCAAGTACCTAGAAAACCACACTTGGATGCAGTGAGACGCATATTGAGATATGTCAAGTCCACATTACATTATGGACTTTTCTATGAGGCAGGTACAGACGTACATGTGTTTGGATACACGGATGCAGATTGGGCTGGTAGTATGTCGGATAGAAGATCTACCAGCGGATACATGTTCTCTCTTGGTAGTGCAGCAGTTGCTTGGAGCAGCAAAAAGCAATCTACAGTTGCTTTGTCGAGTACAGAGGCTGAGTATAGAGGTGCTGCTGTTGCAGCACGTGAGGTAGTATGGCTGCAAAAGTTATTGGCTGATTTGGATGTGCAGGTGGAAGGTCCAGTTGTCATTTATTGTGACAACATGAGCAGTATACAGTTGGCTAGGAACCCTGTGTTCCATGCCAGGACAAAACATATTGAGGTACACTACCACTTTGTGAGAGATAAGGTACTAGCAGGTGAGATTGACTTGGTGTATGTCAGCACACAGGATCAGATAGCTGACATCTTCACGAAGGCATTGGATACAGAGAAGCTTCAAAAGTTTCGAAGCTTACTTGGAGTTGCAGAGATGCAGTTGAGCTTGAGGGGGAGTGTTGAGATGACAAGCTCAACACATGTGGACATTGATGATGGACCGCCTGGTTAGATGGGTCCACACGCCTACACTTAGCATGTCGGTGGTCAGTATGACTCTCACATGGCCACTGACTCATTACTTATTATATTCAGGTTGTTACACCTATTTACAGCTGGCATAGTTATAGCTCCAGTCGACTAGTGTAGTCGGTTATGCATTGTTTGACTTAGTAGGCCACTTTCCTTTTATGTTGTATCTTATCTATACTTTGTGTACATTTGTGAAGTGTGTGGAAGCAGAAGAAGAAATCAGCAAGAAAACGTTTTGGCCTCCATCTCTCTTCTTGTCTCTTGAGTGAGCTTCTCCTTGTGCATTCTGTGTGTGTTCGGCGCAGCATCTTGAGCAACCCCCTCCACCACGCAATTCTTGACATATCCCCATGCATCATGCCCAATAGGGAGCAATATCCATGCTTCCTTTGTTTGATTTTACAAGCCTTAGGTGGTCCTTGCTAAGTCACCACAACCACTAATAAGAGTTATAGATGTATAATCTTTTTAGAGATATGGATAGTATTAAAACCTAATATCTCCAGTAGACTAAGCAAGAATATGGATAGTATTAAAACCTAATATCTCCAGTAGACTAAGCAAGAATATTATTTATGAATATTAATGTGTTTATTAATTCCTTTCCCAATCTTGAGATAAGAAGACCAAAGGCCATGCTGAGAATCGCATATAATCATGTCTTACAATTTGTTAATGAGTGGGATGTCACAATAAAAGGCAAGATAATATTTAAGATAGATCAAGTCTCTATTGCTTGTAAATACATGCTTGCTACTCAAAATTTCATCCTTATCTTTTGTTAAAATAGATGGCATTATGTTGGTGATAGTCTAGTTACTTTGGATCACAATCTTCAAGATTTCAGCAAAGATCCCATACTAGATCTTGATATTTGGCTCAATGAGGAAATTATTACAATACTAAAGGTTAGATCATCATATATACTACATCAAGTGAGGTTGGATATATAGAATGAAGATATCAAATTGCTATATGCATTTGCATTCCAACTTAACAACAAATGGGTAAGTTTGTATATTGTTATGTAAATTATACATATATATGATTCCACTTCTTAAATACTAAACATCTATGCTACCTTTTTGCTAATATCAAAGAGGAGAGAAAAATATACAATGAAAGGATATTGAAAAAAAAATCTCTTTACTTTTAGTATAAATAAAAGTTCAAATATTGTAGCAAATTTGCATTGACTTTCTTCATGATCTATATACATGAGGTTTTACAATACAACATATAGAAGCTATTAATTTTTGTGAGAGACATCTTTTTTAGGAGTTCTTTTGTATTTCTTTGATGCTTTGGTTGTCTTAGGTGTTGAGGGCCCATCCTCTATTTCCATGTGCTCTATCCCCTCCTCATTTTGTACTGATAACCCTCCTACCTTCTCCCCAGTCAAATCTCCTCCTAGTTAAGCAAGCATCAAGTTCTAATACCCTAAGCCTTGAAGCCCTCTTTCACCTTGCTGGTTTCTCCTCTTGAGATAGGCAAACCTACTATACACTGCTTTGGACAACCATTAAAGCTCAACTCAAGCTTCTCGATCCTTCTTGAGTCTTTTCCCCGAGGA
The DNA here is from genome assembly GCF_053477565.2 of Lygodium microphyllum. NCBI lineage: Eukaryota > Viridiplantae > Streptophyta > Polypodiopsida > Schizaeales > Lygodiaceae > Lygodium > Lygodium microphyllum. The sequence goes on from NC_141156.1 coordinate 118,392,377, forward strand.
GCTCAGATTTAAGACATAGAGCCCAACATGCAAGGATTTCTTATGAATTGCCTTGAAAGCTCCACATAAATCTTTCAACTCTGAAACAAGCACGAGATCAAGCACAAGAGCTTCCACCATCAAAGCATGTATCAATTACTTGAAGATTCTAATACATTGAAGGTGTTTTCCTTCCTCAGATTGTACTAATGGAGGATTTGAGCTTCATTGATTGGTTAAGTCTCATTCATCCACTCCAAACACTAACAAGGTATATTGGTTAGAATCTAATCTCTCAATTAGTCCATTTTTTGAGCTTAATCCTCTTGTTGGAGAGATTAAAGGTTGCATATTGCATCATACTTAGAGTCATTCATTGAATACATGTTGTCAAAATGGAATCAGTAGATTGCTTGCTTTCCAAATATATTTCAAATCACAATGTAAAATCTACCCAGTTGGTTAATGCTAACCCTAGTACTTGTATTGTCATGTGTATATTGATTTGATCCCAAGAAATTAATTGTAAAAGGGTAAGTGGGAGTCAGTGAGTCACTAGATTGCCAAGGTAAGCCCTCCACCCACACTCTTGTCCAATTATTGCATTTTATGAAGAGGCACAATGTTTATTTTTCAACAAGAATATCAAGATAGTTGAGCAATTAAAAATTTATATCATGTATATTCCAACTAAGAAAAAAGATCGATGCTAGGTGAGATGGTAAGACAAAAGATAGATGACCCTCCCTTACTACTTAAGCCCCTAAAGAGGTGCACAATCCATGGCTCAAGGGGAACTTTTCCCAACTCTTGATGATACAAATTTTGATACTTTTATGAGGATATAGGTACACTTCAGATCACTCCATTTTTTATCATATATCCCTGATACGAGGCACTTTCATTGATACAAACCTCCATGTATGGCACTTGATATGTATATAGTCAATGCGAGAGGTTTGATACTAAGGCTTCCATATGTAGTGATGGCAGAGAAAAATAATGCTTAAATGATTTTGGGATCATGGTGAGTATGATATTTATGTTGGTTACTATGATTCTTAGGCCCCTTAGCCCTTAAGCCACTCATACAGTGTGAATTTGGATCACGACAAGCAGCATTTTTGTTGCAAGAATTCAGGAACAGTCACAAAAAGCTTATTGTAATAATTGTGTATTGCATTTGAGAGGGAACCCTATAGCTAATATCAAAGAGGGCATTTTCCCCTTAAATTTAAATAAAAAATCTCTAGATATGACTATTTTTTGTGCAGTGAGATCATTGTAGACAGGGTGCAAACTAGCTCCAAGATAGACATAAAGATTCAATTATAGAATTCATTAATCATTTTCTATCACAAAGTTTAATATCTCATATAGAAGATGGATTTGTCCCCTTTGATTTGAATTTAAATCTCCTTGATTGGATTTCTCTACTAAAAGTTACACTTGTTTTAGTGATGGTGCATCTTGTGGACTAAACTCATATGGCACGACAGAAAGGCAAGAGAAAGGCCCATGATGAGATCTAGCACAAGATTAGGGACTCCAATGCCTCAATGAATGAGAAACCTAGCTCAATGTAATATTATAATGGTGATATGCAAGAGGAGGTGCCTAATATATATACCCCTACAATATGCTTAATCACACCCTTTGTTATCATAATATTTGTCACATGGAAAGGTACAATGACATGGTTGCCAATCATTTTGAGATGCTATCAAAAATTCATATTGCAATCAAGAAAATGGCCCTATCCCACTCTTGGACTCAACAAAACTTGGAATGCCTCATCACTCTTATAGCCCAATCAACCCCATGACCTCAACGCAAGATAAGGCAAACAAGTCCAAGTGTGAATCACGATGGCCTCCATCGTTGGAACCGCTTCATGGTCCATAGGGTATTCTTGGAGATAAGGGAATTTCCCTTACTTCCAAATTTGAGATTGGCAAGCCCTCTCCTAGTCATGAGACAAAGACCCTCTCTTGAGCTCTCTCATATCCATGCAGCCAACCCTTGCTGCACATGGGTAGAAGCTCCCCCAATCTCCCTAAGAACCCTAATCACTTATCAAACTCAACCCCGTAATGGAGAACATGGGCTCAATGCACAACATGGCATGCATGTATAGTATGGTATTCATGGAAAACAAGGCTACCATGGGCAACAAGGCCCCAATGAGCTCCATGTCAAGATCATTCTTACCAAGTACAATGGGTAGTTACTATCCCATCAAACTTGGAGGAATAAACCTCTCAATTGGATTCATACTTTAATATTTACCTGCATATTGATGGTTAGAAATTTCTCTTCACCTCTCTCCATCTAGAGGGTTTTGCCCACACATAGTGGCACTACATTAGCCATGAGCATCATCGGTTTATTGATTGGGAATGTCAAAGTTTTTAGGGGTAGAGATAAAGATGCTAACATGAGAGAAACACAAACACAAAGAGTAGAGTACTCTCATGGTCTTCACCTTTTTGTTAATTTTTCAAAACCCCATAGACTAAAGTCTAGTCACGCACTACATAACAATCTAGGTCACTAATTGACTATGTCATTAACTATGGTTGAGTCTTCGACTCATTTATTACAACATACATGGCAAATGACGACAGCTAAGACTACAATTATCAAGATAGAGTTGGTGACAGTGATCATGAGCTTGAATCTCAACACTCCCCCCCAAGCTCAAACTAATTGTTGTACTCCAAGTAGCTCTCTGAAATGCACAAACTTCTCTTTACCAAGTGATTTGATAAATATATCTGATACCTAGTCTTGTATCTTAACATTGAGTAGATCAATTTATCCATCAAGTACCATCTCCTTGATGAAGTGGTAATGAACCTCTATGCGTTTGGATCTAGCATGATAGACAAGATTACTAGCCAACATCACACTACTGAGATTGTCACAATGCAATGTGACCTTCCTATCTAGCTATATATCCAAGTCATATAGGAGTTTCACAAGGCTAACTGCTTTGCATGCTGCTAAGGCTACACCCCTGTATTCTACCTCTGTACTCAATAAAGCAATAGTCGGCTACTTCTTACTAGTCCAATTGATCATACTACTACCCAGGCTGAAAGTATAACCACTAGTTGACCGTCTGTCATAGGCACAACCAACCCAATCTGCATTTGTATAACCTGTTAAGTCAGTGACCTTCCATGCTCATAAAAAAAACCTATAATCAGTAGTACCCTTCACATACCACATAATCCTCATGACTGCATCTGAATGTGGCTTACAAGGCTTCTACATGAACTAGCTAATTAGTCCCACTACATAAGTGAGGTCAAGATAAGTGATAGTGAGATAAATCAAGCCGTCCACTATTTGTTTATACATAGTGACATTCTTTATTTCATTCCCAATAGCAACTGCAAGTTTAACATTTTGATCCAATAGTGTTTCCATGGTTTTACACTCCATCATGCCATATTTTAGCAACATATCATGAGCATATTGTTTTTACAACATTCATATACTCTGATGTACAGACACAACCTCCAAGGAAGTATTTCACCTCTCCAAGATACTTCACCTTGAATTCAATGTGTAAACATGACTTAATTTCAGCAATGCCATGATCATCATCTCCAATCATGATCAAATCATCCACATAAATCACTAGGAAAACATATGTATTCTCTGTTTCTTTGTAAACAAGCTATGGTCTGCATGATCCATATGAAAACCAAGCTATTGTAATTAAATACTGATATGAGAATTTAATACTCTCGGTGCTTGTTTTAGCCCATACAAGGCCTTTTTCAGCCTCCATACATGTCCGATAGTCAAGGTGTACATAGCTCTCGAGTTGTTCCATATACACCTCCTCACGAAAGTCACAATTCAAGAATGAATTTTTGACATCCATCTACCATAATTCTATCCCTTAGAAGCTACTAATGCAATGATTGTTCTTATGATTGCTTCTTTGCAACCAAACTAAAAGTCTCCTCATAGTTTAAGCCATATTACTGTGCATATCCCTTTGCAACCGGTCGGGCTTTATACATTTCCAATGAGCCATCTGACTTGTATTTCACTCTATAAACCAGTTTACATCTAATGGGTGTTTTTCCTTCAGGAAAACTAACCAAGTCCCATGTTTCATTTTCAGCCAGTGCTGCATATTTTTCATCCATGGTAATACACCAATTTTCATCTACACAACTGCCTCACTAAACTTTGTAGACTGACTATAACCTAAAATTTAGTCATATATGCATAATGTCTGGCTAAATACCCACTGTATGTGAGCTTATCAATTGGTTTCCTGACCCTTTCAGACCTTCTTAGATGTGGTTCACTCTAAGCTTGCCTCCCATGATGTGGCATATCCCTACTTTGTCTTACACTAGGCATCATAACTGATAGTATACCTAATTCACTATCAAGACTATCACTTCCAAGTGACTCATATCTAGCTATAAGCAAGTCAATTACATCATCAAACTTTGCCTTTATCTAATCTCCCCCTCACTGACATACACGTGTCATTGGATGCAGAAACATGATTGCATAGTCCTCTTATCCAAGGTCTAACAGCAGAAGAACCATCACCTATAGGTCTACTCATGGCAGTACTATGATCAAGGTCTCTCGAGTGGATGAATTATAACACTTGTAGGCCTTTCTATCTTGTGCATAGATAAGAAAGACAATATTTACAACTTTCGGATCTAACTTCTTTCTCTTTCATTAGGAACATGTACTTAAGAAATTTAACCAAACACTTTAAGGTGGTTGATATCGGGCTTTTCCCATACAATTTCTCATATGGAGTCAAGTCATGAATTTCAACTATAGGTGTTTTGCTCAACACATAAACAACAATGAAAACTACTTCAGTGCAATAAGCATTTGGCAAGTTCTTTTCATTAAGCATTGCTCTAGTAGCTTTGATAAGTACACGATTCTTTCTCTTTGCCACACCATTCTACTATGTTGTATAACTACATGTGAGCTTCCTTTTCATGCCATATTTTACCAAATATATGTCAAACTCTCTAGAGACATATTATTCACCTCCATCAGATCTCAGACATGAGATATAACATACAAACTCATTTTCAGCATGTGTCTTAAAATCCTTGAGTATGTCAAGCACCTCATCCTTGTGCTTTATGGTGCGCAGATCGGACGCAGGTAGCTCACGTAGTGAATTCCCAAAGGTCCCCAAGAACAAAGCACTCTACTTTTTAGCACAAAGACCAATGTAAAAACAAGCACGACATGAGACAAGAGACAAATTGGGTTGAATCTCCCCCATGCCTTGTGTGTGCGCTTCACAAAGCATGTATTTAATATATATTTTCAATCTTTTTGCTCAAAAATAGCCCAATTACAAAAATATACAAGCTTTTAGCTTTTGAGTTTGCTTTCTACCAAAAATAGGAAAATAAAGCTAATGGACGGTGCCCAAAGAGTCTGGCACGCCCAATCTCAATGTCCAAATAAAAATAACATATCCAGGCGCATAAGCGCATACAAAATAATAATAAATAGTCGATGTCTCTATAGACATAATCAAAATATAGGCGTGGCGCCTATCAAAATATATCCAAAGGTCGGAAACCCGCTAGACTCCAATGCTTTCCTCCGCCACTCCTGCTATCTCTACACATCAACTGAAGCATTCACAATCGTTAGTAAAATAACACAATTAACCGACAAAAGTGAATACCTAGCAGTCTTCAGCTACATAAATAAATCAACTGGTTAGAAATAAATCCTAACCTTAATTTATTACGAGTGCGCACTCTAAACTCATAAACGTTTATTAATTTAATATGCATTTTGTGGAATCACCCGCTATGGAATCACCCATGTACACACTAAATTAATGAAACGCCCGAAAAGGACAGGCGTCCCCATCAACTTCTCGCACAAAGAATCCTCTTTGCGTATGAGCCCCGGTCATCTAAGTTTACGGAATCCACCGTAAAACCTCACGGAATCCACCGTGGAATATGCCTCCTGGCATCATACCCCCGGGGTGGGATAGCAATTGACCTCAATTGCTATTAGCTCAATGTGGAGCTAACAGAGTGGGGAAAGCATTTAGGTCTCTAGCGTGCATCCATTGTGCTTCCTCTACAGGATGGTTCTTAAATTTCACGAGATATCTAGAGTACCTTCGGCCAGTTCTAGTGGTCATGTAATCAGTGTCTATGATGGCTTCTGGTTCAAGGATTTCAGTCTCTTCTTCTAGTAAAGGTGGGTTTTCATAGACAGGGTGGATAGGTAATTGTCCTCTAAATGGTCTCAACAAACTAATATGAAAGGTATTATGAATTTTCCAATGAGATGGCAGTTCTAACTTGAATGCATTGTCATTAATCTTATGAATGATTCTAAATGGTCCGTAGAATCTAGGAGCTAATTTGACAACTGGATGTCTATCTACACTTTGCAGTCTACGCTTTTCTATTCTAAGCCAAACATAATCATCAACTTTGAAATTCATGGCTTGTCTTTTCTTGTTGGCTTGTTTGGTATATGATTGTTGGGCTTTAGCAATCATATCCTTGACCTCATCAAAAATAGTGTTATGCATAACAGCAATATCATCGGCACTTTGTATTCTATTAGACAAAGATGCAACAGGTGTAGATAATCTATGTCCATAAATAACTTCAAAAGGTGCTTTCTTTGTAGATGTGTGTGGTGTATTATTGTAAGCAAACTGTAATAAATGCAAATGAGTATCCCATGTTTGAGGTTTAGAGATAGTGTATGCACGTAAAAGATCTAAAATAGTGCTATTTGTGGCTTCTGTTTGTCCATTTGTTTCTGGATGAAATGCAGATGAGAAATCAATCTTTGTGCCTAGATTTGCAAACAGTGTAATCCAGAAATTATTACAAAATCTAGAATCTCTATTTGAAATAATCACTTTCGGCAATCCATGGTTAGTAAAAATAGTTTTCAAAAATAACTGTGCTGCTTGTGATGCTGTTAAAGTTTTCTTACATGCAATGAAATATGCTTGCTTACTAAATCTATCTACAATTGTCCAAATCATGTCATGGTTAGATTTAGTATTTGGTAAGCCAGTAATGAAATCCATAGATATATGTTCCCAAGGTTTAGATGGAATAGATAAAGGCATTACTAACCCATACTGTTTACCATGATGTCTTTTTATTCTTTGACAAATCAGACATTCAGAAACAAAATTAGACACATCTGCATCCATATGCGACCAATAAAAATCTTCAGTTAACATGCGTAATGTAGAAATGATACCTCTATGACCTTGATATGGGGGACAATGAATTTCATTTAAAACAAAAGATCGGAATGGAATAGTAACACACAGTCTCTTTTCAAAGAACATGAATCCATCATTATATGACAATGAATCAGCAGGAATGAAATTATTTTGAACTAATTTTTGCCAATCAGAATGAAAAGTAATATCCTGGTGATATGTGTCTTTCATAGCAATCAAAGAATCAAAAGATATGATAGAAATGTTATGAATTCCAGGTCTTCTACTCAATGCATCAGCAACTACATTTTCTTTTCCAGGTTGGTATTGAATGATAGGATGGAAACTTTGAATGAATGAAGCCCATTTGATATGACGGTCAGAAATTTGGGGTTGGCTAAGTAGATGTCTAATGCTTTGCTGGTCGGTCTTTATCATGAATTCTGAACCCATTAAATAATGCTTCCATTGTTTCAATGCTTGTACAACTGCTAAGAGTTCCTTGTCATAAGTGGAATATTTAAGTTCAGAGGGTTTCAGCTTAGAACTAGAATATGCTATTGGATGGTTGTCTTGCATTAGCACGGCTCCTATTCCTGATCCGCTAGCATCGGTCACAACTAGAAAGAATGGTCTATTAAAGTCAGGCAATTGTAGGACAGGGGCATTGGTCAATGCACGTTTAAGTAAATCAAAGGATTTCTGCTGGTTTTCAGTCCATTGATAAACAATGCCTTTCTTAAGAAGTTTGGTCAATGGTAAGGCAAGTAATGAGAAATTACGTACAAACTTCCTATAGAAACTAGCAAGACCAAGGAATGAACGTAATTCATGTACATTTTTAGAAATAGGCCAATGCAATATTGCGTCAATTTTCTTAGGATCAACTTTTATTCCTTCTTTTGATACAATATGACCTAGATATTCTATTTCTGTCTTAAAGAATTCACTCTTGTCAGGATTTGCAAACAATTGATTTTCTTTCAGTAATTGAAAAACTAATGATAAATGCTCATAATGCTCTTTTTCACTTTGACTGAACACTAAAATATCATCAAAGAAAACAATCACACAATATTGATATTTTAGAAAAATACGATTCATCATTCTACTGAAAGTGGCAGGTGCATTAGTTAATCCGAATGGCATAACTAAGAATTCGTAATGGCCAAACTGTGTCCTGAATGCAGTCTTAAATATGTCGGATCTATCTAACCTCACCTGATGATATCCAGATTTAAGGTCAATTTTACTAAATATAGAAGATCCTTGCAGTTTGTCCATAAGGTCATCAACTCTAGGTATAGGATACCTATTCTTTACAGTGATCTTATTTAATGCTCGGTAGTCAATACACATCCGATAAGTATTATTCTTTTTCTTGACTAAGAGCACAGGTGCACCGAATGGAGAACTGCTAGGTCGAATTAAGCCTCTATTTAGTAATTCTTCTACTTGAGTCTGGATTTCTTTTTGCTCTATTTGATTGTGCCTATATGGGGCTTTGCAAGGTGGTTGTGTGCCAGGTATTAGGTCAATCTTATGGTCTTCTGGACGTGATGGAGGTAAACCTGGTGGTAGGTCTTCTGCAAAACAATCCTTAAAATATGCAAGAAATTCCTTATGTCTAGGGTGCATATGAGTTTCTTTTGTGTGCAATTCATTCACCCAAATGAGATATGATTTAGTATTCTTGCGTAGTGCACGTTTTGCTTGAGTATGCGAAAGCAGTGGAAACATATGAGATGCATGCATACCAAATAATGTAATAGATTTTCCTTGAAAATTAATATTCATTGTGTGTGTGGAATAATCTATATTGGGATTATGCTGGTGTCTCCATGGCATTCCTAGAATAATGTCGCTAGATTGTAATGGGACAACTAAGAAATTTCTTCTTTCAATATATGGACCAATTTGAATTTCTAAATTTTGAACTTCTTGTGTGCCATTGTACCTAGTGCCTAAAAATGCAGCTTTTATGCGATAGTGCGTAGGTACTGTATGCAATTTCAATTCCTTTACCAATTTTGCTGAAATAAAATCATGCGTACTACCGTCATCATGCAATACAATTCTTTCTTTTCCATGCACCATACATTTCATAGTCAACAATGAATGTAAAGTAGGCATACCTGGTAAAGTGTCGGAAGTAGTAGTAGGATCGTCTTCTTCTTCAGTGAAGTCCGGCATATCCTCATGCTCGTCCTCGTCCATAGCTCCAAGGTAGTTGATATGTGCTGATGGCTTCTTTGAATGACAATTTGCTGCGAGATGGCCTGGCTGGTGACACTTGTAACATACGATAGGCTTGGCTTTGGTCACATTATTTGCAATGGCTGGGAGTCTGGGTATATTTGGATTTGCTTGTTGGATAGGCTTAGGATTTGGATTGACAGTGGATGGTAATGCGGGTGGTTTAGGCCAATTCTTGCGGAAAGATGGTGATGAAAAACGACCTGGATTAAACCTTCTGAAATTTGAATTGAATTGTTTAGATCCATAATTACCGTTTGCTTGGAATGGCTGTGGTCGTCGATCTCTTCCGCGTAACTTATCTTCAGTGTCGTGAGCTAAGGAGATGGCATCTTCAAGAGTAGCAGGCTTGAACATATTCACCTCAGCGTAGTAATGTCCAAGAAGTCCAGACATATACTTCCGCTTATGGGTCGTCTCTGGTACATCTTCAAGCATGCGTAGCTGTAAAAGTGCATTCCAAAAACGCTCTGTATACTGTGGAATAGGCTCACGATCGCGTTGTTGAAGTAAATCCCATTGCTTGATTGCCTTCTCATGAAATTGCGGTGGAAGAAAATTTTGCATGAACTTCTTCTTGAAATCTTCCCATGTAGCAGGACATTCTATGCTCTTGCGGACGACAGTCCACCAAAGTGATGCTCTATCTATCAGATGATTAGTAACACACTTGATTTTATCTTTCTCAGGATAAGTTTCCTCATGGAAATAGTCATCAAACTGGCTAATGAATGATAAAACAGTCTTTCCTTCCCTTATGCCATTGAAAGTGCGAAACTTGAAACTTCGTTTACTTATCTTGGATTCCTTGCGAATGGTTTGTGCTTCAAGAGTGGCGTCGATGGTACGGCGTATCAAATCTTCAGCTTGAGGTTCTTCTTTATCAGTGGACGCTCCTTGTAGCTTTGTCAATTGCGCTTGCAAGGCTTGCCTAGCTCTTCGCTCTTCGTCCAATTGTAGCATGATAAGATCCAGCTTTTGTTCCATGGTAGGCTCGGGTAGATCGTCTTCAGCCATAGGATCATCCATAAGTGGGGTAGTCATCCTGTAAAACTCAACAAACCTTTCTCACTCAAAATCAGTTAGCGGGATGAGCGTAGCTCAAATTTGGGGTTACAAGGCTATGTATTTTTGGGTATTTTCTTCTTCAATTTTCAGAAATTCTGAAATATTTCTGTCGCCGTTTGCTGAAAGTACTTCAACGAAGTTGCAGATAGGTAAAACAGCTTGCTGCGAACAACTTTCCAGTTCAGAGTTTTTGCAAACGAACAAGTCTTCTAGGAGTTTCAAGCATTAGTCAGTTCTGATTTAGTCTGACTTGCAGAGTTGCAGACTTAACAGACTTGCAGGGTTGTTGACTTGCTGAACTTAGCTGACTTGCAGGACTTGCAGTACTTAATTAGTGTCGACTTGCGAAACTTGTCTTCTGGAGTGCGTGACCCGGAGTTACTGAACTTGTCTGCCCAGTGTGACTTGCAGAGGATTGTGTGACTTAGCTTAAGGAATTAAGCTTAAGTTTAATAAGCTTAATAACTTAAGCTTTGGGGAGATGAAGAGCCGTTAGAAAACGGCGCAATTCGTGGAGGACTTCAATATAGATTTGATGCCGTCGCGGAATTTTCGGACATCCTCAGACAGCACGTCGACAAGTTTTGGGGACTTCTTTAATTCCTTAAGCTTTTAAACTTCAAGACTAAGCTTTTTGAAGCAAAAGTTATGGCTTCTTACTGTATTATCCACGATTTTAGTGAAGAAGATGTTTGCGTGGTCCTCCGCCGACAGAGAGTGGTCCTTCGCGATCTGAGAGTGGAAACAGGGGTTCTTGATCGCCAGAAGTCTGCCTGTATCGACAGTTCGCGACGAGATTGACTGTAGAGGCCGTTTGTTCCTGGAGCTCCGCCTTCGCCCGAGATTGGTAGCGATTGGAAGCCCTTGATCTCTGCTCCGCTCTGATACCACTGGTGCGCAGATCGGACGCAGGTAGCTCACGTAGTGAATTCCCAAAGGTCCCCAAGAACAAAGCACTCTACTTTTTAGCACAAAGACCAATGTAAAAACAAGCACGACATGAGACAAGAGACAAATTGGGTTGAATCTCCCCCATGCCTTGTGTGTGCGCTTCACAAAGCATGTATTTAATATATATTTTCAATCTTTTTGCTCAAAAATAGCCCAATTACAAAAATATACAAGCTTTTAGCTTTTGAGTTTGCTTTCTACCAAAAATAGGAAAATAAAGCTAATGGACGGTGCCCAAAGAGTCTGGCACGCCCAATCTCAATGTCCAAATAAAAATAACATATCCAGGCGCATAAGCGCATACAAAATAATAATAAATAGTCGATGTCTCTATAGACATAATCAAAATATAGGCGTGGCGCCTATCAAAATATATCCAAAGGTCGGAAACCCGCTAGACTCCAATGCTTTCCTCCGCCACTCCTGCTATCTCTACACATCAACTGAAGCATTCACAATCGTTAGTAAAATAACACAATTAACCGACAAAAGTGAATACCTAGCAGTCTTCAGCTACATAAATAAATCAACTGGTTAGAAATAAATCCTAACCTTAATTTATTACGAGTGCGCACTCTAAACTCATAAACGTTTATTAATTTAATAAGCATTTTGCGGAATCACCCGCTATGGAATCACCCATGTACACACTAAATTAATGAAACGCCCGAAAAGGACAGGCGTCCCCATCAACTTCTCGCACAAAGAATCCTCTTTGCGTATGAGCCCCGGTCATCTAAGTTTACGGAATCCACCGTAAAACCTCACGGAATCCACCGTGGAATATGCCTCCTGGCATCACTTTAGGATATACAGCTATGTATATCTATTAAAATCATTGATAAATGGCACATAATACCTGGCACCACCAACAGATGCATTATGAGTAGGACCCCATACATCTGAATGTATCAATTGCAAAGGTCAAGAACTATTTTTGACATGCCACATAAACAAAAACCTTGCTTGTTTCCCAAGCCGAGAGGCGGAATAGACATGTCCTAGATCAATGTAATTAAACTTTAGCAGACCAAGTACAACTTGCTTTTGTTGCATGTTTTTTAGCCTCTAAATATTGACATGACCAATGTGTTTGTGTCTAATTTCTAAATCCTGAATTGATCCATTATCATTGATAAACATGGTTGCTTTCAATTCAGGGATAGATGCATCCAAAGTGAACATTCTGCCTTCTCTCTTGACTTTAGCAGTCAATTTGTAGCCATTTCCATATTCTTTAGTAAAGCAACCATCTATGTTGAATATGACTTGCAAACTCTATTTTACCATTTTTCCAATTGATAATAAATTATTAGTAATAGAAGGTAGATGTAGTACATCATATAGACTCTTCTTTTCTGCCAGCAGGCATGATTAGTGGAACCACATCTGTATGCTTAATATCATGTTGTGTATCATCACCAATGCATAAATGACCATAGGAACCTATTGTCAACTCATCAAACCACTCACCATGTGGAGTCATATTATTAGATGCTCCCAAGTCTATATACCACTTGTCATCCTTGCCTTCCTTAGATGTATTCTTAGAAACATGTTGGATAGCAAATAATCTATCTCCTTGATCATCCTGTGTACCACTAGAAGATGCATAATTTCCATGTTATTTTCTTTTTGCCTTCATATCTACTTTTCTTTTATGACAATCCTTTGCTATTGTCCATATCTTCCACAATAATGATAGCCTTTATCCCTGTTAGAGTGCTCATGCGATATCTAAGAGCCACCTCTGCATGTAGGTGATGTGCCCCTACCTCCAATGACTCTAAATCCTCACAGTCCTTGCATATTCAAGATTTGCCATGCATTCTGTTGGCTGTTATCCCTTGCAAACATAAGACTACGTGTAAGTGCAGGTACATGACGTACATCCTATAACAGAAAAGTATTGCCAATAGAGAACTGCAGCCGTACATCCCCTATGCCAACAATAATAGGTAACCTGACGTACATCCTGTAGCAAAAAAGTATTTCCAATAGAGAACTATAGTCGTACATCCCCTATGCCAACAATAGCAGGTAACCTGTCATCACCGAAGTGAACTGAACCAGAGATAGTGCGGTAGGAGTGAAACCATTCACGGCATGGTGTAACATGAAATGAAGCACCAGAATCCAAAAGCCAACACTGTGCATACATAGAGTGAACCTTGGTCAACGACGTAGCATCACAAAAACTAGTTGCAAGTATGTACTCCCCATTGGAGTCATCAGTCTGTATGACATTGATTTCCTTTATTTTCACACTAGATTTTGCAGGTACCATGTTGCAATCACAGGACTTTTCTGTAGGCATCTTCCCAAGACAACAATCTGTCAGCAACCAGCAATAAATCCTCTACATACATTGAAGTACTTTTAGTTCAAGTCAGCCTCAAAATGTCCCGAACATACACCATAACCTTTGGGTTCACTGTGCGGGTACATAGGAGCATAAATAGTGATTCATATAAACAATAGTAATGCTATACAAAATCTTCACAAACTGTAAAGAGATAGCTCACTACCAAACCAACAGTAAAAAATTTTCTAGATTTGAGCATTCAATGCTCATTTAAGTTCATAAATCTTCTGACAAGTGTGCATCAACATCCAAGCACCTACATGTGCCAACCAATGCTCCAAGAGGCTTCAATAAAACCACTAAATATGTGCTATCCAATTTCACGATAGAATTTAGCCAAGTCTCTATTATGATCACTAGTGAATTCTTTGATGTAAACTTGGGTATTCAGACCTCAAAGCAATCACAAAACATCTCAAACATTTATCACTCCATGTGGTGGTTGATACCTATCCAACTAGGCATCATAGGCTGCATATACATCAAGCTGAGATGACACATACCCTTTCCATTGACTGTAACCAGCCAACACCTTGTTGTAACCAACAATAAATATGTCTAGACCTTTAGCATTTAAAGTTCATAACCTTCATAAACCATCCCACAATGATGTGGCATCATCTAAGCATTAATGGCCAGCAACTCAAGCTTCAGTGAGTTCAACTTATTAAGCACAAGTTTTTAGAGAGTTTATCATAGCACCCTGCCTATCATATACACTCAACAAATGCACTTCCTTTCACTCTCAAGATGCTCACATATATCCTATTGCTACAATGATCTTTTCAAACATCCATCGATGTTTAAGTATGCCAATGCCATTGGCTAGAAACTCTTGACAATTGTAGGTAAAAAGACAAGCACAAATCCAAGACTGTCATGCTTTTCAACCGATGTCAATGTTGATCACTATAGGCTCATTCAAAGGCTCTAATACATGTCAATAGGTTCACCTAGAATGCCTCAATAGGCCTTAAGCAAGCCACACTACAAATTCATACCTTTTCAAGTGTCAGTTATGGCTTCCTTTTCTTGTGTTTGTAGATCCACTTCAGTCTTCTCCTCTTCAAGCTTCAACTTTTGTGACTCCAATGCTAAGCTTATAGGCTCAAGGTTTCATTACTTCATGGCTCTGATACCATGTCAAAGTTTTTATGGAGAGAGAGAAAGACATGGACATTGAGAGAAACCCACACACAAAGAGTAGAGTACTCTCATGTTCATCACCTTTTTTTAAAAAAATTTAGAACCCCATAGACTAAATTCTAGTCACACACTACATAAGAGTCTAGGTGACTAACTAACTATGACACTAACTATGTTTGAGTCTCTAACTCATTTATTACAACACACATGGCCAATGATGATAGTTAAGGCTACAACTATCAAGATAGAGTTAGTGAAGGTGATCATGAGCTTGAATCTCAATAGGGAAGACTCTAAGATGCATATGGTCCAAGTCTTTATTTCCCTATTAGAAAAAGAACAATTGGCAAGACAATGGTATCTTAGCTTGGCTAATGTAGTCTCATAGTGAGGGAGTATACAAATCATTTTATGAACTTAACCATGGATATTGAGAGTGTTAGTGAGGATGCAAAATTTCATAAGTACATCTATGGGTTAGAGCCTAGCTTGTCACCTGATATGATGGCTCAAAAGCCTTCTACCCTATTTGATGCAATTGAATTGGCTGAAAGATATGCAAAAAAATCCTGTAAAAATAAGAATTTTCAACAAAGTTTTGGATAACCCTGAACCATAACAAGGCCCCTATGGGGATGTTTTTTGAGGTAACCATTCTCGTCTCCATCACCATTCTCAGCACGATGTTTCAGGGCCCTTGTCAAGAAAACAAGAAATTAAAAAAAAATCTTCTTAAGAAGCTTCCACTAAAAGCTTCTTAGGGGTGCTTCACCCGCAGATCATGTGGAGGACACAATTCATATGTTCCCTTGCAGAAACGAAGGACTGCCAGTTGGCAAAGACTTTCATCATACCCTCCACCTGCCCGACTTATTCCCAAGTCCTGATTGCGATGGCCCCAAAGTGCCACACAAGAGGAGAACAGGACGAAGTAAGAGGAGCACATGTAGGAGTCCCCACCCAAAGCAGAAGAATCGATAATACCCCTCCTATAGATATTCAGGTTCCATCAAATTCACCCTTTTCGTTTCTACATGATATGGGTGTATTAAGTATAAATTCGCATAGGGAAAACTTAATTAGAACGTTTTGTTTTAAAAAAGATCATAGGAATGTTCTGAAAAGTTTTAAATCGCATGACAAGGTACTTATATTTCTCGCACCATCATGATGAAAGGTTGTTACATTTTTGAATATATGGTTCATGTGTTTAAAGATGCACTTATGCAATAATGTCCTAGTTACATCTCGCATATAGGTTAAATATGAATTGTGATGTTCTTGTGCGCTGGAAGGTTTGCATTGGGTAATTTACGTTGGAAAGAATGAATTATGTTGTATACAATGCATTTGTGCAATTAAAAAAACCCCTTGTGACGACCGTAAATAGGTTAATTCATAGAAGGATGTTTAACTAAAGAATAGATAGTTGCTATGAGGAGGAATAAAAGAGTTATATTTTATTTAGAATTTTCATAAGCAACTGCATTCTTACTCGTGTGACTTGCATGGGGAAAGAAAAGATTATGTTTTTATAACATTATAAATTTACGTAGCATAACTTGCATGCATAAGCAACTTGCATGCATAAGTAGATGTATGAAAAGAAAAAGGGGTTATATTTTATTTGATGAAAAACATATAATACGCATGAAATGACAGTTACATTCAATATGAAAGATAGATTAAGTTAAGTTAAAATGTTGCTTAGTATTGTGCTTGTAGAGTGAATCCAGCGTTCTCGTACTTAGATTGTTCTATGTTGCGAGTAAGAGAGGGTATCAGGCCTTAGGACACGAATACTAGTAAAATCGACAAACAAAGGGATGTAATTCCTCAAGATAGGCAGTGCTATCTATCTCGTGCAACTAGTCTACAAGGTCAGATGCTATTGCAACTAAATTGTAAGATGCTACTACTACATCTTAGACCAAGGGAGGCAAGATCTAATTACAAGCTAGATTCGTTAAGAAGTCAAGTAGTTGCCTTACTACAACTCTCTCTCTTGGGGACCGATTTGTCAAACTTAGGAAAATTGTGAATTGCCAAGAAGCAAATTGACGAACTGAGGACGACGGGGTGGTCCAAGATCTATTTTACAAGGAGACCTAAGGTAAGGATAATTGGGGTCGGTGGGGTACAAACTCTAACCCAAAGAAAAAGGGGGAAACAAGAAACGTAGCTTGCCAAGCCCTTGGAATCTCGCCAAGTCGCGAACGATCCAGGATCGAATGCTAGGAGTATTCGGGAAAAAGGAATCACACCTTAGTAGTTGGTCATATGAACGACCACAGAAATGATCGTGATTGTACAGTTAGGTACATTGTTGAACTTCTTTGCTCAAGGAACTAATTCAAGGCCAAACACTTAATGCTTCAAGTTAATAGCCTGGAGGGAGAGGCATGTTCAATTACCTCGGACTACCTGTCTAGCCCTATCCAAGGGGGTCATTAGCCTCGCCGGGTACATGGACCGAACCCCACCGCGAGAGGTCTCTCCGTGGGTTCTGCTTGGAGTGGGAGGACGGTCGGATGCCAGGGGAGGCTCTGGCTATAAATTCCTTGCCTTCGGATCCCGCACAAGAGGCCGACGTGACTCGAGATGGGATCTAGAGGCCGGTGTACTAGTCTACGGGCGAAACTTAGAGCAACAATCTTGTTGATTGCTGGGATAGCCTTCAAGCATGATACTTGATGTATTCCAAGACTATGATAACAAATATTTGGAAAATGAACTTGCTTGACATTGTTTTTTTTAATGTGAGTGCCTAAGTTACGTGAAGGAACTTGTGTTTAAATTTATTAATTAAGGAAGCTACCTTTGCATGTCAAACATAATGTGGTAGGTAATTAGATAACTAAGCAACCCAGGGAAAGTGCAGTGGACATGACTTGGATCCGTCCTATGGAAGGGTGGTCCCGGTTAGCTGGGAACTTTTCTCAAAAGACGTGATAACGAGACTGTGAAGACCTAGAGTCAGTAGAGTTAGAATCCCGATTAATGCTATTTTAGGGGAGCAGAATGGGACTATGCCTTATGGGTAGAAAGGTTGAGCTTCACATCCCTCTCGTTTCCCATTCTCCATGAACCAAGTGCAGCATAAATCTGCTTTGACTTTGTTGTTCCTATGCAAAGTGGTTCATCTAGAGCTCGATGCAAGCTACTTCCTAGAGACTTGGCTGATAGGAAAGAAACCCTAACTTCAGGTCGGTCCTAAGTGGGAACGGCTGGATACTTTCACTTTGGGGCAAACTCGGGAAGACCTAGATCGCAAACCATGTCACATTCCTTCCGAGTGCCTGATGGCGCTTTCCAGACTCCCCTCCCGATGGGCTGCTAAGACTGTTCCACAAGTGGACGAGCGAACACGTTACAGTTGGTATCAGAGCAAACCAATGAGATCTAAAGATTATAAGGGAACTTAATGGAGGGAAATAAAGGGAATAGGGGGTAAAAAAGGGAGGATGAGTAGAACAGAGCAGTGTTTTCTATTGAAAACATTTCTTTACTCACTTATGGATGCTGGGTTGCAGAGTCACGAAGCCTGGAGCAAGTTTTTGGTGTTCCAGGTCATGTTCATGACTTCAATGCATGCTTTGAATTATCGTCAGAGGCTTGGCATGATGAATATTTTGGATCGTATCTATAATCCTTTTCCCCTTTATGTGGATCGGAGATGGACGGGAGACTCAGGAATATACTACATAGTAGCCCACCGACTCGCGTACCTTCAGACCAACTGAAGAGAATGAAGTGGATAGAGGATTTAAAGATCGTGAAGCTATTCGTCTTTGTCAAAGCTCGCGTAAACGCAACTTTGCATGTTAGTAGTCGACAAGTCAAGCAGAACAAGTATGTCTATGAAGAAGTAACCCAGGTGATCTCTGCTGATGAGAGAATCAAAGTGTCAGGGCGCTATGAGAAGAACGGGTATCAAAGGAAGGGATACCCCAAGCTTCCTATGACTTATCGTTTCTTGAAAATCCATGACCCCACTCCATATTATTATTCAGTCCTTGTAGCTGATTGTAATACAATCCTATTTTCCCCAAACTAATGTATCAATCAGCCTATCCTACTTATCCAAATAAATGTACTCAAAGGGTTATGCCCTCATGAATAAATAAGACTTTTTACAATTGTCTATCTTGATCATAAATGTTAACTAAGGTATTAAGTGATTAAATCACTTAGCTGAAAAGCTGTGCTAGTCATATTAACATAACATGAGAATGTATGATAAGATGTCAATGTAAAGAATCTTATTGTTCAGATGCAACCCCAAGCGCAAGTTCCAAATCTGACTCCTGTACTAAATCTAGCTGCAACTCAAGAGAAGAAATTCATTCTCAAACAAATTAAGCCACCAGAGTTTGATGGCAAGGGAAGGACTGTTCAAGTCGACACCGAGATCTGGATTGAGTCTATGGAGGACTATTTTGAGGCAGTAGGAATTGCACCTGCTAACCAAGCCATGCTCAACAAACTTAAGCTAACAGGCAAAGCAGACTTTGGTGGAAATAGTGGTGCAGAGACCAAGCGATCTCGGAGGGGAAAGTCACTTGGGATAAGCTTAAGGAAGCTATGCGAGAGAGGTATCTGCCACCTTCCTACCGCACACAAAAGATGAATGAATTCTATGACTTGAAGCAGCTAGTATTATCCCTTGAAGCATATTATTCGAAGTTCGTCTCACTCCTAAAGTATGCACCTCCAATGGATATGACACAACAGGTGTCAAAATTCTATATTGGGTTGAATCCACCCATAAACACTCGATTGGAATCAATGCGCCCAACGGACCTACAAGATACACTCATTTGAGCTGCTCCAATAATATAGGAGGTGTAGACCAAACCAAGAAATAACATGATTTGGCCTTACAAGGATCAGAATAAGGGCATGTCTAAGGCTCACACTAAGAGAGCACAGGGTCTGAATCAGGGCCAAAGAAAGAAAGCTAGAGTCAATGATGTCAACAACTTTGTTCCAACACAAAGCAATGATCGTAACCCACGTTGCTTCCATTGTAATGAGCCAGACACTTCAAGAGGGAGTGTCCCAAGCTTGGTAGAGGGCATCGCCATGGGCAATTCCAAGGTCAAAATAGAGCCGATCATGGCCAAGGAACCACCGTTATGGCCAAAGGGAGAACCTCCAATGTTTCCACCAAGGATCTGGGGACAATGAAGAAGATCCATCCATGGATGCTAACATTGAGAGGGCAATAGTTCACGCCACTCTTCAGAAGAAGGGTCCAAATTGCCAATTCTCAATGATTCAAACTCCATCATAATATCAAGGTAAAAGCTTCAAAACCTTGATTGACTGTGGCAGTACACATTCCTTCATCTCACCAATCTATGCAAAGAGATTAGGGATAGTCACAATAGATGCACCTATCTTACTTATGGAATTAGCGAATGGTTGTGAGGTCACTTGTACTAGGCAAACTGCTAAGGTGAAATTCCTACTGGGGAAGCCAACTTCTATGAGATTCAGGGTAATGAACCTAGGTGTCCACGAATGTTTACTCGAAATGGATTGGCTAATACCCAATGATGCCCATATCCACTATGGGAAGGGCCAAGTCTCCTTCCGCAATTCCAAAGGGGAACTAGTCACCACTCAAGGTGAGGCTGGTAAGCCAAAAATACAGTTGGAAAAAGCAACACGGATAATAAAAGGTGTTCAAAAGAGTCTACCTATCTATCTGATTAAATGGAATAAGCTAGATTAGAATCAGGAATCTGGAGAAGAGTCTTCATGGTTAAGGGAATACATAGGCGTATTCCCTGAAGATCTGACGGAACTTCCTCCCCAAAGGGAAGTCGACTACGAAATCAAACTTGTGCCAGAAGTTGCACCGTCGCAAAGAGGCCATATAAAATGTCCATCCCGGAAGCTATCGAACTGAAAGAGCAACTCAAGCAACTGTTAGACCAAGGCTACATCCGTCCTAGTAGTTCACCATGGGGAGCTCCAGTGTTGTTCCAAAAGAAGAAAGATGGAACGCTTCGCCTATGCATTGACTACAGAGGGTTGAACCAAGCAACCATAAAAAATAAATACCCCATTCCAAGAATAGATGAATTACTTGACCATCTTCAAGGGGCAAAAGTCTTCTCAAAGATAGATCTCAGATTTGGATATTAGCAAATAAGGATCAAAGAAGAAGATATCCTGAAGACTGCATTCAGTACAAGGTATGGACACTTCGAATTTCTAGTGATGTCATTCGGACTGACGAATGCTCCTGCTACCTTCAACAGGTTAATGCAGGATATCTTTAGGCCCTATTTTGATGACTTCGTACTCGTCTTTTTTTAGGATACCCTAGTCTACTCAAAATAGGGAAAGGATCATGAACCCCAGCTTCGCATTGTTCTTGAAATAATGAGAGCACACAAGCTTTATGCCAAGAAGAAGAAGTGCTCATTTTTCAAGTGATAGATTGAATATCTAGGATTCATTGTATCAGCAAAAGGAATTTCAGTAGATCCAGCTAAGGTCAAAGATGTTCTGGAATGGCCAACACCAACTCCTATCAAAGAAATACGTAGTTTTCTTGGGTTGAAAGGGTGGTACAGAATTTTCATCAAAGTGATGGGACCTAAAATGGGCCGGCACTGGCTATGGCACTAGCCAGACCTCATGCTCATGACACACAAACACCCCCTTACGGCCTCGCATACTAGGAGCGTCAATCTAATGCTAAAGGACAAACTGCCCTAAAGCTTAATCTATGTGTTTATAGTTTATAGTCCAATGTTTCCCTTCCCATAAGCTCCTCATAGGGAGAACCCATACACATTGGCAATGCCACGATCACATACATGGAGGCAACCTCTCGGTAGAGACACCGTGGCCCCACTACAGCTCTCCTGCATCGCAAGGATTGGCCCTTTGATGCATTGCTCAACATATAAAACAATCGAATGTAAAATATTACACGGCGCAGCGAACAGAATCTGAGAAAGAGATAGAGAGTACACAACAGATAAGAGGAGAATCAATAAATTCTTTAATTCCAAACAACTGATACAAAGATGGCTCTGTCCACCCGTGCGCTTCCACTGTGTGAAGCTTAGATGGCGATCTAGACAGAAGATAGGTGAAGAGCTTAAGGCTAGCTGGAACAACAACTTTGACTGGGTGAAAGATGAGTGTTAGATGGCTGCGAAGGGGTTTAGCTTTTATAGCCTGCGAAGGTCATTAGGTCGGCCTGCTGACCGACCTACCATATGAGCCTCCACTAGTCGGCCAGGGAATATTCCAGGGAATATTCCCTTACCATCGGGCTGGGGGCGCTGCCCCCGGACCCCCGCCAGGGGGGCCGCTGGCCCCCCTGGGACCCCCCAGCCAAGGGCCTCTTCCGTGGCCCCCGGACCCCACAATAGGGGCCCCTTTTAACTCCCTTACCACGCAACTCAATGCAATGTGCCTCGAGTTGCTACCAGCTTAACCACTCCGTCTAACCCAAAGATTAGACCCACAACAGCCACCTTTTTGCCATCCGGTCACATAGACCTCATCTGATATACAAGTCAGGACTCAACCAATGTCCGGGCTCACATTTGGCTTCTCCTCATAATGGGGGCCTTACAACTTTGAGCACCATGGATCATTGGTAGCACCTAATGAGGGTGGGGCATTGATCATATCTAACACCCCCCCTCAATGTCCACCCATAGGTGAACTATCTCCTCGGCCCAATGCCGAGTCTCTGAAGATGAACTTGAAGCAGATCCTTCGTAAGTGCTTTGGTAAAGATATCTGCTCCATTCTCCTCTGTTGGATAGTAGACCAATTCCACTATCCCATCCTCCATCAAATCACGCACATAGTGATACTGGATCTCTATATGTTTGGTGCGTGCATGAAACACTGGATTTTTGGCAGTGGCGATGCAACTCTGATTGTCACATCTCAGCACAGTTGGTTCTTCATCCTACACTCCCATATGCCATAGAATCCTTCTCAACCATACGGCCTCACATGCAGCAAAACAAGCTGCCTTGTACTCTGCTTCGGTAGAAGACAATGCCACTGTTGGTTGCTTCTTACTAATCCAAGAGAAAATTCCTGAACCCAAAGAGAAACAATAACCAGAAACTGACTTCCTGGAATCAATGTCTCCTGCCCAATCTGAGTCACAGTTCCCCACAAGAGAAGTTCCGAAACTGTATGTGATACCATAGTCAAGAGTTTTCTTCAAGTATCTGAGCACCCGCATCCCAGCCTTCCAATGACTCTCATGAGGTTTGTTTGAGAACCTGCTCAAAACACCAACAGCAAAACTGATATCTGGTCTGGTGTTACACAAGTAGATCAGACTGCCGACCAACCTCCTATACCTCCCAATGTCTGCTAATGCTGATGTATCCTCGACAGATAACTTTGCATTCACCTCCATAGGTGTAGCTATCTCCTTGCACTCGGTCATGCCAAATGCCTTCAAGATCTCCCATGCATACTTCTTTTGAGAGATGAAGATCTTTCCTGGCTCTTGCCAGACTTCAATCCCCAAACAATAGTGCAGCAAGCCCAAGTCTGTCATTTCAAACTCAGAACTCAAAGCCTTTCGAGTTTGGTTGATCATATCTTCATAGTCACCTGTAATAAGAAGGTCGTCCACATATAGGACAATCAGTACAGACTTTTTACCATCCCTGTAAACATACAAGTTAGCATCTGAGGCACATCTTTTGAAGTTTAGGTTTAAAAAGAACCTATCTATCCGCTGGTACCATGCTCTTGGGGCTTATTTCAGCCCATACAATGCCTTCTTCAGTTTACACACTTTGTTCTCAGAATGGGGGGCCTCAAACCCTGGTGGCTGAGCCACATACACCTCCTCCTTGAGGTCACCATTTAAGAACGCTGACTTAACATCCATTTGGTATACTGGCCACTTCTTGTGGGCAGCCACTGCAAGTACTGTGCGAATAGTGGTCATTCTGGCAGTTGGGGAAAATGACTCTTGAAAATCAAACCCTTCAACTTGTGAAAATCCTTGGGCAACCAGTCTAGCTTTGTATTTTCTAAGGTACCATCAGCCTTGTACTTTACCTTCCAGATCCACTTGGTGCCAATAACCTTCCGCTTTGTTGGTCGATCCACTAGCTCCCAAGTGTCATTCTTCATTATGCTGTCATACTCCGCCTGCATAGCATCATTCCATGATGGATCTGCAAGTGCTTCTTCTAAGTCAGTTGGCTCCTTTACTTCTCTCATAATCTCAACCATCAAGGCCATATTGACTATGTGAGCAGAAGCCCTCCTTTGCTCCTCTATTCTCTGAGACCTCCTTGGTCCGTCTGCCTTCTCCTCAACAGATGCAGGCATAGGATTATTGTGGTCATAGAGCTGCTTCACCCAGCGCGGCAATGGCTTTTCCGGTGGGGTGATGTCAGGTTGGTGAACTTTTTCCTCATCATCTGAAGATGATGCTTCCTCCTCCTTAAGGATAGGGATAGCTCTCGAGATAGTTTCATAATGGACTACTTCTTCGCTTGATGATAAAGTGGAAGAACTTGCCTTCTCCTCCTCCACTGTATGGGGCTCCTCCTTGAACACCACATCACGACTCGCGATGATCTTCTTTGCCTCTTGGTCATATAACTTGTAAGCCTTCTGCTCATCACTATAACCCAAGAAGATACATTTTCTGCTTTTTGGTTGTAACTTGTTTCTCTTCTCATCTGGAACATGTGCATAACATTCACATCCAAAATTTCTGAAATGTGAAACAGATGGTTTCTTACCAGTGTAAGCCTCATGAGGTGTTTTTCCCTTGAGAGCCTTTGAATAGCTCCGATTTAGAATGTAGACTGCAGTATTAACAGCTTCAGCCCAAAAATGGTTAGTCAATCCCTTGCCCTTTAGCATGCATCTTGCCATCTCCACAATGGTGCGATTCTTGCGTTCCACAACACCGTTCTGGCCATTTCGGGGCCTGTTTTGGAGGCGGAAGTTTTCTGCACACACTCAGGAAAAGGCCCAGTTTTATGCTGTGTAGCCACTGTTCTACAGGTCGTGAAAAGTTACTGTAGAAATTGCATCGTATGCTTGTGCGCAGAGACACTGGGAGTTACAGAATCATCCCTATTGCCTGTTGATGCAAAATCGTCACTAGAAAGTGACTGTGTGGTCAAATACCACTTTCGTCAGTTTTGCAGATTTGCCTTTGTGAGGCTGAAGCTGTGTTCTTTGCAGTGACAGAATTTTTTGCAGTGTTCTGTAATGGTGTCTGATTCTCTCTCACAGATTGTCACTGAAAAGCTTGACAAGAACAACTTCCAAGCATGGAAGTTTAGAATGACGAATTTCCTTATGGGAAAAGGATATTGGGAATTTATTGCAGGAAATGAAGAAGAAACAGTTCTTCCTGATGTTCCCAATCAACAGCAAATGTAGGCATTTAAAGCATGGCATGAGAGAGCCAGGAAAGTTATGTACTGGCTGTCTATCAGCATTTCAGACTCTATGATTGTGCATATTCAGGATGCAAGTACGCCAAAGGAGGCATGGGATACTTTGTCAAAAATGTATAGCATAAATACGCAAGCCAAAAAAATGCAGCTCAAGCAAGAGTTGCATAATGTGCAAAGAGAAAGTATGAGCATCAATGACTACCACATGAAGGTGAAGAAGATTGCAGATGCACTTGCTTCCATTGGGTCGCCAGTGGAAGATGATGATTTAGTCTCAGTGACCTTGAATGGTCTAGGAAAGGATTATGCACAGTTCCGAACATCCATTTCCATCCATGAAAGATTTCCTGATTTTGAGGAGTTGATTGCTCTTCTAATTTCTGAGGAGCTGAGAAATGGTGGTGCATCTTCTTCAGGAGGAACTTCAAAAGAAGCTCTCTTCTACTCAAATGTTGGAAGAGGTAGAGGCAGAGGTAGAGGAGGCCGATATGGAGGCCGTGGTAGAAATCAGAATATGTAGCAAACTCAAGAAAACCAGTCCTATGGAGGAGGACGTGGTAATTCTAGAGGTAGGGGGAGCCAAAGAGGTCGTGGTGGATGGCAAAGAGGCCAAAATGCAAACAGTAATGTTGAATGCTACTACTGTGGTAAAATGGGTCATATGGCTAAAGACTGCTATAAAAAGCAGAATGACATCATGAATGGAAAACTACAACAAGGGAATTATGCATCTTCTAGTAGACAGGGTGATGACAGAAATGAGCATTTGTTTATGGTGCAACACATGAACAATTCTGTGACAAGTGCAGAAAAAAGCAATGATGTATGGTATGTTGACTCAGGTGCATCAAACCACATGACAGGTCATGCAGAATGGATGGAGGATGCAAGGAAAATGGAAAAACCAGGATTTGTGGAGACTGGTGATGATACTGCACATCCTATTGTGCAGATTGGAAAAATTCCTTTGTCTATGCAGGATGGGAAAAAGAAATACCTGTCCGATGTATTTCATGTCCCGAATATCACCAAGAATCTGGTTTATGTTGGTCAAATGGTTGAGCAGGGCTTGCAGGTCAGATTTAATCCTCATGGATGCTTTGTTGAGGATATGAAAAATAAAGGTCGCTTGATAGCAAAAGGAAAGAAGAAGGGTAGAATGTTTACATTGGATGCAAACATGTCTGAATTGAGTGCAGCAATGTTTGCACATGGGACCGGTGTAGTTGCAGATATTGATATCTGGCATAAACGCATTGGTCATGTTAATGTACAGTGACTTAAATCAATGCAGGCCCAAAATATTGTTGCAGGATTGCCCAAATTCAAGGTTGTAGAAATGCATAAGGTATGTGAAGCCTATCAATTTGGAAAACAGGCAAGGAAAACATTTCCTAGACATGTTCAAGAGAGTGAGAAGCCATTGGAATTAATCCACTCTGATGTGTGGACTACTAAAGCTGCATCTCTTGGAGGCTGTCATTATTTTGTCACTTTTATTGATGACTATAGCAGAAAATTTTGGGTGTATTTTATGAAAAAGAAAAGTGAAGTTTTTGGGCATTTCAAAACTCTTAAAGCTATGGTTGAAAAAGAAACAGGCCTGCAGATAAAATGCCTAAGGTCAGATGGAGGGGGAGAGTACCTCTCAAATGAGTTTGCAAGGTTCCTGCAGGAGCATGGCATAAAGCAGCAATATTCATGCAGTCATACCCCACAACAAAATGGAATTGCAGAAAGGAAAAACAGGCATATTGGAGAGGTATCTCGTGCCATGCTCAATGAAAAAGTCTTGCTAGATTTTTATTGGGCTGAAGCAGTTGCTACAGCAGTCTACATAATGAACATGACTCCCACTGCAGCAATACATGGAATGACTCCAGAGGAGAGGTATACTGGTAGAAAACCAGATATTTCTCATTTGAAAATTTTTGGTTGCATTTCCTATGTACATGTGCCAGATGAGTTGAGATCCAAGTTGGATCCGAAAGCTGAGAAGTGCATCTTTATTGGTTACTCTCTGCAGCAAAAAGGGTATAGATGCTATAACCCTTCTACTCGTAAGTTTACAGTGAGCAAAGATGTTGTTTTTTATGAGATGAGTAGCTGGTATAAACCAGTAAATGTGATTGATGATGTAGATGCACAAAATGGTAATGCTGCACAGAATTCACAGCAGCTGTCACAAAATATTAGTGGACCTGGAGCGTCCTCTAGCAGTGGTTCACATTCTTCGCCATGGACAGGCAGATTGAGATCAGGAGAATCCTCTCAAAGCAATGCAGATAGTGGTATGCAGGTATCACGAAAAGGAAAATAGAAGGTTGATCAGCCCATGTTTGATGTGAATGCAGGTCACTCTTATGTGGATGGTGAATCCAGTGGCTCAAAACAGAGCATTGATGATGAGTTGGGTATTCCTTCTATTGTTACACCTAGATTAAGGAAGACCAGGGATGTTTTGAGAGCACCTGGGAGTGAACCTACTTTGCGCAGGTCTACGAGAGCTAGGTATCCTGTGGATAGGCTGAAATATGATGGATTTACAGCCATTCACTATGCATATATGGTTAAAGTGATACAGGAACTAGAACCCACTTCTTTTGAGGAAGCCATGGGAAAAGAAAAATGGGAGAAAGCCATGCATGAAGAAATGGATGCCTTGGAAGCAAATGCTACATGGGAATTGGTACATTTGCCTAAAGGTAAAAATGCAATTGGCTGTAAGTGGGTTTATAAGGTGAAGCACAATGCAGATGGTTCTGTGAACAGATACAAGGCAAGATTAGTAGTCAAGGGGTATGCACAAACATATGGCATTGACTATGAAGAAACATTCAGTCCGGTTGCAAGGATGGCAACCGTAAGAGCAGTCATTGCTATGGCTGCATCAAAGGGATCGTCTTTACATCAAATGGATGTAAAGAATGTCTTCTTGCATGGTGATTTGCAAGAAGAGGTCTATATGGAGCAGCCACCAGGTTATGTGCATGCTGTTCATCCTGAGTTTGTTTGCAGGTTGAAGAAAGCCTTGTATGGCTTGAAGCAAGCACCTAGAGCATGGTCTGACAAGATAGGACAGTATCTTGTCACTATTGGCTTTCAGATTTCCAAGGCAGATTTCTCACTTTATGTGAGAAAAACAGAGAAAGGTATTATGCTACTTGTCATTTATGTTGATGATTTGATTATGACAGGTGACAGTGATGAAGATATCCTTCATGTGAAAATGCTATTGAAGCAGAAGTTTGAGATGAAGGATTTGGGAGAGCTGCGTTATTTCTTGGGCATTGAGGTGATTAGATCACCAAGTGGGATACAGCTCTTGCAGAGGCAGTATGGATTGGACATGCTATCCAAATATGGGATGACAGGCTGTAAGCCTATTTCAGTTCCTTTGGAGCAGAATGTGAAGCTCAGCACAGATGCAGGTGAGCTTCTAGAAGACCCTACTATGTACAGACGCATAGTAGGAAGTTTGATTTATATGACTATTACCAGGCCAGATTTGAGCTATGCTGTTGGATTGGTAAGTCAGTTTATGCAGGCTCCAAGGAAACCACATTTGGATGCGGCTAGACGCATACTCAGGTATGTGAAGTCCACATTGCAGTATGGACTATTTTATGAGACTGGGATTCAGATACAGTTGCATGGATACACTGATGCTGATTGGGCTGGTAGTATTTCTGATAGACGATCTACCAGTGGATATGTGTTCTCTTTTGGGAGTGCTGCAGTCACTTGGAGCAGCAAGAAACAGCCTACAATTGCCTTGTCGAGCACAGAGGTTGAGTACAGGGGTGCAGCAATGGCTGCATGTGAGGTAGCTTGGTTGCATAAGCTACTTTATGATATGCATCAGTCTCTACAGATGGGCCAGTTGTCATTTATTGTGACAACATGAGTAGTATACACTTGGCAAATAACCCAGTCTATCATGCTAGAACAAAGCACATTGAGGTACATTATCACTATGTGCGAGAGAGGGTTCTACTAGGTCTTATTGATCTAGTTTATGTCAGCACAGAGGATCAAGTAGCTGACATATTCACGAGGCATTGGGCTCAGAGAAGCTGCGCAAGTTCAGAGACCTGCTTGGTGTGCAGGAATTGGGATTGAGCTCGAGGGGGAGTGTTGAGATATCGAGCTCCACTCGTGATACGCCAGGGTGACCGTTGTGTATTTATGTCACCGACTTGTCAGTTGCAGACGCGATTGGTACACCGCCCATGAATAATAGCTACATGATAGCTATCCTTATCTACTCTAGTTCGTGGCTCAGTTAGTATGCCACCTTAGTTAGTTGAGTTTGGTTTGAGACCCATATATAGGGTTCTTCTATTTCTTTGTACTTGAGTTCTTTTTGGCTTACACAACTAAGAAGAGGAAAACTGTTTTCAGCCTCTACCTCTGTGTGTATTTCCCCATTGTGTAAGCAAGAAAGCTACAAGTGAGACTCCTTCCTTCTCTCCCACAATCTTGACAATCAAGGCATCAAAGGACCTTCCAAGAAGCATTTTCAAGCTGGAGATCAACTAGGTAGTGATTGATATCTTCATTAGTAGTAGAAAATGACCATTCAAGATCAGGCGCAAACACGCCAACAGCCCTGGGGGTTTCAACAAGCAAATATACTCCACAAGTATAGTTGATGCTTGCTCTTGAGTGCTCAATGAAGCCTCTACAATGCTTCAAACAAGCCAGGACAACCCTCTTGTATAATGAAAACCCAAAATGACAAAATGCATACCTTCACAGATACAATGACAGCCTACACACTATCAACTTACTTCTCTTCAACCATTGCCTTGAGTCTTCAGGTTGCAGGTCTTTCTCACAGCTTCATGCCTTCAAGATCCCATCCATGATGGCTCTGATACCATGTTGGAAGAGAGAGGGAGAGAGAGGGAGAGAGACAATGTAATGGAGCAGCAACCTGACCTTCAGGTCGTTCATCATCTTCCATCATTTCATAGACTACTAGCATAACATAAGTGTATACAATAGTACTAAGGTCCATAGGACCATTCACACTGGGTCTAAGACCACCAACTTATTTAATGTCCCACACTTGCTGATATAGCTGGACATAGCTAATGTCGGTCATACATACTGACAGGAGAGTAATGGGAGCTTGATATTCTAACAATAATACCCCTCCTGCAGATGTTCAGGTTCCATCAAATTCACCCTTTTTGTTTTCGCATGATATGGGTGCATTAAGTATAAATTCGCATAGGAAAAACTTAATTAGAATGCTTTGTTTTAAAAAAGATCATAGGAATGTTCAAAAAAGTTTTAAATCGCATGACAAGGTACTTATATTTCTCGCACCATCATGATGAAAGATTGTTGCATTTTTGAATATATGGTTCATGTGTTAAAAGATGCACTTATGCAATAATGTCCTAGTTGCATCTCGCATATAAGTTAAATATGAATTGCGATGTTCTTGTGTACTGGAAGGTTTGCATTGGGTAATTTACATTAGAAAGAATGAATTATGTTGTATACAATGCATTTGTGCAATTAAAAAAACCCCTTGTGACGACTGTAAATAGGTTAATTCATAGAAGGATGTTTAACTAAAGAATAGATAGTTGCTATGGGGAGGAATAAAAGAGTTATATTTTATTTAGAATTTGCATAAGCAACTGCATTCTTATTCGTGTGACTTGCATGGGGAAAGAAAAGATTATGTTTTTATAACATTATAAATTTACGTAGCATAACTTGCATGCATAAGTAGATGTATGAAAAGAAAAAGGGGTTATATTTCATTTGATGAAAAGCATATAATACGCATGAAATGACAGTTACATTCAATATGAAAGATAGGTTAAGTTAAGTTAAAATGTTGCTTAGTATTGCTCTTGCAGAGTTAATCCAGCGTTCTCTTACTTAGATCGTTCTATGTTGCAAGTAAGAGAGGGTATCAGGCCTTAGGACACGAATACTAGTAATATCGATAAACAAAGGGATGTAATTCCTCAAGATATGCAGTGCTACCTATCTCGTGCAACTAGTCTACAAGGTCAGATGCTATTGCAACTAAATTATAAGATGCTACTACTACATCTTAGGCCAATGGAGGCAAGATCTAATTACAAGCTAGATTCGTTAAGAAGTCAACTAGTCGCCTTACTACAACTCTCTCTCTTGGGGATCGATTTATCAAACTTAGGGAAATTGTGAATTGCCAAGAAGCAAATTGACCAATTGAGGACGACAGGGTGGTCCAAGATCTATTTTCAAGGAGACCTAAGGTAAGGATAATTGGGGTCGGTAGGGTACAAACCCTAACCCAAAGAAAAAGGGGGAAACAAGCAACCTAGCTTGCCAAGCCCTTGGAATCTCGCCAAGTCGCGAACAATCCAGGATCGAATGCTGGGAGTATTCGAGAAAAAGGAATCACACCTTAGCAGTTGGTCGTATGAACGACCACAGAAATGATCGTGATTGTACACTTAGGTACATTGTTGAACATCTTTGCTCAAGTAACTAATTCAAGGCCAAACACTTAATGCTTCAGGTTAATAGCGTGGAGGGAGAGGTAGGTTCAATTACCTCCGATTGGCTGTCTGGCCCTATCCAGGGGGGTGGTTAGTTGCGCCGGGTACATGGACCGAACCCGCCGCGAGAGGTTTGTCCGTGTGTACTGCTTGGAGTGAGAGGACCCTTGGGTGCCAGGGGAGGCTCTGGCTGTAAATTCCTTGCCTCTAGATCCCGCACAAGAGGCCCGCACAAGAGGCTGACGTGACTCAAGATGGGATCTTGAGGCCGGTGTACTAGTCTATGGTTGAAACTTGGAGCAGCAATCCTATTGATTGTTGGGATAGCCTTCAGGCATGATACTTGATGTATTCCAGGACCATGATAAATAAAGGTCAAATATTTGGAAAAGGAACTTGCTTGACATTGTTTTTTTTAATGTGAGTGTCTAAGTTACGTGAAGGAACTTGTGTTTAAATTGATTAATTAAGGAAGCTACCTTTACATGTCAAACATAATGTGGTAGGTAATTAGATAACTAAGCAACCCAAGGAAAGTGCAGTGGATGTGACTTGGGTCCATCCTACGGAAGGGTGGTCCCAGTTAGGTGGGAGCTTTTCTCAAAAGACGTGATAACGAGATTGTGAAGACCTAGAGTCAGTAGAGTTAGAATCCTACGGAAGGGTGGTCCATGCTGTTTTAGGGGAACGGAATGGGACTATGCCTTATGGGCAGAAAAGGTTGAGCTTCGCATCCCTCTCATTTTCCATTCTCCATGAACCAAGTGCAGCATAAATCCGCTTCGAGTTTGTTGTTCCTGCGCAAAGTGGTTCATCTAGAGCTTGACGCTAGCTACTTGCTAGAGACTTGGCTAATAGGAAAGAAACCCTGACTTCAAGTTGGTCCTAAGTGGGAACAGCCGGATACTTCCGCTTCAAGGAAGACTCGAAAAGACCTAGATCGCAAACCGTGTGACATTCCTTGCGAGTGCTAGGTGGCGCTTTCTAGACTCCCCTCCCGATGGGCTGCTAAGACGTGTCCCACAAGTGGACAACTACCCAGACGAGGGTTGTCCTCCTAACGCCGCCGCCTGCAGATACACACCGTCATCGCCGTCGGAATCACCCTCCCCCCCCCACGTTAATCTGACAATTTTCCCCCCTCTTCCACGTAAGCTTTTGAGGTATAGAAGCTTCCTTGGAAGCTTTCATAAGGGGGCTCCCTTAAGGTTTGTGTCCATGTGGCCACCCCGGGATTTAATCCCCTCTTAAGGGTCTTTCACACCCCTTGTTCCCCCTTTTTCCCCGTGGGGTCCCAATCAATATTGAAAAAAAAAACCATTAAGCCCCTCCGTGGTTTTAATAAGCCTTCCTCTTGAAGGGTTTTATAACCTATTTTCCACCCTCCCCGGGATTTAAAAATCCTCCCCATGGTCTTTTCCCCATAAAATGCCTTAGGGTCCTATAAGCCCTTTCATATTGCAAGCCCCTTAATCCTTCCTTGTGGGCTTCCACAAGCCTTCTCCAAGTGGGTTTATACCCCCCACCCGAGATTTAAGCACCCATTCCCTCGCAAGTTCCACATAAGTCCCCTTCTTCTTGCAACTTCCACCCAAGTTTCCTTTTTTCTTGAAATTTCCACCTTAATCCCTTCTTCTTGAAATTCCCACCTTAAACCCCCCGTGTTAAAAGTTACCAAGGCCCCTTCATATGTTTTTGAAACCACACTCACACACACCCTTTTCACCATGTATAAATCCCTATGGGGCCTTTTTCTTTAGGCTTTGTAAACCTTGCCCTCCCGAAGAAATTAAGACCTTAAAGGTCTTATTACCCCCTTCTCGTGGTCAATCCCTTAACGACTCCTTGCCTCGAAAGAGAGAGGAAGAGTATTGAAGTGACGGTGGAATTCCGAAAAGGAGTGTAAAGTTGCCTTCACGTTCGAAGGATTACAACTGCGATGCCGCCTAAGAAACTCCAAGGAGTAGCTGCGAGAGGGTCATCTCTCGGTATCCATGTGGATATCTCACCCCAAAACCAGGTTTTTCCTTCTTGGTTTTATATCGGTTTTAATTCCATCATGCAAGACGAATTGTTAGGGATAAGATATATTTTGTCCTAGTTATTTACGATGAAGGAATTTAGTTTAATTGAATGAGAGCGGAATTTTGGTGCTGAGAAGTGCTTAAAAATAGCCAAAAATTATGAATATCAAGGGAAAAATATTCAACGTCGAAGGCGGTGGCTCGACCTAGGACGATTTAATTGCCAAAGTGCTTTAAAGGCGCCCGAGCGACACTTGTTGATTTTTCATAATTTTTCAGACTGTCGTGTGGGTTGAAAAAAGTTACTGGCCAATGCCAGATGCCAAGCTGGATGCCGAGGATTTTTCAGAGCTCAATTCGGAGTCCGGACGAGGAAGGAGCCAAGAAATCGGTCAAGATGCGAAGAGGTGGACCAAATTTGGCCAAAATGGGCAAGTGACCCTTGGGAGCCCAAAAGTTAAATGTAGCATGAAACTTTTCATGCATATGAGTGAAAAAACGTGAAAAAAACGTGGAGGAAGATGGCGCCCGAAAATCCGAAAATTGCGCTTCTTGGATGGAGGAGGCATCATGGCTGCTGCAAACAACCCCCCCAATTGATCATGGGGCTTCAATCCCCCCTGGATGCTGACTCTATCGCCGTGCTTCGCTCCTCCAATGGTGGTCTCTGTGAAGAATTCTGATTTCAGTCTTTCTCTCTCCTCCCTCTCTCTCCTCTAAAGGCAGATTCATGTGGTGAAGAAGAAGAATAATAATGGATGGCGGATGCTTGTCCAATGAAGACCGGATTGCTCCGTGGTTCAAGAGGAAGGAAGAGTGCTGATTCTGGACTATCATGAGCATTAATGGTGGCTGGAAATCAGTCCCGAGATATGGTAAATAAAAACCCGCAACCCACAAAGAACGGTAATCTCATTTTTACAAAGGAAATTGATGTTTTATGCAATTTGCTTCATGAATACTTGTTCCCATGGGATGATTATGCATTATAATGTTGTTCGCAATGTCTTCCAACTGTTTGAAATCAAAAAATCAAAAAATCATAAGTGTTGTGGATGAAATTAATAGTGTAAAACCCGTAAAACACGCGAAATATGGAGAAATTGGGTGTTTTTGAGATATAAATGGAAAATATAGTAAGACACACCAACTAAATTTGTGATTTTGCTGCAAATGAACCTAAGGGCCATAGCCCACAACTCACTTTGTATTTTCAGTTATTTAATATTGCAAAAAAATACAAGAAAAATAGGGAAAATAGAGAAAAATAGGAAAAAAATAGATTTTGAGTGCCGAAAATTAAGGAAAAATAAGATTCATGTTTGTGGATGTATGGGGGGTCTGAAGTATGAGGTTTATCCTCAGTTCAACCCTACCTTTATGTTTTAGTGAGTTTTTATGGCTTTTTATACAATGAAAACATGGAAATGAACCCTAAACCTATACACCATGCACAACCTAAATGGGTGAGGGGGTAGAGTGTGTAAAAGGTGTTTAAATGCTGAATGAAATGATGAAAATCTTGCTGGTTTTATGCATACCACTTAGGTTCGTCAATAATTGAAAATTAAGGATCTAGTAGCACGAGGTCTCCTCGGTTCTAGGTTCGTGCAACGCCGCATACGAGCAATAGTAAAAAATCATTGAAAGAATGCTTTTGCACTAAGCACAAATGCTGATTTTCTTAATTGTTTGAGCACGTGGACATTCACAAGCTGCATAAATCATAAAGAAGTTTAAAAGGTATCAGACAATACCTCCTGGATGCATGGTAATTGCTTTCTAAGAGAACATGACCAATGTTGAGTGAGTAAGGTTATCCAAGCTCTAGGCTAAGCATTGGGCCTAAGGGAAAGTAAAGTGAGGAAGCATGGTGTATCTCTTGGAAATACGCGAACCATAAAAGAGAGAAGTTTGTGTTTGTATGTGTTATATATGTTGAGCGACGCATTGAGGAGCCAATCCCCAAGGTGTAGGAGAGTCGCAGTGAGGTAGCAGCAGTCAGCCGTGGGAGGGCCTCCTATGTTTGTACTTCGTGCTATTTGGCAATGTGCTAGGGACTCCCTCTGAGGAGTGTTAATTGGGTTAGAGTTGGATTAGAGACGTGATACAAACACAAGATGTTTAGGAAGATGATGTATGTGTCATCCACACTCTTGGCCGCGAGGCCGTGGGGTTGTTGAGCGCATGATAGAGGTCCGCGGCTAGTGCATGAGCCAGTGCCGGCCCATTTTAGGTCCCATCAGTGGTGCGTCTGTCGGGAGCTGTTGATAAGTGGTGGTCTCCGAATCTTGGTCTCATAAGGGACCTGTTAGCTTTATTCTATTGGTCGATAGCCGCCTTGAAGCGGTGGATATCAAGTTAGTCTGATAAAAACCTTGGTCATCAGTATGACGGTCAATCTAAGGAATCCCCAACACCCAAAGGATACTTTGTCTATCTTGAACAGTCTAGTGGGATCTTTGACACGTCGGGTGATTGACTATTTTACCCTTTGCCCTGAAAGTGATACCATGCTTGAGTTTGGGTCACTATGGGAAAATACCCATGGAGCTACCTCTAAGATTAACAACCCATGGAGATTAGAGAAAAGGGAAAGTGAAAGTAGTGCTAAGATGACACAGTCATCTATGATCATTCATGATGATAATGTCATAGAAAAGAGTGTGACAACAATGGTTAATATACACATAGGAGGACATGATGATTATGATCTAAAGATACATTTGATGCTAGTGCCCGATGCAGTTGGGTACCGTAGTGTGATTGCCAAGATCCATAAAGCATTGGATGATGTCCATGTGTGTGGAAAACCATTGTTAGTAAGGAAGATTTCATTAGGACCTATCCTAAGTTCTAGCAAAGTGGTGGCAGATGGGAATGGGCTTACTAGAACATCACTAGCAGATGATGGGATAGATTCCCTATTGCATAGTGTTGGACTCCCTAAACCACTTTGTGAGTTGGCGGAAAGGGAAGTTCATGGAATTAGTGACTCTTCCACACCAGTAAAGGTGGAAATGGAAGAGATTAAAGACCCTAACACACTGCTATTAGGTCAAGAGGAATACGAAGATTTTGATGACCCAGTCTTGATCCCAAAGGAGAGGACTAAATGTCCTCCTCTTTATAGGGATCTCCCAATGTTTTATGGGTTTCCAAATGAGGATCCGATGATTCATTTAAGAGAATATGACCTAACTTGTATTGCAAGTGGGTTTGACGATATATATCGGA
This sequence comes from Lygodium microphyllum, assembly GCF_053477565.2. NCBI lineage: Eukaryota > Viridiplantae > Streptophyta > Polypodiopsida > Schizaeales > Lygodiaceae > Lygodium > Lygodium microphyllum. The sequence continues at coordinate 118,429,594 of NC_141156.1, forward strand.
TGCTTGTATTCCCAAGTACCCTAAAGGGAGAGGCAAGGAAGTGGTACTGGAGCCTCCCAAGAGGGTCGATCAAATCATTTGAGGAGTCTTGTGATAGATTTCTAGATGAGTATGAAAGGAAGCTTCCTATGATTTTGGTCTTAGGGCAGCTTATGCAGCTTAGACAGGAGTCTTATCCTTTTGTTAAAGAGTATGCTAGAGCCTTTGATAGTACTCTTAGGCTTTGGCCAAAAGAGCCAGTGCATTACCAGATGATGTGCTATGTGAGCTCTTTCTGAATGGCTTAGAGATTAATATGCAAATCAAAGTGGAACTGTAGAATCCTAAGTCGTTAAGGGAAGCAAAACTGCATGCCATTGATTATGAGGGGCATATTCAGAGATGTTGGGAAAACTTTTGGAGTTTTCCCCGCTCAGTACAAGTGCATCCTAGCTTCCAACCATTTCTGCAAGGAGACAGGTCACTTGTTGATACCAAGACAGCCTATGAGGGGAACCTTGGTGGCCAAAATATCAAAGCAAAAAATGGCCATCCTATGAGTAGTAATGACATGCCTCTCAGTGAACAAGTGCCAAGCCATGTAAGTCCCAGTAGGGCTTGCAACACTTCCACGAGAGATAGTTGTGATGGAAATACGGATCGCACCAATGGGCCTATGAGTGTTGATAAGAATTCTATGTGTGGTTCTAATTTTGTTGCTAGTAAGGCTCTTGAGAGACCTTTGGTGTTGGAATCATGCTTCCGGGTGGGTGTTGTTTCCTCTAGTGAAAGCATGGTTCTTATGGGAAAAAATTTGCAGTATGGACGTAAACAAGTAAAGGCATCTTTTGTAAAGAGAATGCAAAATGCTAAAAGTCCACCTGTGCTTCACAAAGGTCATAAGGATGTGAGGCCATTTGGCCATAAGGATAAGTTTGCATTGAGTTCGTTAGACCAGTGCAGCAAATTGAGGAAATGCAAGAATATTAAGAAAAATGTGAGATGGGTTTGGAGACGCAAAATCTCCAAAAGTATGGCAGGAGGGTCAGATGCAAGGCCAATAATCCCATCTGGATATATTATGTTGAACCCCCAAGAGGATAAGATTGGATATACATCTAACAATATACACTGCCTTGGGATACACCCATGTGATGTGCCTAGGCTTGAAGCTCTACCTAGTTTGGGTCGCAGCACTGATTTATGTGAAACCCCAAATAGGGGAGGTTCGAATGAGTACAAAGCTATGATTCTTTCTCCCAAAGGAGCCACTCAGCCGCTTGAACGACTAGTTTATTCGGATGACAATAAATATAGGACATGCGAGCCCATGGAGGCCATTCATTCAGCTCATAGTGCCCAAGAAGGGATCGGCCTTATTGATGAGTTATTTGTGGAAAGGCTTGGACTTGTATCTCTACAAAAAAAAAAAAACTAAGATAAAAAAATACAAGATCAAGCTTTTAGCTAACTCGCATGAGTAGCATAGGGCTAGTTGACCTATGATGTGCTATCCTTGGCACCCTGGGTAGTCTGATAGGGTGTGATGTATATGCCAAGAATATCAGCATTACGTGGACTAAAATGACCTATCTATTTTTAAGCTAGGAAGGCTAGCTGCTTTGGCTATTACGTCCAGATTTCATTAGGCCAAGAGGGCTAGTTGTCTGTTTAGTACAGATGCGGAATGGTTTCTTGTTTTAGTTCTGTGCTAGACAGATTCGAAGAAGAGCTTGGAAGGAGCCTTTCATTGCGTGGAAGCTTCTTGTGGCCCTATCCAGGTGATATCTCTCCTTTACGAGTATTGTGTTTTTATGCTATATGTGTCTGTGTACTTGTAGGGGATTTTCTTTTCTTGTTGGAGACCGGCATCCAAGGCATGAAGTCCCAGGTTTAGGTTAAGTATGACTGAGGGAGGCTTGAGTAGTTGTTGCCTCCTGTAAAGACATTGTCAGATATTAAAAGACATGTTTTAGAAGGTAGTCCTAGTGACCCTATTCTGCTAGCCTACTAGGCAGTTGTTCCAGGAGTTCTTTTAGTTGTGAGGTAGTTAGAGAAGCCTGCCGAAAAAGGAAAAATGAGGATAAAGGAAAAGAAACCTTGAATATCCCAAAAGACAATAAAAATATACAAAGGTGTGTAAAAAGGGGTTCTAACCCCTAGCAAAGAAAAGAAAAGAAAGAAGAATTTATAAGTAGTTGATCATTGCCTAGCGAAGGCCTGCTAGGTTCCAGGGGACGAGTCAGGTCCTGGGGCTGATGCCTTATCTTCCTAGGGGTGGCTTCTTGCTAGAAAAGAAGGAAATAAGGAAGGTTGGAGCGAAAATAAAAGTGAGCGTCACAAAAGGATTAAGTGTCGCCTTGCGAGGGCTTGTAGGTTCTTGGGTACCGAGACAAGACTTAAGGCCGATGCCCTATTCTCCTTGGGTCACTATGCTCAGCTCCCTCCTTTTTACATGCCCGAGTATGGAATAAATAAAAACCCTAAAAGAAGAAATATGCTAAAAGAAAATACTTATTGATCAGGTTATAGGAGTCCTCGCCTAGTAGGAGCTCCTGGTTGTGTTGTCCTTAGTTAGGTAGGTAGTTCAGACCACCACTTAGGGCAACCTCTTTGACAGTTTTTTTAGTTTGGCCGTGTTGGAGCAATTGGTTAGTGACTAGCTTCGTATCTTTTATCAGCTTATGCTAGGCCTACTCCTTGTGGATGGCATGCCTTGGTTCTGTCAGGGGTAGGGTGAGCATTGTGCTGTCTTTAATGAATATCTACTTTGTATTAGTTTGATGCTCCCTTTGGTTGTTTATGTGCAGATATGTTCGTGGATTCAACGGGCTGAGTCACCCTATCGCGTAGTCGCCAATGAGAGCAGAATTTTGGTGCCGAGAAGTGCTTAAAAATAGCTAAAAATTACGAATATCAAGGGAAAAATATTCAACGTCGAAGGCGGCGGCTCGACCTAGGACGATTTTAAGTGCCAAAGTGCTTTAAAGGCACCCGAGCGACACTTCTTGATTTTTTATAATTTTTCAGACTGTCGTGCGGGTTGACAAAAGTTACCGGCCAATGCAGGATGCCAAGCTGGATGCCGAGGATTTTTCAGAGCTCAATTCAGAGTCCGAACGAGGAAGGAGCCAAGAAATCGGTCAAGATGCGAAGAGGTGGACCAAATTTGGCCAAAATGGGCAAGTGACCCTTGGGAGCCCAAAAGTTAAATGTAGCATGAAACTTTTCATGCATATGAGTAAAAAAACGTGAAAAAAACGTGGAGGAAGATGGCGCCCGAAAATTGCGCTTCTTGGATGGAGGAGGCATCATGGCTGCTGCAAACAACCCCCCCAATTGATCATGGGGCTTCAATCCCCCCTGGATGCTGACTCTATCGCTGTGCTTCGCTCCTCCAATGGTGGTCTCTGTGAAGAATTCTGATTTCAGTCTTTCTCTCTCCTCCCTCTCTCTCCCCTAAAGGCAGATTCATGTGGTGAAGAAGAAGAATAATAATGGATGGCGGATGCTTGTCCAATGAAGACCGGATTGCTCCGTGGTTCAAGAGGAAGGAAGAGTGCTGATTCTGGACTATCATGAGCATTAATGGTGGCTGGAAATCAGTCCCGAGATATGGTAAATAAAAACCCGCAACCCACAAAGAACGGTAATCTCATTTTTACAAAGGAAATTGATGTTTTATGCAATTTGCTTCATGAATACTTGTTCCCATGGGATGATTATGCATTATAATGTTGTTCGCAATATCTTCCAACTGTTTGAAATCAAAAAATCAAAAAATCATAAGTGTTGTGGATGAAATTAATAGTGTAAAACCCGTAAAACACGCGAAATATGGAGAAATTGGGTGTTTTTGAGATATAAATGGAAAATATAGTAAGACACACCAACTAAATTTGTGATTTTGCTGCAAATGAACCTAAGGGCCATAGCCCACAACTCACTTTGTATTTTCAGTTATTTAATATTGCAAAAAAATACAAGAAAAATAGGGAAAATGGAGAAAAATAGGGGGAAAATAGATTTTGAGTGCCGAAATTTAACGAAAAATAAGATTCATGTTTGTGGATGTATGGGGTGGCTGAAGTATGAGTTTTAGCCTCAGTTCAACCCTACCTTTATGTTTTAGTGAGTTTTTATGGCTTTTTATACAATGAAAACATGGAAATGAACCCTAAACCTATGCACCATGCACAACCTAAACGGGTGAGGGGGTAGAGTGTGTAAAAGGTGTTTAAATGCTGAATGAAATGATGAAAAGCTTGCTGGTTTTATGCATACCACTCAGGTTTGTCGATAATTGAAAATTAAGGATCTAGTAGCACGAGGTCTCCTCGGTGCTAGGTTCGTGCAACGCCGCATACGAGCAATAGTAAAAAATCATTGAAAGAATGCTTTTGCACTAAGCACAAATGCTAATTTTCTTAATTGTTTGAGCACGTGGGCATTCACAAGTTACATAAATCATAAAGAAGTTTAAAAGGTATCAGACAATACCTCTTGGATGCATGGCAATTGCTTTCTAAGGGAACATGACCAACGTTGAGTGAGTAAGGTTGTCCAAGCTGTAGGCTAGGCGTTGGGTCTAAGGGAAAGTAAAGTGAGGAAACATGGTATATCTCTTGGAAATACGCGAACCATAAAAGAGAGAAGTTTGTGTTTGTATGTGTTATATATGTTGAGCGACGCATTGAGGGGCCAATCCCCAAGGTGTAGGAGAGTTGCAGTGAGGTAGCGGCAGTCAGCCGTGGGAGGGCCTCCTATGTTTGTACTTCGTGCTATTTGGCAATGTGCTAGGGACTCCCTCTGAGGAGTGTTAATTGGGTTAGAGTTGGACTATGAGACGTGATACAAACACAAGATGTTTAGGAAGATGATGAATGTGTCATCCATGCTCCTGGCCGCGAGGCCGTGGGGTTGTTGAGCGCATGATAGAGGTCCGACTAGTGCATGAGCCAATGCCGACCCGTTTTAGGTCCCATCATTGAACATGCAAAATGGATAAAGTATAAAACATAGTTTTCCTTCAAATAGCATTATGCATTGAAACGAATTACGAGCAAGATTATCTAACCTCTATAGTAGTATATTTCGGTTAAATCAGAAAGGTATAAAAACTGCATCCTGCACCATTAACCCCTATTCTTTTTACGACAAATCATCATAGAAGGTGAAATTAATGAAAGGTTTCTTACGTTGCTGAAACTCTAGGAAGTTATCATTGCTAACTGCATATCTTAGCAAGGAAAAGATTGTTTATTTGGCATGAGTTTTGTTCGCAAGGAAAAAGTAAGATTAATTGAATTTATCTAACCTGAAAGTAATAAAGTTTAGGACTGAAAAATCAATTGTCACATAGATAACAAATCGTGCCAAGGTGATCTCGATATCACCTTCTAAAAGTTAACCGAGTTAATATAAAATTAGAAAGACCTATGTTGCGAAATATGCATTGGGAATGATTTAAAATCCAAGAAATGTTTATACCTTAAATACTTGCCTACCTTCCCTGATTGTAGGGTCAATAAATTGTAAACGTAAAAGAACTAGGGTTTGTCCCTGAGGTTCTTAAAGAAAATAATAAAAGGAGACCCTAGGTCTGACAAACATCAGCTGAAAGAAACTGAAACGGATTGTTTCATCGTATATTACGATGCAGGACTTGCGCAGCAAGTACGAAGTCATATGGTCTTGTGATTGATTCACAAGAAGAAAGGTTAAATACCCTGAACAAGGATGGCGGATCCTTACGCAAGTTATCTTGCAAAAGGATGTATTCTTTGATATCCTTCTAAGTAAGGAAGGTTAAAAACCGGAAACTAAAGTATCCAATGAGCTTTAGGGTTGACCAAGTTGGGTTAATAGGGTACGCCCTAACCCAAAATATAAAGGATCTTGCCAAGTTGCAAGGTACCCCGGATTGAGTGCTAGATGCATTCAAAAGGAAAGATTCCTTCCTTAGCAGTTTGCCAACAACAAGATCGATTAATGGAAATTTTTGTGCTTGCTAGAGATTTTAGAGCACTGTTTGATTTATGAATTACAAATTAAATGAATATCTGTACTTCAGGTTGAAGGCCTGAAGGGAGAGGTAGCTTCAGTTACCTCCGACTGCCTGCCTCACCCTAACCAAGGGGGTTGTTGACCGCGCCAGGAATGTGGACCGAACCCGCCGCGAGAGGTCTCTCCGTTAAGCACTACTTGGAGCAAGAGGACGCTTGGGTGCCAGGGGGGGCTCTGGCCATAAATCCCTCGCCTTCTGGGTCCTGTGCAAGAGGCTAACGTGACTCGGGAATCCCTATGGATTGCTGGATAGCCTTCGGGCTGATTGTGGACAAGCCTACGGGCGGAACTCCTTTTAATTCAAAGATAAATATGATGACATGTTAATAAATAACTTGTTTGATGTTGTTTTTCTATGTCACATGATAAGATTATGTGAAGGAACCAGTGCTTAACGGTTGAATTAAAGAAGCTGATTGTTACATGTCCAACTAATGTGTTAGATAATTACCTAACTAAAACAAACCGAGGAAAGTGCGGAGGATGGGCCATGGGTCTGTCCTACGGTTGGGTGGTCCCAGTTGGCCGGGAACTTTTCTCAAATCTCGAAGAACAGCAGGATGATCATCAAAGGACACAAACAACAAAAGCATTGACCTAGAGTTATGTCTTAACCGATTTACGTTGTTTTAGGGGAACGGTATGGGAGTATGCCTTATGGTAGAGAGGTTGAGCTTTGCATCCCTCTCGTTTCCCATTCTCCTTGAACCAAGTGCAACGTGAATCCGCTTCGGACCTAGCGTTTCTGCGTAAAGTAGTTTGCTTGGGTCCAACGCTAGTTGCTGTTAGGAAATGACCAATCAGGAAAACCCAAATTCCGGTCGATCCTAAGTGGGAACGGCCAGAATACTTCCGCTACATGGCAGACGCGGAAAGCCCTAGATCGCAAACCCCGTAACATTCCATGGGAGTGCCGGGCGGAGCTTTCTAGACATCCTTTCCGATGGACTGCTAAGACGTGTCTTGGATGATACTAGTGGACACGTTACATTAAAACCTAATCTAACTTTAACCATAATTATCACTAATTCTCTCTCTAAAAAAGAATTATCATTTGAGGTCCCAAGCCTTCAAAACCCCCAACCCCTCTATCACAATCAAGAAATTCTATTATTTTCCTAGACATTGAAGAAGACCCACTCCCACATCATGGCGCCATATTTCATGAAGAACTGGAGCTTCAAGGTGATTATCAAGGTTCATTAAAGCTTAATTAAAAGCTTTGCTTAAGCTCAATTTTGATTTCATGGGGGGGCATTTTTGCCGCCTCGGCAGCATCCACGACGTCCTCTTGTCCTAAAACGTCAAGTTTTTTAAGGCTTAAAGCCTTATTAAGTAAGTTACATTACCACTTACATAATCAACTTCATCTTCTCTTACTTCGTGTCATACATAGACTCTGCAAATCTTTACAAGTCACAGCTGACTATCTCTTCCATAGAGGCAGTTCTCGCACAGTTCTTTCCAGCTTCATAAATTTCACAAAATTTCCATAAAAATTTCCCGCCTTTCTTGCCTACTTCCATCCATAATTTCTTGTCCAAAGACTGCTAAAATTTTGATCTTACACGCCAAAATTCTTCAACGACAAGCAAGGCGTCTTTTGTAAGGTGTCCTAAATCTCCAGATTTCTCCTTCAAGCAATCATGGCCAATTTCGACTCTGCATCACCACTTCCCAAGCCAACCTTGGAGCAACGTATGGATTTCATATCCATGCAACTTGAAGAAGAGCATCAACACCACGTACAACTGGAGCAAGAACTGAAGTCCCTCAAGCGTCCTGCAACTGAAATTTCTACCAATGACGACAACCTAGTTCGCGCCATCAATGCTACTTTGGATGTTCAGGCTAGTCAAAAGGAGTCCAAGATAAGCAAGCATACATTCAAATTTAATTATTTTGATGGTTTTAAAGATGGTCGCAAAATTTTGTCATGGTTAAGCTAGTTCGAAGCTTATTTTGACAATGAGAAATACTCAAAAACTGATAAAATTAAATGTGCATCTCATTATTTTATTGAGAAAGCTGCATTATGGTGGGATGCCACGCGTAAAAGCGTTGATCGTCCTCTCACATGGAATCCCTTTCGCAAGAAGGTTCTTGCAAATTTTCTCCCTACACAATTCGAGCTCCGCATGCAACAACAATGGAACCTATTCTGCAACGGGAACGTGAGTCCATCCCTCAATACATAGAAATATTTTGGAGCACTCTCTTGCAGCTCCAAATGGTGGAACGAGTGGCTGAGTCTACCTTCAAGAGAAAGTATATGTCCAGCTTAATTCCATCTATCCAAGCCGAAGTCAACATGTTCAAACCCAATAATCTGGACGAAGCCATATCCCTAGCTCATGACGCTGAAAAGAAGCAGTTTAAAGACCGAAGGAAATTTCCGGCATCCAATGGTAACAACATGGGTAACAACTTTCGTTTTAATTCCTTTCGTAACTTCAATTCTCAATATGGAAAGAATCATTTTAACCGACGGCCATGGATGCGAAATGGTCTTAATAATCATGGTCAATCAATTTTCAATTCTAAACCTCCCAATCTACCTTCAAATTTGCCTAAATCTGGTGAACCTAAAAGTTTTAACCCAAGTGTCTCCAATGCCATTTCCAAAAATGTAATTTGTTATAATTGTAACCGTACTGGCCATATTGCTAGTCATTGTCCCATGGGCAACACCCGTGATTGGAAGAAACCCAAGGCGCATCTGAACTTTCTTGGAGCTGAAGAATCCAACGAAGACTTTGAAGCAATGCCCGACTTCGATGAGGCTACACTTATGGGCAAAAATTCTAACGAACCTGAAGACCTTGCTGGTAAAATTTATATGCATGCTTTATTATAGATGGAATGTAATATTAATAATAATGATATGACTGTTTTACATGACGATGGTACTACTCATGATTTTGTTTCAGAAAAAGTAGTTAGAAAATTAGAACTTAAAACTATTCCATCTGCCTATAAAATTAAGGCTACATTTCTAGGACAACGATATAATGGTACTAAAGAAGTTCATAATTTAGAAATTAGCATTGGATTTTATAAGGAAAAGCCAAAATTTTTAGTAGCACCTTTGCAATCTGCCGACGTAATTCTAGGAATGGCGTGCCGTCACCAATTCAACCCCAATATAGATTGCAACACACACTCAATGCACATTGAGCACAAAGGTAAACAAGTTTTACTCGAAGGGTTAACAAAAACCAAATTATTTTCAATTATTAGTCATACATAGGCGAAGCGAACATTGCATAAACAATCTAAAGCTTTCTTAGTATGGATTAATGAAGTTGATATTACAAAAATTGAACTAACTCCAAAGATACATCATTTTATTGCTGAATTTTTTGATTGTTTTTCTAATGATTTACCTTTACAACTTCCTCCATCACGACCTGAAGACCACCAAATTGATTTACTTCAAGGTAGTCAACCACCTTGCAAAGCTCCCTATCGCCATAACCAATTAGAACAGAAAGAGATTCAGAAGCAAATTGAAGAACTTCTAAGTAGAAAATTAATTCGTCCAAGTAGTTCACCTTTTGGAGCTCCTGTATTATTAGTTTAAAAAAAATCAAACTTATCGCATGTGTACAGATTATAGAGCACTTAATAAAATAACGGTTAAAAATAGGTATCCAATACCTAGAGTAGATGACCTTCTAGATAAATTACAAGGAGCAACAGTGTTTAGTAAAATTGATTTAAAATCACGATATCACCAAGTTCATATATCTACTCCTGACATTTTTAAGACAGATTTTCGTACACAATTTGAACATTATGAATTCTTAGTAATGCCCTTTGGACTTACCAATGCACCAACTACATTTAGTAGAATGATGAATATAATATTTTTGCATTTTCAGCATTGTGTAATAGTCTTTTTTGATGTCATTCTTGTTTTCAGCAAAACTAAAAAAGAACATGAAGAACATTTATCTTTAGTGTTTAGTTTATTAAAACAAAACCATGTATATGCTGACCCTGACAAAAGTTCTTTCTTTCAATCTGAAATAGAATATTTACGTCATATCGTGTTTGCCAAAGGCATACACATAGATCCACGTAAAATTGAAGCAATTAAGTCTTGGCCAACACCTAAAAATGTACATGAAGTTCGTTCATTTCTAGGACTAGCTAGCTTTTATCGAACATTTGTTAGAAACTTTTCATTGCTTGCTTTACCATTAACTCTTTTGTTAAAGAAAGGTCTTGTTTACCGTTGGGGGAATAGCCAACAACGATCATTTGAAATACTTAACCATGCACTCACACATGCACCAGTTTTGCAGTTACTTGATTTCAATCGACCATTCTTTCTTATGGTTACTGATGCAAGTGGTTCTGGCATTGGTGCAGTATTGATGCAAGACAATCACCCTATATAGCATACTCTAGTTGTAAACTAAAACCTTTTGAAGTTAAATATAGTACATATGACAGCTGATGTGTAGACCAAGGAGAATTGGAAAGGTGCCCCACGCGCAAGCATTTTAAAGATTATTTCCTCAAGAATTTATTTGAAAATTATTGGATTATTGTATTAGACGCACTGCTATTTCTTATAAAGCGTGCGCATAGCCTCTATGTAAATATTAATTAGCAAAATAGATTTTTAGAAGATATGTCCAATAAAATACAATGGTTCTAGAGAGTTGCAGGATGCACAACTGCTAGCATCCATTAATTCAGATTACTCTATCTCTTAATTTCCAGTAACACTCAAACTCTTTATGCAAAGAGTGATTGTAAAGGGCCAAAATCTCGGGCAAAGAAGATATCATAATATTACTATAAATACGGCATGAAGGGAGCTACCCACTTCATGTCAAGGGGAGATTGTACCCAATCTTGTGTCGTTTCATCTTACTTTACCCTCTCTTTTAGTCTTTTTTAATTTCTCATGAGTCGTATGCAATTTTATGAGTAAAAGAGAGAAAGAGGGAGCTTCTTTCATTCGCTAGGCGCAAACCACGCATCCGTTGTTCGCAACACAAGCATTGAAGTTTGATGAAAAATTAAATACAGTATATCATAATCCTCTATGTCTACTTCAAAAGCTCCTACCCACTAGATATTGTGTTCAAATTGAATCCTAAATGGCATTGAATCATTGTAGTGACTTAATAAAAGTGCTATATTCATTAAGGTGATCTTTTTAATCTTGTACACTTGAAAATCTCATTTTCATCAAGTTTAATCATAAATCTGGCTACTCCTTGTGCATCTTCTAACCATAGAATCTAATCATCAAATATTGCAAGCAAATCAAGAAAATATTGTTAAATTCGTTATTTAAAAAATCTTTCTTCTTCCTCTTGAAGCTAGCCTTGATATAAAAAGGCTCACCCAAAACTTCCATCACTTTATCATTAACTCTTTGTCTAATAATCTTCACTATAAATTGTCTTAGAAGCAAACAATTACATAATTGACTTTTGTTACATATTTGATAGCATTAGGTGGAAAATTTGTATGTATGCATCTTGATTATAATATCAATTATGTCCAAAATTGAGAGTGGAATTTAAACATGGGGGAAATGTTAGAAAAGTGCCAAATGCTGAGAATTTAAGGTGGAATTCAAAGCTCGATAGAAGCAGAAGATGTGAATATGACAATTTTAAGTGGTCATAGAAGTTGGAATTCAAATTACTTCAAAAGACAGATCTTATAGTGATTGTGGATTTCTCATAATTTTTTTGAGTATCAGATGGAAGTAGGACAAGCTCTAGGCAGTTTGGAAATTTAAGATGGATGAGTGGAATTTTTCGAAAGTAACATTGGGCACCAGAGGAGGGAGGAATTGAAGACTAAGCACTTGGCGGGGTCAAATTAGTGCAAGATTAGTAGAGGCATGGCCTTTGGCCTTTGGGGGGCCTTGGGCCCCCAAAAATTTGACAATGGGGGGTGTTTTTCAAAATGGCACCATCATCACAACGATTGGGGGTTGGGGGCTAAAAGAACCCACCCAATTTGATCACACAAGCCAATTCCACCATTTTTTCACTCTAATTTGCATGTCTCCACACAAAAAATGGTGGCTTGAAGAGGAAAGACAAAAATTAGACTTTCTCTCTCCTCTTGAAGATGGTTCATGCACAAGTAAATGGGAAGAGATTGGAATGAAGATCAATTATCTAGTTTGCACGAGATCATGGACAAGATTATGTGGATGCTGATGAATGATGGCCAACATGGTTTGGGGATCAATGGTAGGTTTGGTGGCTACCTGAAAATGAAAATATGAATTTCCAAAACTTGAGAAAAGGCGGTCAGCCCTTTTTCAATGGAAATTCAAATCTTTTTTATAATTTATGATGCAATTCTCATTCATGTGCAACAAAAACTTGTTTAATGCTTGGTTCCAACATGTTTGAGGGCTATGTGCTGTAAAATTTAGAATTTGTGCTCGTAATCATGAGTTATTAATTTTTGAAAACATGAAAATTACATTTTTAAAGGAAAAATTGCATTTTTGCCATTTCTGGCAATCAAATTGTGTTCTTCTGGGGTAAAATTGAATGTCAAGATGGATTAGAGTGTGAGTTAATTTTTTGATTGGAAAAATTAGAGAAATATAGTAATTTATTTAGAATAAATCAAGAAAAATACAAACATGAGTTTTACATGGAAAAAAATAGATTTTATGCTCCAAAAAATTATAAAAGTATTTGTGGATATATGGTGAGCCTAAGGCATGAGGTCTAACCTCAGCTTAGCCCCATTCCATCTTATAGTATGTGATTTATTACTTTTTATACAAGAAAATGACATAAAAATATTATCTACACCTACTATCACAAGCATAACATTAAGCAATAGGGAGGGGAGGGTTTATGAGTGCTAAATATAGGTGGAAATATGATTTTTTATAATGCACTTTGTATATAGGATGCATTTATCTTAAAAGTTAAAGTGTTCGATAGGAGGAGTATACTTGGTGCTATCCCCTATACAACAAAGCAAATATGCTAGTAGTATGAAAATCATGAAAAGAATTGGTTGTGCACATCCACATTATTGATTTGATTAAATAAATTGTTTGTGCACTCATGGGTATTCACCTTTGCATTGCATTCCATATACATAGTATCAAATGAGTATCAACTCCTTTGGATTGCATAGCACTTGATTTCTTCTATGTTGACCCATGTTGAGAGTGTGAGAAGTCTCAAACAGTAGGTTTAGTACATTTGTTTCTTTGGGGATTGATTGAGTGAGGATTATACTTCATAACTTGGAACATTTTTTTATAAAGAGAGAACTATGTGTTGTATGTGTTATATGTTTGAACGTCGTATCTTGGGGCCAATCCTTGAGGTGTAGGAGAGCTATAGTGGGGCCATGATAGTCAATCGCCCAGGGGTACTTCGTATTTTACAAGATGCTAGACACTGATCTATTTGGAAACTCTAACTATTTGGAGCTGGGAAGGGATTCATTGGACTATAAACGATACAAATGCATGTATAAGTTAGATTAAAGAGTGTATTGTCCATACACTCCTGTGGTCGTGAGGCCATGGGGTGTTTTGGTTGAGCATAGAGGCCTCACTAGAGCCTTTAAGCTAGTGTCATGCCCATTTTTGGTCTCAACAAGGTGGTGCTTTTGCTAGGAGCCACTAATAAGTGGCGGTTTTTGAATCTTGGTCGATAGGGACTATTTGTTCTATGTATGCCAAAAGGTAGTGAAATAGATCCAAAAGACCCTCAAGCCAAGATATAGAAAAGAAAGAAAGAGTTGAAAGGGCTAGACGGTGGACTGAAATGATCAAAAGGTATTCTCCTCAATGGAGCAACCCAATATCCCTACGAGGGGGGTCTTAGCAACTCTATTTCTATGATAAATTATTTAGGAGGAGGAGGAAATTCTAGTACTTTCCCTTGTCAAGATTGTGGGAGAGAAGGAAGGAGTCTCGCTTGAAGCTTTCTTGCTTGCACAATGGGGGAAGACACACAAGGGTGGAGGCTGAAAACAGTTTTCCTCTTCTTAGTTGTGTAAGCCAAAAGAACTCAAGTACAAAGAAATAGAAGAACCCTATATATGGGTCTCAAACCAAACTCAACTAACTAAGGTGGCATACTAACTGAGCCACGAACTAGAGTAGATAAGGATAGCTATCATGTAGCTATTATTCATGGGCGGTGTACCAACCGCGTCTGCAACTGACAAGTCGGTGACATAAATACACAACGGTCACCCTGGCGTATCACGAGTGGAGCTCGATATCTCAACACTCCCCCTCGAGCTCAATCCCAATTCCTGCACACCAAGCAGGTCTCTGAACTTGCGCAGCTTCTCTGCGCCCAATGCCTTCATGAATATGTCAGCTACCTGATCCTCTGTGCTGACATAAACTAGATCAATAAGACCTAGTAAAACCCTCTCTCGCACATAGTGATAATGCACCTCAAAGTGCTTTGTTCTAGCATGATAGATTGGGTTATTTGCCAAGTGTATACTACTCATGTTGTCACAATAAATGACAACTGGTCCATCTGTAGACTGATGCATATCATAAAGTAGCTTATGCAACCAAGCTACCTCATATGCAGCCATTGCTGCACCCCTGTACTCAGCCTCTGTGCTCGACAAGGCAACTGTAGGCTGTTTCTTGTTGCTCCAAGTGACTGCAGCACTCCCAAAAGAGAACACATATCCACTGGTAGATCGTCTATCAGAAATACTACCAGCCCAATCAGCATCAGTGTATCCATGCAACTGTATCTGAATCCCAGTCTCAAAAAATAGTCCATACTACAATGTGGACTTCACATACCTAAGTATGCGTCTAGCCGCATCCAAATGTGGTTTCCTTGGAGCCTGCATAAACTGACTTACCAATCCAACAGCATAGCTCAAATCTGGCCTGGTAATAGTCATATAAATCAAACTTCCTACTATGCGTCTGTACATAGTAGGGTCTTCTAGAAGCTCACCTGCATCTGTGCTCAGCTTCATATTCTGCTCCAAAGGAACTGAAATAGGCTTACAGCCTGTCATCCCATATTTGGACAGCATGTCCAATCCATACTGCCTCTGCAAGAGCTGAATCCCACTTGGTGATCTAATCACCTCAATGCCCAAGAAATAACGCAACTCTCCCAAATCCTTCATCTCAAACTTCTGCTTCAATGGCATTTTCACATGAAGGATATCTTCATCACTGTCACCTGTCATAATCAAATCATCAACATAAATGACAAGTAGCATAATACATTTCTCTGTTTTTCTCACATAAAGTGAGAAATCTGCCTTGGAAATCTGAAAGCCAATAGTGACAAGATATTGTCCTATCTTGTCAAACCATGCTCTAGGTGCTTGCTTCAAGCCATACAAGGCTTTCTTCAACCTGCAAACAAACTCAGGATGAACAGCATGCACATAACCTGGTGGCTGCTCCATATAGACCTCTTCTTGCAAATCACCATGCAAGAAGGCATTCTTTACATCCATCTGATGTAAAGACCATTCCTTTGATGCAGCCATAGCAATGACTGCTCTTACGGTTGCCATCCTTGCAACCGGACTGAATGTTTCTTCATACTCGATGCCATATGTTTGTGCATACCCCTTGACTACTAATCTTGCCTTGTATCTATTCACAGAACCATCTGCATTGTGCTTCACCTTATAAACCCACTTACAGCCAATTGCATTTTTACCTTTAGGCAAAGGTACCAATTCCCATGTAGCATTTGCTTCCAAGGCATCCATTTCTTCATGCATGGCTTTCTCCCATTTTTCTTTTCCCATGGCTTCCTCAAAAGAAGTGGGTTCTGGTTCCTGTGTCACTTTAACCATATATGCATAGTGAATGGCTGTAAATCCATCATATTTTAGCCTATCCACAGGATACTTAGCTCTCGTAGATTTGCGCAAAGTAGGTTCACTCCCAGGTGCTCTCAAAACATCCCTGGTCTTCCTTACTCCATGTGTAACAATAGAAGGAATACCCAACTCATCATCAATGCTCTGTTCTGAGCCACTGGATTCACCATCCACATAAGAGTGACCTGCATTCACATCAAACATGGACTGATCAACCTTCTCTTTTCCTTTTCGTGATACCTACATACCACTATCTACATTACTTTGAGAAGATTCTCCTGATCTCAATCTGCCTGTCCATGGCGAAGAATGTGAACCACTACTAGAGGACGCTCCAGGTCCACTAATATTTTGTGACTGCTGCTGTGAATTTTGTGCAGCATTACCATTTTGTGCATCTACATCATCAATCACATTTACTGGTTTATACCAGCTACTCATCTCATCAAAAACAACATCTCTGCTCATTGTAAACTTACGAGTAGAAGGGTTATAGCATCTATACCCTTTTTGCTGCAGAGAGTAACCAATAAAGATGCACTTCTCAGCTTTTGGATCCAACTTGGATCTCAACACATCTGGCACATGTACATAGGCAATGCAACCAAAAATTTTCAAATGAGAAATATCTGATTTCCTACCAATATACCTCTCCTCTGGAGTCATTCCATGTATTGCTGCAGTGGGAGTCCTGTTCATTATGTAGACTGCTATAGCAACTGCTTCAGCCCAATAAAAATCTGGCAAGTCTTTTTCATTGAGCATGGCACGAGATACCTCTCCAATATGCTTGTTTTTTCTTTCTGCAATTCCATTTTGTTGTGGGGTATGACTGCATGAATATTGCTGCTTTATGCCATGCTCCTGCAGGAACCTTGCAAACTCATTTGAGAGGTACTCTCCCCCTCCATCTGACCTTAGGCATTTTATCTGCAAGCCTGTTTCTTTTTCAACCATAGCTTTAAGAGTTTTGAAATGCCCAAAAACTTCACTTTTCTTTTTCATAAAATACACCCAAACTTTTCTGCTATAGTCATCAATAAAACTGACAAAATAATGACAGCCTCCAAGAGATGCAGCTTTAGTTGTCCACACATCAGAGTGGATTAATTCCAATGGCTTCTTACTCTCTTGAACATGTCTAGGAAATGGTTTCCTTGCCTGTTTTCCAAATTGACAGGCTTCACATACCTTATGCATTTCTGCAACCTTGAATTTCTGCAAACCTGCAACAATATTTTGGGCCTGCATTGATTTAAGTCGCTGTACATTAACATGACCAATGCGTTTATGCCAGATATCAATATCTACAACTACACCGGTCCCATGTGCAAACATTGCTGCACTCAATTCAGACATGTCTGCATCCAATGTAAACATTCTGCCCTTCTTCTTTCCTTTTGCTATCAAGCGACCTTTATTTTTCATATCCTCAACAAAGCATCCATGAGGATTAAATCTGACCTACAAGCCCTGCTCAACCATTTGACCAATATAAACCAGATTCTTGGTGATATTCGGGACATGAAATACATCGGACAGGTATTTCTTTTTCCCATCCTACATAGACAAAGGAATTTTTCCAATCTACACAATAGGATGTGCAGTATCATCACCAGTCTCCACAAATCTTGGTTTCTCCATTTTCCTTGCATCCTCCATCCATTCTGCATGACCTGTCATATGGCTTGATGCACCTGAGTCAACATACCATACATCGTTGCTTTCTTCTGCACTTGTCACATAATTGTTCATGTGCTGCACCATAAACAGATGCTCATTTCTGTCATCACCCTGTCTACTAGAGGATGCATAATTTCCTTGTTGCAGTTTTCCATTCATGATGTCATTCTGCTTTTTATAGCAGTCTTTAGCCATATGACCCATTTTACCACAATAGTAGCATTCAACATTACTGTTTGCATTTTGGCCTCTTTGCCATCCACCACGACCTCTTTGGCTCCCCCTGCCTCTAGAGTTACCACGTCATTCTCCATAGGACTGGTTTTCTTGAGTTTGCTGCATATTCTGATTTCCACCACGGCCTCCATATCGGCCTCCTCTACCTATGCCTCTACCTCTTCCAGCATTTGAGTAGAAGACAGCTTCTTTTGAAGTTCCTCCTGAAGAAGATGCACCACCATTTCTCAGCTCCTCAGAAATTAGAAGAGCAATCAACTCCTCAAAATCAGGAAATCTTTCATGGACGGAAATGGATGTTCGGAACTGTGCATAATCCTTTCCTAGACCATTCAAGGTCACTGAGACTAAATCATCATCTTCCACTGGCGACCCAATGGAAGCAAGTGCATCTGCAATCTTCTTCACATTCATGTGGTAGTCATTGATGCTCATACTTTCTCTTTGCACATTATGCAACTCTTGCTTGAGCTGCATTTTTCTGGCTTGCGTATTTGTGCTATACATTTTTGACAAAGTATCCCATGCCTCCTTTGGCGTACTTGCATCCTGAATATGCACAATCATAGAGTCTGAAATGCTGATAGACAGCCAGTACATAACTTTCCTGGCTCTCTCATGCCATGCTTTAAATGCCTACATTTGCTACTGATTGGGAACATCAGGAAGAACTGTTTCTTCTTCATTTCCTGCAACAAATTCCCAATATCATTTTCCCATAAGGAAATTCGTCATTCTAAACTTCCATGCTTGGAAGTTGTTCTTGTCAAGCTTTTCAGTGACAATCTGTGAGAGAGAATCAGACGCCATTACAGAACACTGCAAAAAATTCTGTCACTGCAAAGAACACAGCTTCAGCCTCACAAAGGCAAATCTGCAAAACTGACGAAAGTGGTATTTGACCACACAGTCACTTTCTAGTGACGATTTTGCATCAACAGGCAACAGGGATGATTCTGTAACTCCCAGTGTCTCTGCGCACAAGCATACGATGCAATTTCTACAGTAACTTTTCACCGACCTATAGAACAGTGGCTGCACAGCATAAAACTGGGCCTTTTCCTGAGTGCGTGCAGAAAACTTCCGCCCGCAGTATATGCTGCGTGCCCGCAGCATATACTGCCCTCTTGCTTCACCGCGAAGGGCGTCTCAACCTGAGACAATGCACTCCTGCACTTTCCGGCTGTGCTACCTGCAGAGATCTGCTCCCAAAACAGAAAATGAAAGCAACACTGCTCCTCTTACCAGAACACCGCGAGCTTGGCTTGCTTTCTTGAGCTCCTTACCACGAACAAGGCTCTGATACCATGTCAAGATTGTGGGAGAGAAGGAAGGAGTCTCGCTTGAAGCTTTCTTGCTTGCACAATGGGGGAAGACACACAAGGGTGGAGGCTGAAAACAGTTTTCCTCTTCTTAGTTGTGTAAGCCAAAAGAACTCAAGTACAAAGAAATAGAAGAACCCTATATATGGGTCTCAAACCAAACTCAACTAACTAAGGTGGCATACTAATTGAGCCATGAACTAGAGTAGATAAGGATAGCTATCATGTAGCTATTATTCATGGGCGGTGTACCAACCGCGTCTGCAACTGACAAGTCGGTGACATAAATACACAACGGTCACCCTGGCATATCACGAGTGGAGCTCGATATCTCAACACCCCTCTCCTAGTCGGTCAGTCCAATTTGAATGGGGTAGTAGTTCCACCTGTTCAGAGACCCTTAATAAATTTGATTGTTGTCATGGAACAACCTATTGCAATTTGTACAGGGATGCCAAATCTACCAACCTTGGGATTCTCTCTACCCATTTTAGTAGAGGAAGATGCAGAGCTTCACATTTGTGAGTTCCAAAAGTTAATGTTTAACTATTGGATCCAAGATGAGGAACATCTGATGATGTTCTTTAATATGATTCTGAAAGGAAGAGTTACAGTATAGTATCCAGACACTAGAAGTTGGAACCATAACTACAATTGATCTATTTTTTGTGGCCTTTTGAAGAGACTTTGCCCCTAAGAGAGATGTTCAGTATTGGCTATGTGTTTTTAATGTAACACGTCAAGAACCTCATGAGAATGTTTGAGTCTATGTCAAGAAAATCAAAGAAGTGTTTCATAAATTGCAATCCTATATTCCCATCCCACCTATGCTACTCAACTGAAGTACTTTTTACATGGGCTAGACTTTAATATCCATGTGAAGTTAAGTAGTGCTACTCTTACTGACATTGATCATGGTATTATATGAAAGAGGAGGTAGAGTTGCAATTACAAGCATCCTACGCCTCTAGAGTAAACTTGAATTTGAGCCTAGGGCTTGGAAATCATTTGGCATTGACCAATGGAAGTCAAGGTATGCCCATGACCAATTTGAATGGGAAAGGAAGCACAGTGCGAAGTTCGCCCATGCTGCCAGTTCCTTCTAATATGGCCATGACGATAGCTAGCCAAATGTATCCATTGAATAATGGAAGCTGGAACCCTAATGTTGTTCTAATTAATCAATAGCAGTTGATCCCTACCTAGCTAGTTAGAAAAACTGAATGGCAAGTAGATGATCACAGCTATGAGTCTAGTGCATCAAATGTTATTGGCGAAGTCAAGGAAATGATGAAGTATTATACCAGTATAATAATGGAATAGTATAGAAAAATAGCCGTAGATGTTGATTTTCTAAAGAAGCAGCAAAACTTGATAGGAAGTTGACGCCTTGAAGAGGATGATCCATCAAGATTTAGATATAAGTGGTGTGCTGGTCATAACTTTTTGAGAAACTATCCTAATATCAAATGTGATATATGTGGAAAGTCTGGTCATTTAGCTAGTACTTGCTAGAGTAAGATTAGCTCTCTTCAACAAGGGAGTAAGTAGCCATGTCCAATAAACCATCGAGTACAAGGGAACAATCTTAAACAAGATGAAGAACCAAAAAAAATACTGTAAAGAGGAAGAGCTACCATAGAGAAGCTGCTCAATGGTAGTGGTGTCAACCTTATCAAAGTTGTGTGTGTTAACGCCATTGAAGCTTCCAATTTGTGAGCTATTACAAGAGGATACAAGGTTAAAGAAAGTGACACGGATAATGTAAAACCTGTTGAGATAAACCCTAAATACAATAATAATGGGACTCAAGTCCTTAACTTTGATGTGGAAGATGGTCTCTAAAAGTTGTTGATGGTGGCAAAGCTAATCCCAATAAGGAGCTACCAAAGAAGAAGGTAAAAGCTAAGAAAGAGGCACCAACACCTATTCAACAACCAAGAGAAAGAATGGTCTGGTGGGAGAAGAAAACCATTGCTAGATATCATGAAGATGATTTAGTGAGTTCTCTTTACGAGGTAAAGCCTAATGTGAATCTCCTGTAGTTGATCAAGTTATCTCTAGGAGTGCGTAAAGAGTTCAAGAAGATTCTTTGCATTGGGTATATCATTGAGCCCTTGGGAATAGCTCATGTGGAAAATGATTGGTTTGAATATACTCAAAAGCATTGACCAAGGGTACTAGTATACGTTGACAACATATTAGTGGAACATGCCATTGTGGACACGGGATCCTCTATCCATATTGTGAGCTTAGAGTTGATGGAAAGATTAGGATTGAAAATCCAAAAGGATGCCTCTACAATTCTCCAAATGGTTGATGATAGTTTATGGCAAATTGAAGGTTGCATTACAAAGTCCACATGACTATGGGTAATGTGGAATGCATTATGGACTTTAGGGTTACTAGGTTTGTAGGGTGGCAAAGCTATCAAGTATTGTTAGGAAGCCCATGGATCTTGCAATCTGACTGTCAAGTTGATATACCCACCAATTGTCTGATTTTTGACAGAAGCACTCGACGTGTGATAATGGATGCATATCTTGAATCTCCTCAAAGTGGGAGAGTACCTTTATCTTTGTCAAAATTAGATGCATTACAGGATCCATTTGGTAGTGGAACTTCATCAATTGATGAATCAAGAAAGGAGCCCACTAGTGAGGATATATACCAAGTGAATCTAAATGAGTCTATAGGAGCTTAAGATAGATAAGAGCCTTGTGTGACAAAAAGTGAGGCATATGCCATTTGAAGTAAGGGACACTATTTGAGGAGCTACAAAAATTATGTAAGGACGGTCTAATATTTTTTGTACAACACACATAGTGGTGTTTGTCACTAGTTATCAGGAAAAAGAAGAATAATCAAATCTAGCTTTGCATAGATTTTAGGGAGCTGAATAATAAATAGATGGTCAAAGATTACTATCCAATGTCATTTATTGACAAGATTCTAGATCACTTACTGGGTAGAGATATTTATTCATTCATGGACTGCTTTGTTGGATATAACCAAATGGCTATCGTAGAGGAAGACAAGTTAAAAATGACATTTATTACTATATTTGGAACCTTTGCATATCATGTTATGGCATTTGAGTTACACAATGCACCAGGTTCTAAGCAACATACAACTGATAAGACTTTTGGTGATATTTTCCTAGAGGAGTTGAAAATCTTTATAAATAATTAGGAGACAGCCAGTACAAGGGAGAGATAGCTAATTATTTTAAGAAAATATTTTGAGCATCGTAGGTAGTTTTTCATTGCTCTTACTCCAAGGAAATGCATCTTTGGAGTGCCCTTTGGATTGCTATTGGGCCATGTGGTTAGGTTGGCTAGTATTGCGACCAATCTAGAAAAGATAAAGGTTATTGTGGCTATGATTTCACCACATACTCCTAAAGAAGTTGATAGCTTTTTTTCATCAGTGGAATACTATCAAAGATTTATCAATGCGTCTCTAGTAGAGATGAAGTTGCCATTGATGAATCTACTATCCTTCAACTATCGGTTTGTTTGGACTGACCCATGTCAAGTATCCTTTTTGAATGTAAAGTAGGAACTAGTGAAAGCGCCACTCTTGAAAGCACCCAAAAGAGTGTGAGGTCTTCTAAGTAACCAGAATGCATAGCATCAGCTGTTATTTAGTCCAAATTTGGCAAGAGAAGTGGTATCATCCAATTGTATTTGCTAGCCATAAATTGGGGATATCCAAGATTAATTACACCTACATGAAGAAGTTGTTTCTTGGGATGGCCTTTCCAACAAAGGAATTTAGGCATTACATTCTTTATGAAAAGGTTGTATTTTATATGAAGGTAGAGGGGTTGAGGCTATTGATGAGTATGTTGCAGTTGCTTGACCGTTTAACAAAATGGTTGATCATCTTGTAGAAATTTGACTATGAAATCAAGAGTAAGCCATCAAAGTTGTAGGGCATCATTGAATGCCTTGTGGATTTCACGGAGTCGAAGGAAGTCTTGGCTGAAGGTAGTGACCTTGAGGGTCTATTCAAAATTGATACGGCCTTCATTCCATCTTGGTATGCTACCATAATGCACTATCTATCTACAAGAGAGGCTGGAGCTTTTTTATCAAATTCTGAAAAGAGAAAAATTAGGCAACAAGCCTTGAAATTTTCCCTGATTATAGGAATACTCTGCTAGCAAGGGTCAATGAGGTTTATCACCGATGTGCCCTACCTGATGAGGTCCCATTTATCTTGGAGGAGTGCCATGAATCTGCTTATGAAGGGCACTTCTCTAGATGGTTGACTACATAGAAAGATTTGAGAGCCAAATATTGGTGGCCATCCATTTTCTAGTATGCTTTTGCATATGTCAAGAGATGTGATACATGTGAGAGATATGATAGTAGGGAAAACATGAAGTGTCCACTAACTCTTATCCTAGCTATACTACCATTTGAGAAGTGATGTATTGATTTTTTAAGACCTGTACATCCTTTGTTAGCTATGTGGAATCGTTATATCATTGTGGCAACAGACTACTTTACAAAGTGGTTTGAAGCTCAAGCTATGATGAAGGATAATGCCAAGGAGATGGCTAGTTTTATAATGGAACAAATTGTCTACCATTTTGGTCCATCGAAAGAATTAACATCTAATCATGGGTCACACTTTTTTAACAAGTTCATAGAAGCCTCAACAAAGGTGCTAAAAATTAAACACAATAAAACTACCCCATATAATCCCCAAGTGAATGGACAAGTGGAGAGTACCAACAAATAGCTTGTGGGGATTCTATCCAAGACAATATCCAAGGGTAAGCGTGATTGGGATAAGAAACTTCATGTGGATATTTGGGCTTATAACATGACATTTAAGAGAGCAATGGGCCACACTCCATTCAAGCTGGTATATGGGGAGGAGTGTGTCTTACCCTTGGAAATCAAATTACCCACTATGAGGTTTTCTCTAAATCATTAATTGGGTGAAAGGTTCACTTCTCTTGTGCATCTTGATGAAATCCAATTATAGACTTTGTTATATCAAGAAGTAGGGAAGAAGAGGATGAAAGCACTCCATGACCTTCAAGATAAAAATAATAAATTCGTGAAGGGCCACTTGGTGTTACATTATGATACTCATTGTAAGTTATTCCTTGGCAAGCTAGAACCTAAATGGGATGGTCCATATAAGATTGTTCAGATAGGAAAGAATGGCTCTACAACCCTTTTAGCAAATTTACAGGGTGTAGAGTTTAAAAATAAAATAAATTTTAATAAGCTGAAGCCTTACCATGCATAAATGCAAACATCGAAAAACTTGATGCCTTTGCAACTTCTTCAAGATTTAGCTTAAAACTGTAGTGGATACCAAGACAATCGGACAGGTAGAATCATTCATTATCTTGAATATCTATATTTAGAGGAGAGGTACCACCAAGATTGAGTGATCTAGTGGAGTAAAGGTTTTCATATCACTGAGTTGCAAGATAGATCTTTTACTTGGGATATTAAGGTCTATTTTCAAAATTGTCATAGGGTTTTTCTCTAGCATCCCTATTGAGTTTGTTGAGGAAGGAGGAATTTCACCTGTTATATCTCCTCTCTCTCAGCTCGACTTTGACTATCATAAGTACAAGTAGGCTCATCAATATGGCATGGCCTATCAATGAAGACTGGGTCTATACTCTATATTTTGATGGAGCTTGTCAAGGGCCCACTAAACATGTGAGTGTGGGAGTGGTCATTAAAAATCCTCAGCATAGAATTGCTATGAAAATGGGAGTATATTTAGGAAACTCTGATACAATATGGCATAATATAAGGCCTTAATCGTGAGGCTCAATATAGCTTGACATGGTGATATCTTCCATTTATCAATAAACGATGACTTGCAACTAGTGATCAACCACTTAAATGGGACCTATAGTGTGAGGGATCCCATTTTGTGGATGTACCATCGTGCAGCCTTGGATATGTTGCAAATTTTTGAGTCAGTGACTTGCCAGGTGATTCCTCAATAGTGGAATCACTTTGTAGATTCCCTAGCTAATTATGCTTTTATTGAAGATCTCTTCTTCAACTATGGTCCTAAGGGCTTCTTAAAATTTCCTTTAGATATTAGCCTAGGACCACTATGGGGACTTCTTGCTTGCATGTTCTATTTTGGCCAATGATCGGGCTATTTTGGGTTATGAGTCAGGTAGCACTTGATCACCTTCCTATTTTGTCATGGATGCATAAGATTGTTCAATATCATATTCATCGAACACCCCTTGCCATTTATGCAGGTGGGTTGGCCAATGATTTGATGCACTCAAGGTAGGGCCTAAGTAGTCCATATCCTTGGTCTAGTTTTTTGCTTCAATAGAGTTATGGGGGGACCAAGGGTTTATTTTGAGCAATAAGCTATTGAATGGTGTGGTTAAATATTTATTTCATTAGGCCAAGAAGGTCATTTTCAGGGAGTTTAATGTTTTATTTCATTAGGCCAAGAGGGCCATGTATTTGTTTGGTGCAGGTAGGGTTAATATTTTTTTCTTTTAGTCCTCTACCGCTTGACATATTTGATGGAGGACCTAGAGTGACCCTCTTGATGCATCGATGCTTCTTGTGACTAAGTCCAAGTGATCTCCTTTCTTTATGAGTTCTTTCTCTTTATGTTGAATGGTTATGTATGTGAGGTTTTTGATTTTGTTGGAAACTGGCAACCAAGGCACGAAGTCCCATGGTTAGGTTAGGTATATCTGAGGAGGTCTAAGCAATTGTTTGCCTCTTGTAAAGACATTGTCAAGCACTCTAAGAACTATTTTAGAAGGTAGTCCTAGTGACCCTATTTTGCTAGCCTACTAGGTAGTTGTTTCTAGGAGTGTCTATTAGTTGTGAGGTAGTTAGAGAAGCCTGCTAACTAAAAGAAAGAGAAGAAAAAATGCCTATATTTGAAGACTATAGTATACAAAGGTGTGTAAAAAGGGGTTCTAACCCCTAAGAAAAATAAAAAGAAATGAAACTAAAGAGCAGATAATCATCACCTTGCAAAGGCTAGTAGGTTTCTAGGGATGAGAAGGCTAATGCCTTTTCTCCCTGGGGGTAATATCTAGCCGGATAAAATAAATAAGGATGGTTGGAGCAAAAATAAAATTGAGTGGAAGGAAAAAAGGATTTAGTGTTGTCTTGTGAGGGCTTGGTAGGTTCTTGGGTATCGAGTCAGGACCTGAGGCCAATGCCCTATTTTCCTTGGGTCTCTACACTTAGCTTCCTCCTTTTTATACACCCAAGCATCAAGGCCTAAAGTACATAAAAAGTGATAAATCAAAGATAGTTGGAAATAGAAGACTTGGCTATAGGAGTCCTTGCCTAGTAGGAGTTCCTAGTCTAATTGTCCTAGAGTACATAGATAGTTCTTCAGACCACCACTTATGATAACTTCTTTGATAGTTCTTTTTAGTATATTTGTGTTGGAGGAATTGGCTAGTGGCTAGCTTTAGATATCTGTCAAGTTATGCTTGGCCTAGTGGGTTTCATGCCTTGATTTTGTCAGGGGGTAGGGTCTTGGAAAAGTTACTTTATGTATATTTTGTACATCATGTGCGTTCAAGGACTATTTATGAATATCTTTATCTGTGATTTTTTCTTGAATAAAACATAACCCTTTTCTATTCAATCAGTAAATAACACATTTATAATACACCCTTCTACATGTCAAAAATGTATAAGAATGGTATTTTTTTTTAAAAAAATTAAACCCACATGATATACACATATATTCATGAGTAACTTACACGAGGGTAGGGTGAGAGCTGTGTTTGTGTGTTTGCTATGTATTCTTCTTTGAAGTAGCTTGATGCTCTTGATAATTTCTTTATGTACAAATTCATTCATGGATTCGAAAGGTTGAGCGATCCTATCCCATGGTCACCAATGAGAGTGGAATTTAAACATCGAGAAAATGCTAGACAAGTGCCAAATGATGAGAATTTAATATGAAATTCAAAGCTCAACGGAAGTGGAAGAGGTGGATCCGACAATTTTAAGTTTCCATGGAAGATGAGAATTCAAATTACTTCAAAAGATGGACCTTGCAATAGTTGTGGATTTTTCATTATTTTTTTGAGTAACAAATTGAAGTCAAACAGGGTCCAGGTAGTTTGGGACTTAGAGACAGACATAGAGAATTTTTCAAAAGCTACATCAGACACTAGATGCCGGAGGAACTGAAGACTGGGTACTTGGGGGGTTCAAATTAGTACAAGGTTATTAGTAGAGGCATGGCCTTTGGCCTTTGGAGGGCCTTGGACCCCAAAAAATTGACCATTTTGGAGGGGGGGTTTCAAAACGGTGTGATCAGCAATGACACCATCATTATGATGATTTGGGGGTTGGGGGGCTAAAAGCACCCACACAATCTAATCACACAAGTTGATTCCACCATCTTTTCACTCTAATCCACTTGTCTCCAAGTAGAAAATGGTGGCTTGAAGAGGAGGAACATAAATTAGTGTCTCTCTCTCTCCCCCTCTCTCTCCTCTTGAAGATGGTTCATGTGCAAGTAAATGGGAAGAGATTGGAATGAAGATTGGTTGTCTGAATCATGACAGGATCATGTGGATGCCAAGGAATGATGGCTAGCATGGTTTGAGAATCAATGGCAGGTTTGGTGGGGCTACTCGAAAATGAAAATATTAATTTTTGAAACCCTAGAAAGGGCACTAAGCCCTTTTTCAATTGAAATTTAAATCTTTTTTGACAGTTTATGATGCAATTCTTGTTCATGTGCAACAAAAAATTATTTGATGCTTGGTTGCAATATGTTTGAGGGTTGTGTGTCATAAAATTTAGAATTTGTGCTCCTAATCATGAGTTATTATTTTCTAAAAATCCAAAAAAAACACATTTTTAAAGGAAAAATGGTGTTTTTGTCATTTCGAGTAATCAAATTCTATTCATGTGGGGAAAAATTGAACGTCGATAATATTGAATGTCAAGATGGATTAGAGTGTGAATTAATTTTTTGACTTAGAAAAAATAGATAAATATAGTAACTTATTTAAAATAAATCAAAAAATATATTTTACATGAAAAAATAGATTTTATGCACTAGATAATTACAAAAAATTATAAATGTATTTGTGGATGTATGATGGGCCTAAGGCATGAGGTCTCTAGCCTCAACTTTTTCCCATTTCCATGTTGTAGTGCATAATTTACTGCTTTTTAGGCAAGAAAATGACATGAAAACATTCTCTAGACCTAGTACCACCGCAAGCATGACATTAAACTATAGGGAGGGGAGGGGTCATGAGTGCTAAATATAGGTTGAAATCAAATTTTTTATAATGCACTTTACATATAGGATGCATTTATCTTGAAAGTCAAAGGATTCAGTAGCACGAGTATGCTCGGTGCTATCTCCCCTTATGCAACAAAGCAAATATGCTAGTAGTATGAAAATCATGAAAAAAATTGGTTATGTACATCCATATTGCTGATTTGATTAAATTAATTGTTTGTGCACTTGTGGGCATTCGTATTTGCATTGCACTCCATGTACATGGTATCAAATGAGTATCATTTCTCATGGATTACATAGCACTTGGTTTCCTAAATGTTGACACATGTTGTGAGTGTGAGAAGTCCCAAGCAGTATGTTTAGTACGTTTGTTTCTTTGGGGATTAATTCAGTGAGGATTATACTTCATCTCCTATAATGATTTTTTATAAAGAGAGGACTATGTGTCATATATGTTATATGTTTGAACAATGCATCTTGGGACCAATCCTGAAGTGTAAGAGAGCCGTAGTGGGGCCACGATAGTCAGCTGAGGGGTGCTCCTTATGTATGTGTTACGAGATGCCAGACACTTGGTAACTCCAAATTTTTAGAGTTGGGAAGGGATTCATTGGAATATAAACAATACAAATGTGTATATAAGTTAGATTAGAGAGTGTATTCTCTGTATGCTCCGCAAGGCCATGGGGTGTTTTGGTTGAGCATAAAGGCCCACTAGGGCCTTAGAGCCAATATCGGGCCCATTTTTGGTCATGACAAAAGTTTTCTTGCAGAGCTCAAAATTCAAAGAATAATGCTTAATAAGATAATCCAAACATTGTCTCTTTATTGTTATGATTTATTTTCTTGAAGAATATCCCTTTGGAATTGTCAATGGAAAAATATGATAAAAGTTTGAGATGCCTTTAAATCTCTCTTACTTACATTTGGCTAAAGAAGAGACCTAAAAAGATCAACATCATAACTCAAATAGTATTATAAGCAAAGTTACAGTCAACATCTCTTAAGCAAAAATGTATGCCTTGCTGCTTAGATTATTTTATTCCAGCCATCTCCTCTTCGCATTTCAGATTATCAATATTCTTGAGAGTTCTTTGTCAAATTCAAATGTATAAAATAGCTTGTTTTCATCGGTATGCTTTGAAATGTTTCTCCAATAAACAATTCTTCTATTGATAATCCTATAGTTTTTGCAATAATAACGTATCTCTATATTAAGTGATTCTTCAACCCAAGAATATTCCTCTATGTAATAAGATTAAGTGTATAGCGTAAAAATATATTGTAACCATCACCAATTAACTACATCAATGAAGAGCTATTATAAAAAGAAGGAGCACTATTTTGTATAGGATCCCTAGGGTATAACCTTCCATCCAACCAAAGATCAATATTTTTCCTTCCTTCTAATCAAAACACATGTTTCATGGACTTTAAAAAAGTGTTTTATTTTGTTCTTTTCTTAATTGGTTTATACTCATGCTTTAGCTCAATGTGAAGATAATAGAGAGCTCTTTTACTAATGTTACAAGGATCAATGGATGATTGATCCATCACTAAAGATGCAATCTACAACTTTGAGTAAGAATATTGTGTGAATTTGAAAAAGTAGAAGAATGAATAAGTAATAGGTAAGGAGAAGAAGAAGGAAAAGAGAGAATAAGGATGGAGTGAGATAACCAAATGTTAAAAAATTCAATCTGAATTTTCACTTTCACTTCTATGAAATCAAGATAGAATCTTCATTAACTTAATCACCATCATCTTTATGAAAGTTTATATTTTTAGATTTGATACAAGCCACAAGAATATTACGATAATGATATTTTAATGATTTTAAATATGTATATTTTTCAAAATATTATTTTAAAAATTCTAAAAGTATTTTAATTTTTGACATACTTTCTCTCTCTAGGATCTCTTAGAGGGTATTTTCAAGACCTCAAATCTCCCCTAATGGGTACTATCTATTCTAGGATTACTGCATCTTGGACCATCATCATCATCATCATCATATGGTATACTGTTGAATGTTGAAATGACTAGATTTTTTGGTTGATTTTTGTTGTTTTGGAGGCCTGAATGGTTGATTTTTGATGGATTTTGACTTATGATTGGTTATTTTGGAAGTGTTTGAGAGTGTTTTGGATGATATTGATAATGTTTTGGAAGCTCATGATGATTCTCAGTAGAAATATGAGGCTCTGTGATGTTTTGATAAATTCTGTTGAGGTTCTAATTGGTTCTGATACCTTCTGTTGAGCTTCTGTTTTGTTCTGATTTTCTTATGTATGAAGCATGGATTGATGGTTGATGAAAGTTGAGGTCTTTTAAAAGCTTATTGAATAGTTTTTTATGGTTTGGAATGGATTTAGTACGAGTTATGAGGTTCTGCTGTTTTCTATTGACCTTC